>NC_136500.1:110586770-110696770 GCF_053919585.1 Euprymna scolopes
ATAGGTCAAAATTCTTTTCTCTAACAAGAAAAAAAAAAAAAAAAAATCAACAAATAGCAACGACTCGGGAACAAATACAAACATTTAAAATAATAATTTTTATTTAACCAGAAAGGGTTTATTTTTGTGTGTGAGATATGTGCAAGTCAAAGTCCTTCTTGAATGTTCAATATTTCCCTATGAACATGAAATTAAAAAGATTTGGGTCCATAATGCGGAGGGATGTGTATTTTAATAAGATAAAAGTTCACGGACATCATTCAAGTGGAAAAAGAATATTTGTATAATTGTAAAGGTATTGCTGGAAGTCTTTAGTGACTGAAGAAATCCTCCGAGACTGAGGGAATAATTAATGTCAGCATAATTTTATGAAGAAAACCCTACAAATACAAAATACCAGCAGGGAAAAAGTTGGTGAGCATAAAATTCATCCATTATTATTTGCGTGAGCTTTATTAGTTAGGGATTTCTCCATTTACAGTTTGAACATGTCACTCTTATTAGTGCAGATTTTAACATTGAGAAACAGAGTCTGCATGCATGATAATTTCGAGCAATGGCTATTTAGCCTGCAAAAAGCTATCTAGAAATCACGGAATAGTTGCTGAGACTTGGTGTGGTTTTAACCACACGAGCAGCAGCGATGGTGACTTGTGGAAACACTGGTTTTTGTTTTTGGCATGCTGGTCCTTTTATATTGGCTTTCTAGAACATTCCAACCCATTCACTGTCTACATAGGCAAATAGAAAAAAATGTGTAAAAGTGATGCATTACAGCCGCGTCTCCACGCGCTAACAGAACTGCATGAGTGATTGGCGACAAAATCAAATTGTTCTGAAATGAATAAATTCTGTCCATATAGATTCTTCTGATTATGTGACGAGTGACTTGATTTAGCTGTTCACTACACTTATATATAAATCGATCTGCTTTAGTATGATAGAAATTTATAGATTTTTAAATGATTTTTTTTATCACTTTTCCGACAAATCTATGCTGGAGATTAAATCTACACTGGAGATTAAATCTACACTCAAGGATTTGATTCACTCAATATTTTTTTTTAAGAAATGATGCTAATCACAGCTAGACTTGTTGGCTGCTGAAGTTTGTTCAAACTATAAAAAGGGTCCAGTTGCTAGACAGAAAAATAAATGAGGCCATCAAATACAAGCTGATATTTGAAGAAATGATCACAGAGTTCCTCGGAAGCAAAGAGTACAGGCATGTCCGTGCTCCTATTTATGTGTCTCTAAAGGTATTTTTAATGTCATTACTGATTTGTATTTGCGACAGCATTCTTTTTAATATGGGGGAATTCAAATCCCTCAAAGGAACATCCTAAAATGGTACACCATTAGTCATAAGAAGATCCATCAGCATTCTCCGGTGAAAGCACCTCAAATGGCCAGCAAATAAACCTTTCTCTCCTGAAAAAATTGGTAATATCTGGGAGGATGGGCTGATAGAACTAAACCGAAATATATCTCAGTCTGACAGAGATAGTCCCAAGGTTTCCAAAATTATTATTAAGGATTCGTCTGGCTGGTACAAATAGAGGGGAAAAAAAAGCTTTTATTTATGTGCTTACCAGAGCTGTGTGATACAAAGCCATTATAATTTGGGGAAAACCAACTTCCCCAAATGAGACATTCTGAAAGTGTACAAAAATAGCTTGATGTTTATCTATATTTAATGGTGAGATGATGTGACACAAGAGTCGGAAAATGACATTTGAAGTCAGTATCCTAAAAGAAGAGCACGCTGGTCTGAGAAAATGCTTGGGCCCCTCTGTCGACATTCTCCCAGATGATTAGCAATAAACTAATCCCTTCTCTTAGAACAGCAAACGACCAAAGCCATAACTCAGTCAACAAGGAAAAAGTCATCTCTACATTGGCCTATACTTTGTTGGCTTTGGAGTCAAGGGAAAACCTTGAGCTGGACTCTTTTCTTAGTACTGATTACCTGATTACATATGAAATCAGGCAAACTAGTGAAGAAGAGTCAACCGAAGATAAAAACAACAACAATTATTAGGCTATGCTAATAGAATTTGAAATGATTACTATTTGGAATATTATATGTCACTTAGATTAATTTCTGCACTGTCTGTTGATTTATTGTTGTAATGGGTAGTTTAGTCAGAAACAAACCAGTAATGAAAGGTGACTGTCAAGCATATGTTCAACAACATCCAGTTTTGTTAGTGGCAAGTCCGGATCATGATACAACCCTTTCATTTTTTTTTTTTTAAATGGTAAAATTTTAAGTTATTTCTCATACACATAAACAGGCTGTTGGATTCATGCAAAAACTCACTCATCATTTTGTTACAAGATTATAGGCATGTGTGTAAAATTAAAGTAAGAAACGGTATTTCCCACATAAGGTTACATGAAGTTAGAGTAGTGGAATTTTTGATTAGAAGTTAACAGATTAGCATTATGATTATGTTGCAGGCTATGATATAATCAGATGAAGTATATGGCAGAGAAGTGAGTTTGATTCTACCTTCTGGATGTTATGGTATTATTACCATACATTAACATGGGTACTAATTAGAGGTCACCATTTCGGTAAGCTCCCACTTTGGGGTGCCTCCAATAACAGGGAGAACTGGAGCGCTGAAATAGAAAGAAATACTGGTAAAAGAAGACATTGTCTTCTTATAAAAATGAGGACGTGTAACGCGACTTTGTTATGAATTCATAAGGTTTTATATATCCAATATATATGCGTGTTTTCCGAAACTCGGGTTACAAAGTAAGACAGTGCATTTTGTAAAGTCTGTATTAATGTTCAATGCTCCTCTTGGCTACCTAACGGGAGCTGAGGAGTGAGGTGTGTGTTCTGTCTCTGGTCGCTGTAGAAGTAAGGACGTTTCCTTCACTTGAATGTCCCACGTAAACCATTCTCGCTTTTCATTGGCTGGAACCTCTGATGATGTATAAGAAGAAAGGAAGGAAAAGAGAAAAGAGTAGGGAGAAAGAGAGAACTAAGGTGAGAATACAGCCTAGTCTCGTAGTAGTAGCAGCTCGCTACAATGTATAACTATAACATCAAACTGACGAGATGTCTTTTTCAAGTTTCTGAATTTTTGAGATAAGGATTGGTTATTCGTATTATTTGCATTCATCGACAACTGTTCTCATCTTGAGTATGATTTTCACAATGTTTCAATCAATGTAACCTTCAACCTTTTTCAGGTCTATTATGTTGAACTCGGGAATGTTTCTGTCGAACTTAGGAATTTGGACAGAATTTTGAACATAACCATTTATTTACTTCACAGGAGTAGCATGCTCTTGTTCCATCAGCCATGACTGGATAGAGGTTCGAAGTAATTTGCAATTTTATTTTTCAATTGGCCACACTGAGACTTAAACCTTCAACTTTCAGAAGAATATCACTTTTACAATTGATTTTTCAAGTACTCTTACCACTGCGCCGTAGGTCGTTCCGTTTGAAATTCCATCCAAATTCCCAAGTTCAACAGAAACATTACCGAGTTCAACAAGATACACCTGAAGAAGGTTGGAAGTTACATCAAGCGAAACATTGTGAAAATGACACTCAAGATGAGAACAGTAGTCTGATGAATCCAAATTATACATCTTTTTCAAGGTCAAGAAATTGCAGCTCATCTAGATGCAGAGTACAAAAAACGTTAACTAAACCCCAGAATTAACTAATGGCATTATTCCGTGTTCTTTTTATTGCCTCTAATATTTCTGCTTACCAATAGAAGGATGGAGAGAAAAAAAAATCAGCATCTCTGCTACTGCCACATCACCAACTATTTCAGAGCAGAACATCTGCTTTGTGTCCACAATGCAACACTAGGTGTATCAGAATTTTTGTAGGAATTTTTGACACCCCTAACACGAAACTGCAAATGAAATATAAAAATCTCGTAATTTCTCTTTTAAAAGTGGGTTATTTATTTTCTTTATGGATTATACTTCCAAAATAAACTATTAAAGTTGTTTTAAAAGTAATAGAATTTTTTTTTTTTTTTTTAAACAGTAATGAATTTTCCGAACTCAATATTTTTCAATTTTTAAACTTTAAAAATCTATCAAAATTTTTCTATTGATTCTATTTTTACGATATTTTCAGGGTCAATGTGAAATTTTATGTTCTTTCCAATAAACCGAATATAATATTTTAGACAAACGTTTTTTTTAAATTCACGCCCCCCCCCCATTTTCAAGTGTCTATTAAAAAGTTAATAATTAATTTACTCACCGAAAAGTAAATAATTAATTTACTCACAAATTGAAGAGAAAAGGCCAATAAATAATATATTCAAATTTAAAACAAAAAAAGCGTAGTGTTTTTTAGAATTTTACCTGTAAAGTTTGAAGTTTAAAACCTTTTTTTTTAAACCACGTTATTTGTTTTTTTTTTTTGTTTTTTTTTAATGGAACCTTGGTCCTTGCTCCTTTAATTGAAAAAAAAATTAGGGCTTGAATTACATTTTTCGAGGAGTTATAAGCTTGGAAAGACTGGGGGTCGAATAATTCACGCCTCCCATTTTGAAATGTCTATTAAAAAGTAAATAATTAATTTATGTACCAAAGTCTTATATATCACAAATTGAAGAGAAAAGGTCAATAAATAATATATTCAAATTTATAACAAAAAAAAAGAACTGTTTTTTAGAAATTTACCTGTAAAGTCTGAAGTTTAAAACCTTTTTAAAAAAAAAAACACGTTTTTTTTTTGCTTTTTTTTAATGAAACCTTGGTCCTTGCTCCTTTAATTGAAAAAAAAGATTAGGGCTTGAATTACATTTTTCGAGGAGTTATAAGCTTGGAAAGATGGGGTGGAATTATTCACTATTTTCACAAAATTTCTGACACACCTAATGCAACACTAGCCATAACACGTCACACTATGCGTACTTTTCATATGCAGTGACTGTTTCTCTTTCAGCAAAAAACAAGAAGTCATTTTCTCATGTGAATAAAGTTCTTTATTATTTAAAGACCAGCTTGTTTTTTTCATTGTATACATAGTTGCATCCATTACATGCAAGATAGTAATATATAGTCATAAGTAGTATGAGTGTACATCTAAAAGCAAAACTAAGTTTAAGACTCTTAAATTAATACTAGAATTGTCTACAAGGACCCGTGGCATAGTGGATAAAGTACTTGATAAAATTCAGTTGTAAAAAATATAACTTGCGAATTACTTAGGACTTCTACCCAGTCATGGCTGACAGAACGAGAGCATGCTACCTTTGTTTTTTTGTTTTTTTTGTTTTTTTGTTTTTTTATTACATTTTCACCACAAACAAGGCACATTGCCACTTTGGTGTAGGGGGCTACTATCAGGGGAAACATCTACTGGGGTACTATGTAGGGATTAGGGCAGCGAGATGTTGGTTCACGTTGCACTTGAACTTATGCATGTCAGTACAGTTGGGGAAGCAGTGACCTGGAATGGAATTCCAAAGTCGAGCAGTTCTGGGGAAGAAACTACTGGAGTAGAAAGATCTTTTACATCTAGGGATCTCTACAGTGTGGGGGTGGGATTTTGCAGCTTGTCGGGTCTGTCGAGGGTGTTCACGTCGTGGGGGCACAAGTGCTTGCAGTTCTTCAGAGCATCCACCATTATAATACTTGTAAAACAGGCAGAGGGATGCAACGTTTCGACGATGGGACAGACGCTGAAGTTTAGATGCCAGTTTAGGGCCTATCAGATTTGCGACTCTCTTTTGAACCCTGTCAAGGAGCGAGAGACTAGTAGCCAATGCACCGGCCCAAATATGACAGCAATACTCCATACATGGGCGAATAGTGGCCTTATAGAGGTACAGGATACTTTCGGGTGTTAGAAGTTTTCTAGCACGGCAGAGAGAGCCCACCTTCCTTGCAGCGGCCCTGGCAATGCCCTCGATGTAATTGTTCCAACTCATGTTTCCTGTGAACGTTAGGCCAAGGAGCTTGAGAGACGTACTCTCAGATAAAGAGTTGTTGGCCATTGCTATAGGTGGTAGAGAAGGTTTCTTGTAATTATTGAATGAAACCAGTTTTGTCTTGGTGGCATTGAACGTTACCATCCATTTTTGTCCCCATTCCACTACTGATTGGAGGTTATCCTCTAGTGTTTCTGCCATTACTTTAGATATATGTTCATTTGTTTTCCTGTTGTGCCTGCTATAGAGTGTGGTGTCATCAGCATATATACCCATCTCATCTTGTCAATTAAATAAAGGGTTCTGCTCAAAATTCTATGCAGATTCCAGAGTTTAACAAGATACACCTGAAGAAGGTCAGAAGTTAGATCAACCAAAACGTTGTTAAAAAAAAAAAACACTCAAAATAAGAATAGTAAATAGGATAGTAGTCCCAAGGATCTAAATAATATGAGTAAACTAAATCCTCAAAACAGATATTTGTTGTTATTTTAATTGTCTTTATTATTCCAGCTACTAAAAGAAATGAGAAAGGATCTGCATCTCTGCAACTGCTATATCACCAACTACTTCAAAGAGATGGACAGCTGTTTGGTACACACAATGCAACATGAACCAGAACATCTTACACTCCATTTTGCTACAATACTTTTTGTATACAGTGATTGTTTCTCTTTCAGCGAAGAACCTTCGAGATGTGATTTTCTCATATAAATAAAGTTCTTCTTGTTTTCTTGTTTTTTCATGGTACACATCTACTATATGCAATATTGTTTCTTTGTTTCATCTGCTGCAGGCTGACTAAGTAATGCAACCTTGACTTGAACCTGCTGGACTACTCTGGTCATACGTCAAGAACATCATCAACATGACCAACAAAACCAGCCTGATCACTGCCATCCGCTAAATATTCGTCGAGCTCCTGTCAGTGCTTGTAGAAAAGGCATGCTCCCAGTTCCAGATGCGTATCAAGGCGGTGATTGAGGCTGGATGCAGCTACATTGAATAGATGTCAGCACTACTACATAACCAAGTTACTTGAATTGATTTTTTCAATAAAAGTTTTAAAATAAAGCTAAAATGTTGTTTTCTTTAGGGCAACAAATTTATCATTCCACCCTGTACACAGAAGATACTGATAAGTCTGCTGCAAAGAAGGTGGGTTCCTTCTCACACTTACCAGGATTTGTTATCTTTACAAAGCTTTGTCAGTTGAATGATGATTGCATTTTTTTCGTTAATAAATAAAGTATTAAAAGTAAATAATAAATTTTCAACAAAAAAGAAAAAACGAAGTGGATATCATCATCGTAATTGAAGCTGTGATGCTTAGATCTTCAGTCTGATGCTCTCCGAACTATGCTATTTTAGCTGGCTGTACTACTTATAGTATTTTTAAATAAAAAGTCACCACTTATCAAGGCTAAAAACCATTCAAAGATAAGAATTAATGAGATGGATAGATTGTCAGTTGAATAATGAAAAATATTATGAAATTATTGGAAATGATGAATGAATGAACAAAATTTGATGACTTATTTTTTATAATGTTCATTTTGCTATGCAATTTCGACACAAAATGACTTGGAGTTGGTATTTCCCAAGGACTTCTTCACAACTCATAAAATGACAAGTATTTGATGACATTAGATTTGAAGATTCCCCATGTTGCAGCCAACAGGAAGCAGCTCTATTAGTAATGTGTTACATAGACGGAAAAATCTGTGAAAGAAACGCTATTCATGGAAATTTTGTCTGATATTAGGCTCATAGGAGAAGAAAAAAAAGAAAACTGTTCGCAGTTGTGCTAAGCATATAATATTTTTAGTAGATGCTGCTTATGTTATCATAGGTCGTTATTTAAGATAGCATCAATTTTTTTTAATTTTTCAAGGCAGACAAATGATATTTTTAAAGAAATTCTATCAAATTCAATTTTTATTATGGACCAACATTCTGTAAAAAAAAAACGCTGCCAAACCAGAATCAAAGATTGGTTTTGTAAGAAGAAAGCACAATGTTGTGAGAAATGGATTAATTTGATTTTATATATTAGTCTTCACATATGCTTTTCTCAATATTAGTCTTCACATATGCTTTTCTCAATATTAGTCTTCACATATGCTTTTCTCAAATGCCATGTGAAATATTTTCGTTGTTCAAGCCTAGTATGATATTGTCAATTTAATCCAAATGAATATTATGAAAAATAAAAAAATCTTTCTTACCTCATTTGCCATCTTGAATTTCTTGATATAACGTATAAGCGTTGTTTTGGGCACAAGAAATCGCTTCGATGCTTTTTGGTATCCCATTTCTTTATTGAGAACAGCAGTCATTGCCCCCATTAAATTTACTTCACTCCATTGAGTTTGTGATTTTCTTACATATTTACGCATTTTCTGTAGAAAAAAAAAGAAATAAAATCTAATTCAGATTCTTTTTAAAAGAGAAATAAATTATAGACATATACAACAAACCACTCCCTCCAAAATTTGTTATTATTCAATTATTTAAGTATAATGCTGCATCTCCTCATCGCAAAATTTATAGCCGGAAAGCTTCTCAGCGTTGGGGGTTCCAGAACAGTCCAAAAAAGTCTGTGATCCTTTTCCTACACTTTTTTTTTTTTATCTCAAGCATAAACTGATCCTATGTTCAAATTGTAGGACTAATTAAATCATGGTTTGAAGTGACAATATCAGAGGCGTTCTCAAAAGAATCAGTCGACTTAAAAATTAAAGACGTTCTCAAAAGAATCAGTCGACTTAAAAGTTAAAATAGTTAAAAATGTTAGAAGCTGTTTATATATATATATATATATATATATATATACTAGCAAAAATACCCGTCATTGACTGGGTTCAAAAACAGCCTACAGAAATTGGACTGATTTATGAAAGTATGATAGGTTATGAAAAGGAAGGGTTGTAAAGAGATAGCTTCGAATTTGGGGGTATCAAAATATGATGAAAGTAAAAATAAAATAGATAACCCCCATAATTTATTATACCATACCTGTTCACACTGAAACACTTATCACAATATTCTGTGGATCTATATTAAAAAACCTTGTTAAACTTTGTGATATATTTCCATCTATGGAGGTCAGGTGTGAACGAACACCCCATAATTTTATTATACCATATTTCTTCAAACTGAAACATAATTATCAAAGTATACTTACGCGGATAGATATGAAAAGTCTTTATTAAAGTGTGTACCTATTTCCATTCTATGGAGGCCAGGCGCGAACACAGACCCCCACAATTTTATTATACCATCCCTATTTAAATTAAAACATACTTATCAAAGTATTATTATGTACATCTATATCAAAAACACTTGTAAACGTTTTTTTTAATTTTTAAATTTTTTATTTCCATATTTTGTGGACCAGGTGCGTACGCAGACCCCACAATTTTAATGAATCATCATTATGCCAGATCAAACATACCCATTCCTGTGTCTCGATACATCTTCTATCATTATATGTGATCAGTTTTCTATAATAGTCAACCATATAGGAGCTTATTCGTGATCAGACACACACACAGATGTTCAGCTTTATATATATATATATATATATATATATATATATATATATATATATATATATGTATATGTATATATATGTATATATATATATATATATATGTATATATATATATGTATATATATATATATATATATATATATATATATATATAGAGAGAGAGAGAGAGAGAGAGAGGGGGGGAGAGAGAGAGATAGGAGGAGGAAGGGAGGAATAACAAAATACAAAGTTCCAAAGTTCAAGCTAGTGTATGACACTTATTCAGGTCTGATTAAATATTCTTATTGTCAGTTAGCAGTGTGTTTTGGGAATGGAGCATAAAGTCGGGGCTCAGGAGACAAGTTGGAGACATTTGGGCAGCAGCAGATTTATGCCTAGGTCAGATGTTCACTCTAAGACATTCTCACTCTGATTCTATGTGTATTCTCTCTCGAAGAGTCTGGTTATATCAGCATGAGATCCACATTTGACTCCAACTCATCTATGGTATTTTGCATCTAATTCAGTCTTGTTTCCTAGCCATTAATGATGACATAGGCTCTGGCAAATCTCCTCTGATATTAGTCAAATAGAATTAAATGAGATTGTTTTCATAATTCATTTTCTTCCTTCAGTCAAACAACAGGTGAACCAAGTGCCAATCAACCTTAGTACCACACTCATTTTGTTCACTTTCTAATTTTCTTTTTTACTAGCAAAGTAGCTTCTTCAAATAGTCATTTGCAGAGGAAGTCTGAGGTAATTTCACTCTCATGTCAACATCTACTCTCACAACCTCCAATGTCACCAGAAACTGTTGTTTATGAGATTATGCTATTACTCAAAACACTGTGTTAAATATTTATTGCCCTACTATTTTCTCTTACCTAGTATACATTTTCAAGTTTGGGACGTTCTGACTTTCTATTCAGAATGCTTTCTTCCACATTCGAGTTTTATGGAATATAAGAATATCAGTTTTGTAATATTAACATTATTACTTTAGTATTAATACTTATATATTTTAGCTTCTTTTTTTA
Organism: Euprymna scolopes; assembly: GCF_053919585.1. NCBI lineage: Eukaryota > Metazoa > Mollusca > Cephalopoda > Sepiida > Sepiolidae > Euprymna > Euprymna scolopes. Next base: position 110,597,276 of record NC_136500.1, read on the forward strand.
AAGTTTATTTTGCATTTTAAACATCATATGATTTATGTAACAACAACAAAAATACCATTGTAATGACAGAGAAATAAGAGTGTTTATTTAGATTACCTCATTTTTTGTTAAGTGACAGACCATCTTGTAAGTGATAAGAATTAACTTGAAAGATGGAAAGACCTCCGACATAGTTGATAATAAAGTTTCTTTGGAGCAAAGAAAGGGTTTGACAGAGATAAAGAAAGAAAAAAGAAAAAGAGAATTAAAGCGAGATATGGATTAAGAGAGAGAAAGAAATAAAAGAGATTCAGAAGAAGAAACAAAAGAGAAGAAAAAGACAATGGAGGGGAAAGGATAATCTCCAAATGATAGAGGACAAAATACTAATCACAAAGACATGGTGGCCGGAATTAAGGTTTCATAAAAAAACCATTGTGTTTGGCAAATGAAGAGAGAATTTGCCTGCTGGCAGTTGAAGAGTACACACCTCAACTTTGGGTTAAAAGCTAAGTTGAAAAGCTCTTCCTCCTCTGACTAAAGCTATCTGAATGAATCTAAGTGAAAACATCCTGCATCTTGAAACTATTAAGAACCCGAAGAATTAACAAAGTGTACCCTAAAATATCTTATGAAAACTTATTCTCATTTAATAAGCACAATCACGTTGACACACCGGTTCTTACCAGATCACCAAAGTTAAGCAATGTTGAGCCTGGCCAGTACCAGTTGGGTGATCATTTGGGAAGGCGAGACGCTGTATGTACCACAAGGTAAAATACCAGGTTGAGAAACTGGCACGGTCTATCCTTCTCTCAAGGGTAGATGGGACTCTCTTAAGTGATGGTAGGCACCTCATCTAGTAATGACGTCACAATAAAAAGTACCTTTGATAGCCCTAGCAAAGCATCAAGTATTCAGCGACCGACAAGATTTGAATTACACTACAAACTCATGTAGTGAGTTCAATCTCAGCTACAGCCCCGCTGGATGGATGGATTCTCGTTTATAAGCAAATAATCTCTGAGTTATTACTGAATTGATTTGATTTGAAAACCCAGTTATTTACAGTGCTGACACCACAACCAGCCATCCACCAAGGCATCTATGAGTAGAACAAGCCACAGCATCTGATGATAAACAGCTAGCCAACATGCTAAAGGTATTGTCACATAGACTTAGAGTCATGTGCCTTTTGTGCGCTCTGAGCATCACCAGTTCCAGTAACAAGTAAGTGTTTGGTTACATTTTGAAAGATCCATCACTAGACATGTGTAGACACGTGGACTTAGGGTTAGCCACTGCATTTAGGAACTGGAGACGACCTTGTTACACTAATTGGTCCCATGAAGCAGGATTGGGTAAACAGACCATCCTGCTGGGGTATGTTTTCATTTGTTTATGGCCTAACTCAGGATGATCGTGATATAGTTTGTCTGCTATTTTCTTCATTAATATTTATGAGTGATATGATTTTGAAGGCATAGTCTATAGTGGAAGAGTTGCGGACAAAGGGAGGACAAGATTGCTCATACCCACTCTCTTCTTTGTCATCTTGCCTACTCATTTTCCTCCCTCTTCTCCTCAAACTTTCCTTGATGTGCTGTTCTTCTCCATGGATTCTAATTCCTGACAGTTTGTTCCCATGAGGATGGATCTATGTTAATTAAGGAGAGGGTACATTTCATCTGGTCTTTATAGCACATTTTTGAAGTTCCCCATCGTCTGGCCCTGCTAGCAAGATCACCATGGATCATTTTCTTGGGAAACCTGGATTGATCTATTCTTTGTCCAGCAAAGGTGGTACTGGATGATGGTGGCTTTAATGCTAGTCACTGAGGCTTGATGTCTTGTGTTTATTTTGCTCATGCCTGGAGATGTGTGGAGTTATGTTGTGGTCAACTACTGGTCAGGTGTACTAAGGGATGAGTCATTGTTAGCCATACCTATGTCGGCCAATCACAGCTACTGCCAGACATTTTAATTGCAGTACATAGAGGCAGCCCAATGCTGAAAAAGCCTATCTTTGAAAAGAGAAAATTTAGGTAGCTGTTGATCCATCTACATACTTTCTTCATATTTCTTTTGTAAAGAACAAAATACTCCAAAAAGAGGAAGAAAATGAAAAAGAATATTAATTTCCTGAGAAATAATCCAGAAAGAAATTTCTTGTAAAGGAAACTTTAAAAAAAAAACTATTCAGAAAGTAAAGGAAAAAAGAATATTAATTTCCAGAGGAATGTTCAAGAAGTGACTTTTCTCGTAAAGGATACTTTAAAAAAATTATCCTGAAAGAAAGGGAAAAAGAAAATTAATTTCCTAAGGAATAATCTAGAAGGGATTTTTCTTGTAAAAGAAACTTTAGAAAGCATATCCAGCCCAAAAGAAGAAAGAAACAGAGAATCCTATCGAAGTGTTTTTTTTTTGTTTTTTTTCAAAAGGCAACCTTCCAAAGAAGGCAAATACAATAGTAATTGTCTGTATTTTTGAGATGAGGTGTTTTCATTGATTGAGATTGTTGGACTGACTTCCTCATCTTCGTTGTTATCGTCACAACATTTTGGCCGTTTTGCCCTCCGGCCTTCATCTTCGAGACTCCTAACAAACGGTTCTCCAGTTCGATACAAAACACCTGATGAAGGCCGGAGGGCAAAACGGCCGAAACGTTGTGACGATAACAACCAAGATGAGGAAGTCAGTCCGACAATCTCAATCAAGGCAAATACAAATTAAAGAAATCAAAGAAAAGAAATTTGTCTTCCATATATATTACATATGCAAACTTTTAATCGTTTGGACTTTTACATATGTGAAGATTTTTCTTCATACAGTACTGAAACAAATTTTGAACAAAATCAAAAAATAATAATTTTGTTACTTGGTGCTTCTATTATTTTCAACCCTTTTTTTCAAGTAAGCCAGTCTATTTTCAATTTTGTTAGAGGAATGTGATAAATGTACGCTTCGTTCCTTTGTGTATTTACTTAAGCACTTCTTTATATGATAGTAACTCACAGAACTTTTAAAGTTTCTGAGCTTTGGAAACAAAAACAACTACTTTTATTTCCTTTTAAATAAAGTGAACTTAATTACATTTCTGGGTTCTTTGGTTATTTATTTCATTTAGTTATTGTTTTACAACATTTTGCTTTGGCCTTTTTGTCCCCATTTTTTAAAAATATTTGTTACACAATAAAACGAATTTTGGTAATGACCTCAAAATTCCATTACTGTAAGCCTGTAGAATAGGTGTCGACAAACGTTGTATGTTATTTATTTCATTTAGCTATTGTTTTACAACATTTTGCTTTGGCCTTTTTGTCCCCATTTTTTAAAAAATATTTGTTACACAATAAAACGAATTTTGGTAATGACCTCAAAATTCCATTACTGTAAGCCTGTAGAATAGGTGTCGACAAACGTTGTATGTTATTTATTTCATTTAGCTATTGTTTTACAACATTTTGCTTTGGCCTTTTTGTCCCCATTTTTTAAAAATATTTGTTACACAATAAAACGAATTTTGGTAATGACCTCAAAATTCCATTACTGTAAGCCTGTAGAATAGGTGTCGACAAACGTTGTATGTTATTTATTTCATTTAGCTATTGTTTTACAACATTTTGCTTTGGCCTTTTTGTCCCCATTTTTTAAAAAATATTTGTTACACAATAAAACGAATTTTGGTAATGACCTCAAAATTCCATTACTGTAAGCCTGTAGAATAGGTGTCGACAAACGTTGTATGTTCACCAATCATGTCAGAGCTGCCAAAATATAGAAATGAAGACGAGATTCATTCTAACATTTAATAACAACTTTATTGATTGTCTTCATTAGTATGTTTGTATAGGGAAAGGGTTAGTATTGAGAAGAGTTCCTGTGTAGTGATGTAGATTAAAGATTAAACAATACCGTGGGAGAAGGAGAGTTGAAGTCCATGTGTGGCAGTAGCCATGCTGAATTATTTATATTTGTGTCTTAGTTGACCCTCAGGGCCTGAAGTCCTGGATGGGTTGTATGGTGTCCCAAGAGAGTAGTTGGGGATTGATCCGTGCTGCATTAAGAGAGAAAAAGTTGCTGTGGTTTAATATTTATGCATTTCGTCACATGTTCAGCTTGCTAAAGAGATGGCATCTGATTGGGCAAACCAGAAAGGAAGTTGACTGCTATTTGCTCCTGCTGCTATAAGCCTGTCATCCAGTATTATTCTTGGTTGATTGTTTTTGTTTTACGGCATATCAACCCTTTTCAGATTATTTAATGCCGAATCCAGTTATGTTGAAGAAAATTTTTTTAATAAAATATTTTTTTTTCAAGTCGGTTTCTATTTAACCCATAATTGGGACCCTAACAAGTACTACTACTCTGGGTCAGAGTGGACCTGGGAGCAATGGCAATTAAAGGGTGGCTCCACACTCCCCAAAGCCTGCAAGCTGGGCCTCACCATTGAATATAGTTTAAGGTCATATCCAGGACTGCAAAATGTAGACTTGTACAAAGTGTACCCCAACTCCAAGAAGGGACCCAGCATGGAAATAAATGATTATATTAAAATATAATTCACATCTTGGCATTTCCCTTTTCAAATGAAAAGCATCTTTAATTTTAGAATGCATGAAAGACACTTTGTGAAGGTATGTGTCTTTTGTTAGGGATCTCACTGACAATATTATCTGTCTCTTCAGTAAAGACTGGTTATTTATTTGTTTCTCATGAAACAAAATGTGACACAAGGTCAGTTTAATGTAGGAGATAATCAGCTCCCCTCAAAAGGGGATTCTGCAAAAATAAAATTGCCTTAGTATAGAAGGGTTTCTCCCTTCATTGACTAAGGACAATTAATTTGAGTGCAGCATCTGAAGAGACACCACACTTCAGCCACCAGTTCAGTACGAGTACCAGATTTTAACTTTGGTAAAGACTGTGTAAGTTGCCATTGTCAATAGTTTACATACACACGGTTATAAAAATATCTGCACACATGAACACTAAAAACAATCAAAAGATGTTAATACAACATGCTATGCAACATACAAATATCTGTGCGTGAGGTCGCCAAGAACCTTGACTCCAGTAAAGAAACTGGCCCAGACGGCATTTCAATTATAGTGTTGAAAAAGCTTCAACCAGAACTTGCCCCCATACTTACAAAACTGTTTAAGCGTTGCCTTAAGGAGAAGTGCTTTCCAACACCCTGGAAAACCTCATCAGTATGCCCTGTATTTAAGAATTCAGGTGATAAATCATCTCCCTCTCAGTACAGACCAATAAGTCTCCTATGTGTCATGAGTAAGCTGCTGGAGTCCATATTAAATAGTCAACCACCTCAGCAGAAATAACCTTCTTAGTGACATGCAATATGGTTTCTGTTATGCTAGATCTACAGCTGATGTGTTAACGGTTATATCTCATAAGATTAATGAATCTCTCGACAAAGGCTTCCTTTCTAGGGCAATTGCTCTTGACATATCGAAGGCCTTCGATAAGGTATGGCATAAGGGCTTACTTCACAAGATTTCCAGCTATGGTATAACTGGAAATGTTTTCTCAATTATTAAATCGTTTCTCTCTGATAGGCTCATAAGAGTAGTGGTTGAGGGGCAGAACTCAGAGGCCCACAGTATCAATGTTGGAGTCCCTCAGGGGTCATCCTGGGCCCAACTCTCTTCCCGATCTACATCAATGATCTCCCAAAACACATACTTAAATCATTTGTTGACATCTATGCTGATGACACGACCATCTACAGCAACACATCAAAGGCTGTAAATGACCAAGTTCTCTCTGATTCTCTCTCTTCTGATCTAGAGCGTGTCGTACAGTGGGGGAAGAGGTGGCTGGTTACTTTTAATGCATCTAAAACCAAGCTCCTATCTTTACATCATTAACTCTCTGATCCCCATCTGGCATCAATTGAAATGGATGGCTCTCGTCTTGGGGATACTCCATGTTTTGACAAGCTTCTGGGTTTGACTTTTACTCCTGATCTGAAATGGAACATGTACATCAAGTCTGTTGCCAAGGTCGCTGGGAAAATGGTGGGATCCTTCTACCGCTCCAGAAAATATTTCACTACTGATTCAATTCTCTATCTATATAAAAGCCAAGTACATCCAAGGATGGAGTACTGCTGCCACATCTGGGCAGGAGCTGCTAAAAACAGCCTATCCTGCCTTGACAGAGTACAAAATAGACTTTGTGGCTTAGTGGGGAATGCCCTTTTCTTTTCCCTGCAACCTCTCTCCCACAGAAGAGATATTCCAAGCCTGTCTTTGTTTTATCATTATTTCCATGGCAAGTGCTCGTCTGAGCTCCAATCTTTGGTCCCCCCTCGCCAATCTTTCACGATAAACACTCGTCTAGCTGAAACCACTGTCAATAATTTTCCTCACTCTTTATCTGTGTCTAAATCAAAGCATAGATTCAAAGAAGTGCCCGCCTGTGGAACCCCCTTCCGTTTTCCTGTTTCCCACCTTACTACAACTTGGATGTCTTCAAGGCCAACATAAACAAATTCCTGATAAACCGCCTCCCTTAAGTAAGGCACTTTATCAAATCACCGATACTAAAGATTACTACGTTAGTATCCCATTGATTACTGTACATGCAAGAACCCTTATCCCCGAGTGGCTTCCAGGCCTTGATAAGTAGTGACCACCATGTAAAAAAAAAATGCACATTCAAGGAACTCACATAATGTTAAAACACGTGTGTGTATATATATATATATATATATATATAATATAAAGCTGAATGTGTGTATGTGTGTGTGTGTGTGTCTGATCACGAATAAACTCCTATATGGTTGACTATTTTAAAAAACTGATTACATATAATGATAGAAGATGCATCGAGACACAGGAATGGGTATGTTTGATCTGGAAGAACGGTGGTTCATTAAAATTGTGGGGTCTGCGTACGCGCCTGGTCCACAAAATATGGAAATAAAAAATTAAAAAAACGTTTACAAGTGTTTTTGATATAGATATACATAATAATACTTTGATAAGTATGTTTTAACTTAAATAGGGATGGTATAATAAAATTGTGAGGTCTGCGTTCGCACCTGGCTTTCATAGAATGGAAATAGGCACAAACTTTAATAAAGACTTTTCATATCTATCTGCGTAAGTATACTTTGATAATTATGTTTCAGTTTGAAGAAATATGGTATAATAAAATTATGGGGTGTTCGTTCGCACCTGACCTTCATAGAATGGAAATATGTCACAAAGTTTAACAAGGTTTTTTAATATAGATCCACAGAATATTGTGATAAGTGTTTCAGTGTGAACAGGTATGGTATAATAAATTATGGGGTTTATCTATTTTATTTTTACTTTCATCATATTTTGCTTTGGTTTTGATACTCCCAAATTCGAAGCTATCTCTTTACAACCCTTCTTTTTCATAACCTATCATACTTTCATAAATCAGAGTCCATTTTCTGTAGACTGTTTTTGAACCCAGTCAACGACAGGTACTTTTGCTAGTATATATATATATATATATATATATATATATATATATATATATATATATATATATATCGACATGTCACAACATTAAGAGAAATCAGTTATATAGATCCTGTTTATGTACAGCTGACCATGCAACACTTTTTAACTGGCCTGCATGTTATAAGAGATGCTGAAAATACTCCCTGTTCACATTTATGTACTTCTGTGACACAAAATTAACATTAAAACTTACCATTTGAAAGATTGAAAACATCTGAAACAGTAATCCGCAGCAAAGGAATTGTTGCTATCTACAATAAAATAAATTTCAAAAAGAAAATTAATCAAAGAATCAATGAGTCACCGTTATTTTCAAAATCTCTATAAAAAATAAAATATGCAATTCAAATTAACAGTGTGTTAAACAAGAATCTAATCCCACCCCCCACCAAAATGAGTCCCCTACTATCATGTCTCCTTCTCCAACATCAGGGTTCTACGTTCCAAGCTTCCAGAGGTTGAAACCCAATTACAGGAGACGAAACCGGACTTACTCTTTCTAAGCGAAACTGCCATAGGGCCGACCACTTCGAGTTCATAATAAAAGGATACTCTAACTTAACATCTAAATCTGACCCCCAAGGTCACCATGGATATGGAATATGCAACTACATTAAAGATGGCTTCTCATGTGGTAGAGATATCTCCAGAGAAGGCCCTAATTTACCTTATATGTGCTTCCGGGTTGCACTTGCTTACACCATCGCATTCATATTTGCCCTCTATCGCCCTCACACCAGCGGGGTTACTGTCCTTAAGAGTATATCTGAGAAAATTGACCTCATCCTCTCTGCTCATCCTTCGGCTACCATTCACATTTGCGGTGACTTCAATGTCCATAATGTGGAATGGCTGACCCACTCAAATAAGACAGATTATGAGGGGAGGTTCTGTCATGATTTTGCCATTGCCTATGACCTCATTAAGATGGTTCACGAACCCACCCATGTGCCCGATACTACCGGTCAGTATGCAAGCCTTCTAGATCTTTTTCTCACAACTTCCCCTGAGCTATGTTCATGTTCTGACTGGGATAGCTTCCGTACATTCATATCTGATCTACCTCTGCATTCTATGTTTAAAAAGGATGTGTCCTCTATAGTATCAGACCTGACTGAATGGTTAATTGTAGGCATAGACCGATTCATACCATCAAAAAAATTCCAACAAAAACCTTACAGCCAGCCATGGTTCTCCCCAGAATGTGCTGCTGCCATCGCGCACAGAAATCACTTTTTCCATAGCTATAAACGTAATAGATGCACTGAGACTAAAGCTGCTTTCAAGACTGCGAGCAACAACTGTAAAAGAGTAATAAAAAATGCAAGAGAGCTATATGCTCAGTCCGTTAAATCCAAAGTAGCTGAGCAGCGGCTTGGTTCCCACCAGTTTTGGCAAATAGCAAACAGGATCCTGAACAGAAGCATGCATTCTATCCCAACCATCATCAATGGACCTGAGGTTATCTAATCAGCATCAGACAAGGTCAAACTATTTGCCAAGAGCTTTGCAGCTAACTCTACCCTCTGCGATGAAGGTTATCAACTCTCCGTATTTCCTCCTACAACAAACAACACACTATGCAACATACAAATATCTGTGCATGAGGTCGCCAAGCTAATCAAGAACTTGGATTCCAGTAAAGCAACTGGCCCAGACGGCGTTTCAATTATAGTGTTGAAAAAGCTTCAACCAGAACTTACCCACATACTTACAAAACTGTTTAAGTGTCGCCTTAAGGAGGAGTGTTTTCCAACACCCTGGAAAACCTCGTCAGTATGCCCTGTATTTAAGAACTCAGTTGATAAGTTATCTCCCTCTCAGTACAGACCAATAAGTCTCTTGTGTGTCATGAGTAAGTTACTGGAATCCATATTAAATAAAGAAGTAGTCAACCACCTCAGCAGAAATAACCTCCTTAGTGACATGCAATATGGTTTCCATTCTGCTAGATCTACAGCTGATGTGCTAACAGCTATATCCCATAGGATTAGTGAATCTCGACAAAGGCTTCCTTTCTAGGGCAATATCTCTTGACATATCAAAGGCTTCGATAAGGTTTGGCATAAGGGCTTACTTCATAAGATTTCCAGCTACGGTATAATTGGAAATGTTTTCTCAATAATTAAATCATTTCTCTCTGATAGGCTCATAAGAGTAGTGGTTGATGGGCAGAAATCAGAGGCCTACAGTATTAATGCTGGAGTCCCTCAGGGGTCATCCTGGGCCCAACTCTCTTCCCGATCTACATCAATGATCTCCCAAAACACATACTTAAATCATTTGTTGACATCTATGCTGATGACACAACCATCTATGGCAACACATCAAAGGCTGTAAATGATGATGTTCTCTCTGATTCTCTCTCCTATGATCTAGAGCACGTGGTTCAGTGGGGAAAGATATGGCTGGTTACTTTTAATGCATCTAAAACCAAGCTCCTAACGTTACATCATCAACATTCTGTTCCTCATCTAGCATCAATTGAAATGGATGGCTCTCATCTTGAGGAGGCTTCATGTTTTGACAAGCTCCTGGGTTTGACCTTTACTCCTGATCTGAAATGGAACACGTATATCAAGTCTGTTGCCCGGGTCACTGGGAAAATGGTGGGCTCCTTCTACCGCTCCAGAAAATATCTCACTACTGATTCAATTCTCTATCTCTATAAAAGCCAAGTACGTCCAAAGATGGAGTACTGGTGCTACATCTGGGCTGGAGCTTCAAAAAACAGCCTATCCTGCCTTGACAAAGTACAAAATAGACTTTGTGGCTTTGTGGGGGATGCTCTCTTCTCTTCCCTGCAACCTCTCTCCCACAGAAGAGACATTGCAAGCCTGTCTTTGTTTTATCGTTATTTCCATGGCAAGTGCTCGTCTGAACTCCAATCTCTGGTCCTCTCTCACCAATCCTTCATGATAAACACCCATCTAGCTAAAACCACTGTCAGTAATTTCCCCCACACTTTATCTGTGCCTAAATCAAAACGTAGATTCCATGAACATAACTTTTTTCTGAGAAGTGCTCACCTGTGGAATTCTCTTCTGTTTGCCTGTTTCCCACCGGGCTACAACTTGGACGTCTTCAAGTTCAACATAAACAAATTCCTGATTAATCGCCCCCTTAAGTAAGACACTTCATCAAATCTCCAATACCAACTATTACTATGATATTATCCCATTGATTATTGTACACAAAATAACCCTTATCCCCGAGTGGCTTCCGGGCCTTGATAAGTGGTGATCCCCATGTAAAAAAAAAAAAAATGTCTTTTGTACAATCTCTCAGAGCTGGAGGAGAAAAAGAAAGACTAAATCGTATTGATATTTTCATAACTAGTCATGACTTATGCTAATTTTATTATTCTCAACCCCTTACTTTATGACCAATGGCCTTTTCTTTATTACAGGGGAGTAATTTTTAATTTCAAAAAATTCAACAGTTTCCTTTGTTGCATATGGAAAGATAGATTAAATTATTAAATTTTTTTTATTTTTACATATTTACAATCAACTATGATTTTGCTTGCCAGGGAGCACCTTCTAGGACCAGAGCCGAATCACATCTCATTCCACAAAAATATGGTGTAATTACCAGCAAGATGGTCTCTAGGTTACCTGAATTATGTCAAGAGGAACCTCACCTAGTATGAAAACAGTCAGCAAATTAGTTGTTTTAAATGAATACTCGTAAACAAGCGATATTTTCTCATTGCCAATCACACGAATATGTAGCACAAGGTTGTAAAGTGGGTAAAAATAGCGGTGCTTTGTTGACAATTTGTTTCAGCCGTATAAATCACATCTTTTTCTTTGCCAATCAAGTTTGAATGACATCACACTTTAGTTTATTTCTTCTCTCTCTCAACTTGCAGTTTCCTTCTCCTTATATGTAGGTATATCACATACCCTCTTTCCCCAATCACAATAAAACAAAAACCCTAAGTACTTTCATATTTTTCTTCGTAACTACACGACTACTGCTCTCTGCAGTATGTCTGTGCTGACTGATTCCTATGAATGCTAAAAAGTAAATGGCTCTAATTGCTACACTCTTTCTTTCACCACTTTACTCCTCAAAGCAAGTAAGTTTTTACAGGAAGATGTTAAGTCAAAGTGACTTATCGACCCAAGATTCTTGACATTTTTCTTTGATTATCCTGTTTATGCATGAGTTATTTGTGTTGGAAGGTACCATATTCAGGGATTCTTTTACTGCTCTATCTGCTTTTTTGTTTCCACAAATACCAATATGACTCGGTATCCAGCATAATTTTATCTTATTCTGCTTCTTGTTGTAGATGGAAGTGATCTTGCTTAGGATTTTAGTGATTAAAGGATTATCCATATCTTTGTTTTTCCATATTGTGAGTGTTGACAGGAAGCTAGAAAAGGTGATGAATATCAGTCCTACTATGTTTTATCATTTTTATGGCCAAATATATGGCATAAGCTTCTGCGTTGAAAATTAATGATTTGTCAGGTAGTCTATGTTGCATTTTTGTCTTATTTAAGATAGCAGTGCATCCGACTAGTTAGTTCTTCAGATCCATCTATGTAAATAAAATCAGAGATCAATTGTTTTGACTCAAAGAGCTTATCGACGGCATTTTCATGTTCCCCAGACTTGACTAGCCTCAATTTTTTCTTGTGAGGATATCTTAAAGAAAGAGTCTCTGTTAACAAACCCCAAACCCTGCAAGAATTGAAGGAAAACATCAGGAACAAAATAAGGGAGTTAAATTGCAATCCAGAGATTCTGCAATCTGTCATGAATAATGTTTTGGAAAGAGCACAAATATGCAAAGCTGAATATGGGCAACATTTAAAAGACATTATTTTTCATAAATTAAGATTGTTTGAATTCTGTATATTTTTTTAAAATTCCGAATGTCTTAGTGTTAAAATTACAGAAAGCTATCATCAAAAATATAGAATCTATTTAAGTTCAAAACCCTTTTGTAGCTTTTTGGACACCCTGTATAAGTTCTCCACTCGCAAAACCAAGACTCTGTCACTGGTGATGAATAGTTTCTAATCTTTTGAGGTATGAGGCTTTTGCCACACTATAAATTTCATAATCAAGCTTCGATCTCACAATTGTGCGATACAGCTTGTGTAGTGATTTCTCATCAGTGCCCCAATCAATATGTGCTACTACTTGGAGTAGGTTAATTGCTTTGTTGCATTTTTATTGGAAATATGAGGAATAAAAGACAATTTAATAATACGAAGGAATTTATATTTGTCTTTTTTCTGCTCAGTTTAAAAAATGGATCATTATGGATTTTGTGCAGATTGCAAAAATGGATACATTGTCTTGATTTCAAACTCTCTGAAACCATTTTCTTCAGTCCATATTTGCTGATCTTATTTAAGGCTAGTTTTAATTTACATTCTGCCAAATTTTGGCAACAAATTAAAACGTCATCTAAATACAGTGAGCAATCCACTACAGTATTAAAGTCTATAACAATGCTATTTATCTTGACATTAAAGAGTATCACCAATAGGATACTTCCCAGAGGCACTCCTCTCTCTTGCTTTTTTATGTCAGAAAGTGTAGTTCTATCTCTGACTTCTTTTGTTTTCCAAGAAATTTTGGATTGAAAGGGGCATTGTGCCTTTTAATCTGAGATGACGGTCCTTCATTATATCATACTGCCATCTCCAGATAAAAAAGAATACAGCCAAGTGCTCCTTTTTAATAAATACCTCTGTAATAAAAGTCTTCAATCTGATTAAATGGTTAGTAGTCCATTTTTTTTTTTTTTTTTGAAACCAGACTGTAACCTTGACATCATATTGTTTTTCTCCAGGCACCATGTTAACCTTCCATTTATCATTCTTTCCATTGCTTTACAGAGACAACTAATTAACGGTTTATGGTTTGAAGGATCATTGGAATCTTTTTTCCAGACTAGGTATGGATAATACTGTTGCTTGCCTTGAGATTTGGAATTTTTCTGCCAAGCCATATTTTGTGATAGATCTCTAGAAAGAATTTAAGGATACCTGTGGAAATTGTTTTAGAAATTCATAGGATATATCATCAAGATCCACTTATGGATTATGGGTTTTTGCAAGAGAATCCTTGAGTTCGGACCTTGTAAAGAGGTAATTATAGCTTTTGCTATTTTTAGAATTGAAATTTACTTTATTCTTTTGTTGAATTTTTTATTTTTGTTATTAAAAAATTTTTTCAGTCAGATCTTTGGATCCGGAATTTTGAGAAAAACTGTTTGCTATAGCATTAGATATATCTTTTTTGTCTGTGATTCTTGCATTGTTTTTAATGAGATGCTTTATTGGCATACTGTTGTTCTTGTTAGCTATCTTTCCCAGACTGCTGCACATAGCCTTAGACTTGCTGTTTGAATTCATTTTGGATATATAGTAGTTTTATGAATTTCTTTTAGACTTCTTAATCGTTTGCCAAATTTTGGCTCCCTTGATTTTCTCTAGTGAGGTTCAAATTGAATCTTAGGGCAGCATAGTGTATAACAAATAGGCATTCATTATCCAACCAGGGTTTGTGTTTAGTTTAGTTCATAGATAACTTTGATACACACTCTTTAGTTATTTGAAATTTCTCTAGTTTAGAAACATCAAAAGTATTGTGAATTGTAATATATAGTGTACTAGTGGGACCCGTGGATATACCACAGGAGACTCATTCATATGTAATTTATTGATGTTGGCATTCGGTAGATGTTCAGTGTACATGGAGATGCTCTGATATCATTATAGCTCTTTTATAAAAACTGCAAAAGTATTTACCTAAGCTAGCCCGAACGCCCGGCAAAGCCAGGTCATAAAGTATGCTTAAATATGATATTTTAATTCTTGCAGATTTCGTATATATTATTATAGAGTTAATGTTCTATCGATTTTTTATATGTTATAAAGTTGCGATTTCAAAAAAAAAAAAAATATATCCATATGACTTGGGTGCATTAGCTTGAATCAAAACCGAAATAAAAACTTATGAAATATATATATACAACTTTAGTTCCTTCAGCCATAATCAAAAGCGAAACAAAACTTATGAAGAATTCTTGATAAAATTATTTATAAAAAAAAAATAGGTTATTGGAGTGCCATTAGTTATAATGGAAACCGAAACCAAAACTTATGGAGAAATTTTTCTAAAATCATTTATAAAAAAAAATAGATTATTGGAGTGCCATCAGCTATAATTGAAACCAAAACCAAAACTTATGAAGAATTCTTGGTAAAATTATTTATGACAAGAAATGGAAGTACATAACAATTAAACGACTTGGATGTAAACGTAAGACAGAAAATAACACACACGCTATCGTATTAATATATAGATGATATATGGTGCAGAGTTTAGAAAAATTGGGCTTTGGAAAATAGAGCAATCTATATAATTATAAAACTCAAATGACCTTGTAAAGAGTGATGTAACCCACTTTCCGGTTTGACATCCGGTTGCGCATGCACACATAAACATTAACCCATAACAACGTAAACAAATAAACACAAATTGCTTCTTTTGCAGACTTTGACCTGTGCACTGAAATATTAACGTTATTATTTTGAAATTATTATTTAACATGAGAAGAGTGGGGGTGTTTTGCAACTATTCTTTATTACAACTATACTGTCGCTATTTTCTTACAACTAAACAACTTTAACCCGTTGACAAACATAAGAACAATTGTAGTAAAGCTAAGACTACTACTACTACTACTACTCTCTATCCATCCCTTTTCCTCCCTTCCTTCCTTTTTTATTTTTTGTTTACATTTCTATACAAAATAGTTGTGTGAGAACGGTGAATTTGTTGACACATTTACTAATCTGTTTCAATATTAGTTTTATTTTATTTTATTTATTTAGATTTTATTTTTTTGCTTCAGGTTTTATTAATTATTTTTTTTTTAGATTTTAAATTTCTATAATTTGGTTGAAGGATTCCAATATGGGTTCTTCATTCTTATATTTCTCATTGGTAAGTTCATGTGCGTTTTTGCTGCTAAATGACTTTCGTCAGCGTTCGATTCGTAAGAAAATCATGTTTCATTTTCGATTTTTGAGCGATTATTCAGAAAAATAGCAAGGATTTTTTTTTCATGTTTGAGTGATCCGTCCGTGATTTTTTATTTTAATATACTTTCATAGAAATGTTTCTGTTATGTAAAAACAAAATATTTTCTTTACGTCACAAATGTCACGCTCATACACGAATTCCATAGCTAATATAACATACTGACCCAACGGGTCACGAGTAGTCTATATATATAAAATGAACGTGTCTGTGTGTGTCTGTGTGTGTTTACATTTCCCTATGCAATAACTCTGTCAATTTTAAGTCTACAGGCTCGAAATTTGATATACAGGGTACTGAGATTTGGGAAAAATCTTTGTAATCTGTTTTCGGACAGAGATTTGGCTGTTAAGGGGTCAAAGTTCAATGATTTGACCTTTGAGAACTCTACCAAACTCCTCTGACAATTTTGGGTCTAAACACTTGGAGTTTTAGATATAGGTTCCTTGGACATGGATCTAACTTAATAACTTGATTTGAGCCCAAAACGATAAATGTTAAGGGGTAATAATAGGGGGGCAAAGTTAAAAAAAATTGACCGTTTTTTTTTGTTTTTCTCAACATACACCTCTAAACACCAGGGCAATGCCGGGCTGAAATGCTAGTTATGTAATAAATATTGATTGAAAATAGTTTTAAGGACTGTTCTTGTCTGTTTTAGTGATGTTTTCTCCTTTGGCGAAATTTAATCCTCAAGCATACTGACGACAGCATTTCCCAAAACTTCTTAGACTAGCTAAACATTGGTAGGAAGCATAGAATGTATCATGCGTATGTTACAACTGTTTTAGGGGTCAAACAAATCAAGGTTATTAAGTTAAAACCAAAAAATACACACTGACATAAAGTTGTCAAAGTAGGCTCAATTGACAAGAAAATTATAGTGAGTTTCATAGTACATGTGAAACGCCGAAATGAAAACTAGGCTGCAAAAATATAGTCGCCATCTTTATAAAATAGCTGAGAAAGCAGCTAACTGAGGAAGAACAATAATTCAAATTTATAACCCTGCTCTTTACCTAGAAAATTACGAGCTTGAGTTATTGCTGTTTCTTAACTAGTCTTTTATCAATTTGTTTATAACAATGACATTTCTATTATTCCGATCTAGTTTTTTTACACCATTCTATGTGTACAAGTAAATATGCTATAATTTAACGTTTTTAATGTTATTTATTTTTGTTTTACTAAATTTGGTTAAAGTAAAAATAAGCTATTTAAGAGTAATATCAAAACTCAGCTGAAACCGATTTTGCTCCAAATAATTTAGGTGACTAAACTAGGAAGTAACTAAAATCAGATAAATTTTGTTGATATTTAAAAGGTGCTTATCCAGATTAACACTTATGTTGATAAACAAAAATAGAGAAATAAGTAAGATGGCGGGATACGATCGATCTTATTAAAATTTGATTTTCCTCTGTGAAAAAAAAAACAACTTGATCAAATTAAGTGAATTTTATTATGAGAACTTAATTTCATAACAGGTACATACAATATAATTTTTTTTCGATATTTTCATTTTTTAATACCTTGATTAGACTAAACAAGTACCAATGCTTTTTGTTTTACTTTAATTATTTTTATTGCGCAATAATTTATTTCAGTTTAAATATTAAACATTTAAAAGAAAAAAAAAAATTGTTAATGACCGTTTTGGTGGAAAAAAAAAATCCACTAATTCGGGCTAGGCGCATGTGAACGAGAAAAATAAAAATAAAATTCAGAGAGACATCTCCTACAGGAGAATCTCTTTCTTTTTTTTTTTTTTTCTTTTTTTATTTCTGTGTTATTGTAGTACTACACCGGGGTTCTACAAGGAGATACTCTTGCCCCTTTTCTTTTCATTGTCTGTCTTAACTTTGTATTTCGCACCTCTGTTGATATACACAACACGCTAGGCTTCACCCTAAATGAATCCAGAAACAGACGTCATCAATCAGCACACATAACTGATGCAGATTACGCAGACGATATTGCTTTGCTCGCAAATAACACTGCTGATGCACAAACCCTGTTATGCAAGTTACAAAAGTCCGCAAATGATATTGGTTTCCACATTAATGTGGATAAGACAAAGTTTATGACTTCAATGTGGAAGGAGAGATCAGGGCTCTGGTTGGAACAACATGGAAAGAAGTTGCTGTTCATGTATCTGAGCAGCAACAGAGTTTCCACAGAGAGAGATATCGAAATTTGCATCTCAAAAGCATGGGCCGCATTGGATGGGCTACGTTCAGTATGGACTTCAAGGCTAACTGACAAACTTCAGGGCAGTGGTAGAATCTGTCCTTGTATATGGTGCTACAGCCTGGACACTTACCAAAAGATTGGAAAGAAAACTAAATGGCACATACACCCCTATGCTATCTTGGCAAAATCATCCCACAAAACAGCAACTTTATGGCAACCTACCTGCCATATCTAATACCATCAGGGAGAGATGCGTACGATTTGCCTGTCACTGTCTGAGACGCAAGCATGAATTAGTGAGTGATGTATTGCTATGGACACACAAGCAAAGGACGACGTAAATCCACGTACATCCAGCAGATAGCACACAACGCCAACTGTGAACCTGAAGATCTGAGGCAGCTAATGAAAGACAGGAAACTCTGGAGAGGAAGAATCACATTTGTCTGGTCAAGGAACCGTCCTGATGATGATGATAATGATTGTAGTAATTAATATCATTTCATTGTAATAATAACTAGTGGGACCTGTTGGCATTCTGTAGATGTTCAGTGTAAATGGAGATGCTCTGATATTATTGTAGCTCTTTTGTTAAAACTGCAAAAGTGTCTAAGCCAGCAAGGATACCCAGCATAGACCAGTCGTAAAGTATGCTTAAATATGATATTTTAATTCTTGCAGATTTCGTATATATTATTATAGAGTTAATGTTCTATCGATTTTTATATATATTATAAAGTTGCCGATTTCAAAAATAAAAAGTATACCCATATGACTTGTGCATCAGCTGAAATCAAACCCGAAACCAAAACTTATGAAATATATATATATATATATATATATATATATATATATATGTACACTTGTGCCCGATATTATTCATACCCCTCGGATCTTTGAGATTTCTATAAGAATATTGCTCAAACCAGAAGGTAGACAATATTAAAGGGATTTCAAACAATAAATCAAGCATAAGCATTTAATTTAAACTCAACAAATAAATAAATTATGCAAGTTTGAAACATTATACAAAGAAAAACAATAATGGCACTAGTTCAAAATTATTCATACCTCTCTTACTAATAGTCAATAGCATGCCCTTTATTCTTAATAACTGCCTGTAACCGTTTGGGATATTTATCAACAAGGTTTTTACAAGTATCAACACTGATTTTTGACCATTCTTCAATGCAGTAGTTCTCCAAATCCCTCAAATTTCTAGGTTTCCGCTTTTTAACCTCAGTTTTCAATATGTGCCAGAGGTTTTCGATAGGGTTCAGGTCGGGACTCTGGCTAGGCCATTCCAAAACATTAATTTGATTATCCTCAAACCATTTCTTGACTATTTTGGCAGTATGTTTTGGATCATTATCCTATTGAAGGACCCAGTTTGGTCCTAAATGGAGCTTCTCCGCATCCTGTCTAATGTTTTTCTGGAGTATCTCCAAATATTGCTCCTTCTTCATGGTTCCATCTATCTTGACCAAACTACCTGGACCACTAGCCGAAAAGGAGCCCCAAAACATTAGGCTACCACCACCATGTTTCACCGTGGGTATGGTGTTCTTTGGGTTGTAAGCTTCTCCTTTCTTCCTTCAAACGTAAGAAGCATCCATATGGCCAAACAATTCAATTTTTGTTTCGTCAGTCCACAAAATACTTGAGAAAACGGACTCTGGAGAATTCACATGGGTCCTAGCAAACTTTAGACGTGCTGCAAGGTGTTTTCCGGTGTGCAATGGAGTCCTTCTTGGTCTTCTTCCTTTCAGACCATTTTCATGCAGAGTCCTTTGCAATGTTTGCCTTGATATTTTTATGCCAGAAGACTCCAGATTTTCTAAAATGTCCTTAGTAGTGGTGGTTGGATTTGCATTAACACTTCTTACAATATTCCTGGTGGCTCTAGCAGACAGTTTCCTTTTCCTTCCTCTACCAATCAAGTTGTTTGTTGTGTGGTGGCTCTGGAATTTTTTGATGATGCTCTGTACTGTTGCTGTAGGGACCTCAAATTTCTTGGAAATTGACTTGTAACCTAAACCATCCTTATGTGAATTCACAATTTTAGTCCTAAGATCATTACTAAGCTCTTTTTTCTTCCTCATTCTAATAATTTTTATTCTTTTATTGGTTTTCAGTTGATATCATTTTAATTTCTGAAAAATGCAAAAAAACGAAATGAAATTAATCAAAGGTTGTATAAAAGCATTCAAAATAAGAATCAAACAGAAAACAAACAGTCAGAAACTCGATTAATACTGAAAAAATAAGGGGGTATGATTATTTTTGAACATTGCAGATTTTATAAATAGCTGTATATTTCTTTTATTACAAGTATCCCGAGATTTTAAAATGACGAAAATGATCAGAAGAGGTTTATTAAGAATATGTATCAATATGGACGTAAACAATAAATTCTTACAAAAGTTACACCTAATAAACTCAATTTTCAAGGGGGGTATGAATAATATCGGGCACAAGTGTATATATATATATATATATATACTCGGGTTTTTTTATATTCAAAAGTAATGGACTAATGAATTCAACGAGGTTGTTAGATAGTGCTCAATAAAAAGAGCTAATAATACTTGTTTATTGTTATATAAACATGCTCACATCCCGCTGCTACAAATAGCCACTTGTTTGATTGAAACAAGTGGCTATTTGTAGCAGCGGGATGTGAGCATGTTTATATAACAATAAACAAGTATTATATATATATATATATATATATATATATATATATATATGTATTTTTTGACTCTCAGGTATATATCCGACACAGACATACTTAATCAATCGAGAACCACATCCATCTATATAAAAGATAAGATATTAATGGATATATAATTAAGAGTCAAAACAATGAAAAGAATATGCTGTTATCACAGCCCTAATAATAAAGCTGTGTGTGTGTGTGTGTGTGCGTGCACGAATAGGCTCCAATATGGTTTACTATTATATTAAACTGACAACATATAATGATAGAAGAGGTATCAAAGAGCAAAAATGATTGTTACATTTTGAACAGTGGTGGTTTATTAAAATTGTGGGGTCTGTGTACACGCCCGCTCCCCCAAAGAATGGAAATAACAAACAAAAACAAAAACTTTTACAAAGGTTTTTTTCTATAGATGCGCATGAGAATATTTTGATAAGTATGTTTCAGCTTCAACAGGGATGGCATAATAAAATTGTGGGGTCTGTGTCCGCGCCTACTTCATGGAATGAAAATATGCCACAAACTTTAAAAAAGACTTTTGATATCTGTCTATGTTAGTATACTTTGATAATTTTGTTACAGTTTGAAGAAATATGGTATAATTACATTATGGGGTCTACATTCGCGTCTCACCTCCATAGAATGGAAATATGTCACAAAGTTTAACAAGATTTTTTAATATAGATCCACATAAGAATATTGTGATAAGCGTGGTTAAACTTGAACAGGTGTGGTATAATAAAATAATGGGGTCTAGCTTTCATAAAATGGTTTTTATTTTTTTTTCACTAAAATATAGTTGACGAAAAATAAGTTGTTTTAGAGTAATGTTGAAACCAATTCAGGTGACCGAAACAGGATCTGACCAATATTTAAATAATCTATTATATAAAAGGCAAAATGTGTGTGTGTGTCACAAAAACTTTCGACAGACTTATCGGAACATGACAAAATCGACATGGAAAAATTGGCCAAAAACATTAATTCCTTCACCCTCAACTAGGCAGTTTTCTACAAGGAGGGGTCGATTTTTTCGTCGACATTTTCGCTAGTCATCGTCTCCTTTTGATTGACTATCCTTAATTCCAACATTCGTGACATCCAGTTTCGTGATGGACGCATTAGCTAAGACATTAGTTTTTTTTCACCTTCTTTTCCTCCTTCGTGTTACGGGTTCGAGCCTGCCTGCCAACTATCATTTTTTTTTATTTTAACACCTTTCTCCACCCGGGTTGCCTATAACCCCCCCCCCCCCCCGCTACTATCACTTGTTTTTTTTTGTGGTATAGTTAGGAATCCCGGGGGTTCCTAACTACACCACCTCACCACACCCGGGCAACGCTGGGTACCCCCGCTAGTATATATATATATATATATATATATATATATATATATATATATATATAGTCGAAATTGAAACCAAAACTTATGAAGAATTCTTGATAAAATTATTTATTTAAAAAAATAGATTACTGGAGTGTCATCATCTAAAATCGAAACCGAAACCAAAACTTTGGAAGAATTTTTGGTAAAATTATTTATAAAAAAAAAAAAAAAAAATAGATGACTTAACTGCAATCAGCTATAATCGAAACCGAAACCGAAGCCAAAACTTATGAAGAATTCTTGGTAAAATTATTTATGTCAAGAAACGGAAGTCTATAACAATTAAACGAGAGTTACTCGAGTGGATATAAGCGTGACACAAAATAAATCACACACGCTAAGATAATACTAACTTCGGGTTTGTATTACTGTACACATAGATTCGAAAAAGTTGTCAAAAAACAAATATTTAACAAATAAATGTTATCAAAGGCAAGATAAGTTACTTTTCTACCTAACTGGATATGTTTTTAGTGTTTTTAGTTATGTAACATTTTTATTCAGCTCGAAAAACATACAGTGTTTATCGATGTATTGGAAAGTTAAAAATGGCGGCCGACTCTCTCTTTCACACGGTAAGTTTGTGAAAAGGAGTTAAAAATAAAAAACTAGACAAAATACTGTTAGAAACTCGCTCAATATATGTTACCGTGACATAGGGCTTATATATTCGGTGGGTCTTTAATAGTATTTTGTATAGTTTTTATTTTAACTCCTTTTCTCAAACTTACCGTGTTAAAGAGAGAGTCAGCCGCCATTTTTAACTTTCCAATACATCGGTAAACACTGTGTGTTTTTCGAGCTGAATAAACATGTTACATTAAATAAAAACACTACAAACTATCCAGTTTGGTAGAAAAGTAACTTAACTTGCCTTTGATAACATTTATTTGTTATATATTTGTTTTTTGACAACTTTTTCGAATCTATGTGTACAGTAATACAAACCTCTAACTTCAACTTTTAGTACCCTAACTTAAGTTTTTTTTTTAATGTTAAAGATTTCAACAATAACTAAAAAAAAAAAATACTTCCTCTCTAATTGATTTTAAATAAATGAAAATTAAAAAAAATAAATTGCATTCTTAAAAATTAATTATAATTAACAATTAATGATACAGTTATCGCCGAAAGGGAGACGCTATTTTTATTTCGAGCACCTATCGATTAGAATGAGAGAGAGAAATCAGAATTTTAAACTATGGACTAAGTAGAATTTTAAACTATGGCCATTTAAAAATATAGCCTAACAAAATGGCCATTTTAAACTATGGCCTAACAAAATCAGAATTTTAAACTATGGCCTAACAAAATCAGAATTTTAAATTATGGCCTAACAAAATCAGAATTTTAAACTATGGCCAAACAAAAAAATTAAACTAGATGTTAATTACTTCCGGAACGAACTATTAAAAAAAGTAAACAAAGAAAGTGAAAGAACATATATCCGTAATTGTTTAATTGAAAATGTTTCAATTTAATTAATGAAAACGGGAAAATTTTTCATGAAACGTATATATTTTTTATTATTAAAAGCAGAAAAGGAAAATGACAATATTTTTTAAACTGGGAGAGTGCGCCATTTGAAAACTAAAATATTTATTGCATAAAAATATATCAAAAATTGTAAAGACTTTTATTAAAAAGTCTGCGTAAGAAAATATAATTTTAATAAAATAATTCTGTAATTTTTTTTTTTTTCCTACTTCGGCCATAGTTTAAAATTACTGATTTCTCCCTCTGATTCTAATCGACAGGCGCTCGAAATAAAATGGCGTCTCCATTTTCGGCGATAAACTGTAGAAGTACCAAATTAATATACATAAAGAAAGAAAAGGTATACATTGGTTTTGAGGGAGTATTTTACAATTGAGTAGGCCTATGTTTTAGCGTCCCAAGTCCCTTTCAATTTGGTACCGTTGTTTTTCTACCAGAGCTCCGAAAAGAACGTAACACCGGACACCGCACAGTAATAGGAGGTTAAAATCGAGTTCCGCGTGTTTGGTGCACGTATACGATGTTAGCATTAAGTAAAAGGAGCGCTTAAAAGAGGTAAATTAATCGTTGAGTAGTTAACTACACAAAGATTCAAGAATTACTCTGATAATAGCCATTCTGGATGGGACACAAATAATAATGTCCCTAGTCAGTCGAAAAATATTTCTCTTCCTCAGACAGAACAGAGATAATTTTAATCTTAACAAAAGATTGGCAATTTGTAGCATAGACAACAAAACAAAAACTCACCAAATAAATGTCACCATAATATTTATTGGGTGAGTTTCTCTACCAGTGTTTTGTCTAATTTTTGCATTTGAGCAATTACCGAACTCACAGAGATGACCATATCTCATGTTTGCCATTTTTTTTCTTGTTCTAAACACTCAACACTACTTGTGTTTCAAACTCAATAAACGCTTTAAAATAAGTTAAAACACTAAAAACTTATCCAGGTAGATAGAACAGTAACGTATCTTGCTTTTGGTACCATTTATTTGTTATTGTGTTTGTTTCTTTTACCAATTTTTCATTTTGTTGTCTATACTACAAAATGCACCGAAAGATTTCGGCAAATGTTTACTTTATTGTCCTAAAATCCACATTGACAAAAATAAATAAATAAAAAGGGCGTAGAGTGCCATTAACATTAACTCTATAAGATACTATTATGCCGATGTGGAAACTGTAGAATTGGTATCTTTTACCAATCCAATCATTAAATCTAAATCCGGGTTGGCCGTGTAGACATCTCGGACTTATGGTTAGTGTTGTTTTTAATGAAGTGTTTGTTTTCGTTTTATTTTCCAGAGAACACCATAAAGTAAACATTAGATGTTCACTTTAAGGTAGGATAAATTTTAAGTCATCTCAGTCTAAAAGGATTACTTTTATCAGTGATAAATCAGACCCTACCATCGTTCACAGAGAAAAAAAAAAAGCATGGATTTACAATTACTTTATCAAACTACTAGGCGGACCTAAATGAGAACCGCCCCCGCCTGCTTCTATAATTGTTATTATATTTTTTAGTATGTAGTATAGTTTTCGAGGTTGGGAGTGTTTATTCCGAAAGCCGTTCGTTCTCTTAACATGGTGAGGTTGAGAGTATTTATATTAAGCTCGCTTAGGCCTTAAAAAAAATACTAGCTGCAGAATAATACCGGTTAAAATCATGGTGGGGTAGGAGTGATTATTCTCGTTTAGGTCCACCAACTACTGAAATTCAGCACTCTCTCTCTCTCTCTCTATATATATATATATATATATATAATGTGTGTGTGTGTGAAATTCAATATATATATAATGTGTGTGTGTGTGATATTCAATATATATATATATAATGTGTGTGTGTGTGTGTGTGTGAAATTCAAACACTAAAACTTTATCAAGGTAGATAGAAGAGTAGAAGAGTACCTATTTACTATGCCTTCCCACGGGACAGAGTTAGACACCAGGGTCGTTTTTTAACGTGGAGAAAAGGTACAAAAATAAAAAATTGTCTCAGTCGTGAAGGAAGGCTCCACTGAAAGAGAACAAGAAATGTAAATGCAGCATCTGAAGCACAGATACTACACTTTGATCTTGACCAAAAAAAGAGTAACGTATCTTGCTTTTGGCAACATTTGTTATTTGTTTGTTTTATGTTTGTTTATCATATATATTGCTAAAATTCAGCATATATATATATATATATATATATATATATATATATATATATATATATATATATATATATATATATAAATGATATTTGCTTCTAATTAATATTTCTTTATTGCTTCGTTGTAATGTTATTGCACTAATAATGGGGAAAAAATGTTGCGATTCTGTCCATCCGTAAATCGAAAACAACTACCACTTAAGCTTTATTATCAAATTTGCGCTTTTACATTTGGACCACTCTTATCGGAAATAATAATAATCATAATAAAAACAACTGTTTTCTTTGGAAGTATTCAGCTGGTCGTTTAAAGAAAAGGAAATAGTTTAATTTCAATAACACCAAAAAATACGATTTCAATAAAACGAATAATATAAATTTTATTTGGGTCCGACTAAATTCTCTCCAAAATTCTTTAACACATTTTCCTTCCTCTCTGTCTCTACTTACCTTTCTTTTTCTGTGTTGTAAAATGAATTCTGCGTTCGTTTTTTTTTGTAATCAACAATTTTTTGTAATTTTATTCTTTTAACTTTCACTGAATCTTCAAAAATTAATTATTATTTGATAATCTGATCAATTGTTTTCAATATAGCAATTTTTGTCAACAAAATAAACGCTACTGGTCCATTTCGCCCCTTTCTAGACTAGTCCATTACGAACTGAGCTAGTCATATTTCTACAGCCGCACATACGAACATTATTGGCTTTAGTTAGTCCGATAACAACACAATTGTAAAAGTAATTTGTGATTCATATTACAAAATAGCGTCTGCCCCCACCATCACAATAATACTAGTCCTAATGACAACAACTGACTTTACTGTAGAAACTAAATTACTTTTTTGGTCGAACATATATGATGCCATTTCCCCCTCTCGGTCCCAAAATGTTAATTGACCCCTCCGGCGGAGGGGCCCTCCGCGCCGCGGTTGTAAATTCCAAGTCCTTAACTCTGGTTAGTTCACCAAAAAAATAAAATGAGGCTCCATTATTTTGATATTAGGGTTGAAGAGTTGAAGGTTTTAGAGTCGAATTTTTCAATCTCCAAAGAATCAACGGACAGTATAAATAATGGAAGACTTTGGAACCCTAGGAATTGGACCTTCCGACTCTGCAACTCTAGTATGTATGTATATTAATGTGTACATATATGTGTATAGTAAGCTACGGCTTCTCCTGCTTTTGTCCAATGTTACATGTTTTACTATTTCTTAACACTTTTGTATTTCAACAGTTTACTTCACATCATTGTGTCATTTAGATAAAGACTCTACAGACTTTCTGCCATTTTGGCATGCCACTGTCATCATGGGTCATAGAAATATTTCTCTAAAATCCCCCTAAAATCTTTCCCCCAAACGGGAACTCTAAAAAAGCATCGTTCGAAAAATGTGTCAAGGTTGGTGCCTGCAACATGAGAAACAAGACAATATAGGAATGGAGAAAAAAATTAATTCATTTATTACTGAACAAATATTTTATACTAGCAGGACTTGTGGAAATTCCACATAATATATTTTGATAAAGCTGATATTTTTGTGGATAAGGCAAAAACTTAGTTCTTGGGATAGAAAAACCAATACAGTTTTTGAAGACCAACTGCTTCAAATTCGTAAAATTTTGCTTTTAAAAGGTGTTGTGGACCAGGATATAAATACCCTAACTCGCTACAAAAGAAAATAATGAAACAAATGGAATGAAGGAAACAAAACTCAATTGCTGCATGAAATAAACATGTCGTTTATTCTCTGTCAAAATTAAATGGTTTAGGTGTAACACGTGTTCATTCAGGCGTTGACAACTACATGCGTGGAAAAGGAAAGGAATGAAGTTGAGGATGAGAAATAGCTGTCCCGCACGTAGAAAGGGAAATAGAAAGGGAGTGTTTGCCTCAGCAAAACCGTGCGTTCATGATAGCAGTCGTCCACGTGGAAAAGTCTTCAAGCCAAAAGCTATGGACACCGAACTTGCCTGGTTGACGAAACCAGGCAAAAGGGAAGAAAGAGGAAGTTGAATGGTGTTGTGGACTTTTATATCGGGGTGAGTGTTCTGACTATGCATGTCTAGAATCCCTTTCAGGGGAAGTGACGTTTCCCATGTGAGTGTATATATGTGAACGTGAATGTATGTATGTGTCTGTGCGTGCGTACATGTGGGTGTGTGTATGAGGACGTGTATATGCGTGCGTGTGTGTGTGCGTATGTGCGTGCGTACATGTGGGTGTGTATATGTGAGGAAAAACATATTCGAACAAAGGTCAATCTGGTAACCCTAGACAAGAATATGAAAGTGACGTTCCTTTGATGTACCCTCGTTTACAAATATCTAAGCCCCGAAAACATGATGTACAGATTAACTTAAGGAGGAACAAGTTGAACATTTATATATATCAATGCGAAATTTTCCAGACAATCAAACTATATATTTGCATTCTTATTTTTGTAAAAGAAATTAGCACTTGTTCATTTTAATGTTCTCATGCATATTTAGAAAGGCATTCATAACATGGGTAGAGCTTTAATATTTTCCTTGTTGCAGATGGAACTCTTCTAAAATGGAAAAATAAAATTCTAGTTGATTATTATCCTTAAGTTTCAATGAAGGTTAATATTTTTTAGTAATAAATATTTCCATGCAGTTTTCCTAGTATTTGATTGATAACTCTATTTTGAAAGAGAAAAAGGCAAGTCAGTCTCCATTTTGAAGGAGTGCAATGTTGACAATGATGTCAAGCTTAGATATTATTTATTATGGGCCGGTGTTGATGGACCAAAAATAAATGACACATTTATTTTTTGGCCATGAAAAAGAAAGGGCAATTGAAACATACAATAAATACTTTAGATAGTATGTGAACCCAAGATCAAATTTTCCTGTGGCATGGCACAAACTGCTAAAGTGCAAACAAAATTAGACGATTCAGCACACTCATTCTTGAAATGACTTCACCAAACAATGTGAATACGACTAAATGGTAGAAGACACCTTTATAGTCTGACATCTCTTATGTTCAGCATTTATCTAAAGTCAGTGCAGAAATACTTAATTAAGGAAGTTACTACAGCAAAAGCACTATGCATAATAAAGAGGATGCGACCTCAAGTAAATTTTTTTTTTTTTTTTACACAGGCATCACCACATTATCAAGGCCAAAAGGCCACTCCAGGATAAGGGTTAAAGAGTGTACAGTAGAAATTGGACAATATAGTAATCATTAGTCATGAAAATTCGGTAAATTTGTTAACTTCTATGGAACGGCTCATCAAGAACTTATTTACGTTAGACTTGAAGACAACCATATTGTAGTCAGCCAGAAAGTAGGAAAATGGAAGACAATTCTACAGGCGTGCAGTTCTAAGAAAGAAGCTTTGTTCATGGAATCTACGTTTAGGTTGAGGCACAGATAAAGAGTGGGGGGAATTATTGATAGTGTTTTCAGCTAGACGAATGTTTCTTGTGAAAGTTTGGCAAAGGGGGACCATAGACTGAAGCTCAGTTGAACACTTTCCATGAAAATAATGATACATCAGAGACAAACTCGCAACATCTCTTCTGTGAGATAGAGGTTGTAGGGAAGAGAAAAGGACATCTCCTACGAGGCTACGAAGTCTATTTTGAACTCTATCAAGGCAGAACAAGTCCTTTCTAGCAGCTCCTGCCCAGATGTGGCAACAGTATTCCAATCTTGGACGTACCTGGCTCTTATATAGATAGAGAATAGCATCAGCAGTGAGATATCTACCGGATCGATAGAAAGATCCCACCATTTTTCCAGCGGCCTTGGCAACAGACTTGATGTACGTGTTCCATTTAAGATCAGGAGTAACGGTCAAGCCCAGAAGCTTGTCAAAACTTGAGGCCTCCTGAAGACGAGAGCCATTCATTTCAGTTGATGCCAGATGTGGATCAGAATGTTGATGATGTAAAGAGAGAAGCTTGGTTCAAGATGCATTAAAAGTAACTAGCCACTTCTTTCCCCATTGTAGCACGTGCTCAAGATCAGAGGAGAGAGAATCGGAGAGAACTTGGTCGTTTAATGTCTTAGATGTGCTACCATAAATGGTAGTATCATCAGCATAAATGCCTACAAATGATGTAAGGATGTGATTTGGAAGATCATTAATGTAGATCAGGAATAGAGTTGGGCCCAAGATTGACCCCTGAGGGACTCCAGCATTAATACTGTGAGCTTCTGATTTTTGCCCCTCAACTACTACTCTTATGAACCTATCAGAGAGAAATGATTTAATAATTGAGAAGACATTTCCAGCTATACCATAACTAGAGATCTTGTGAAGTAAACCTTCATGCCATACTCTATCAAAGGCCTTAGATATGTCAAGAGCAATTGCCCTAGAAAGGTTGCCTCCATCGAGAGATTTGCTAATCCTATGAGATATAACTTTAAGCACATCTGCTGTAGATCTAGCAGAATGGAAACCATATTGAAGCTATATGCACCCCAGTAAAAGAGAGCAGTATGCATTCAATTCAGGTTAAGAATAATAAAAAGCCAACACAGTGTGGATATTGTGGCAAAGGACATTTTTGACAAGGAATGCCCAGCAAAAGGAAAATCATGCTTGATATGCTACAAAAAGAGAGACTTTGCTAATGTTTGACACTCTAAGATTGGAGATAAAAAAAACAATTGAATAAAAAATGACACAATCACAATGGCACAAAAACACAAGAATCCACATAGCGGCACAAAATGAAAGTGATGCTAGTGGTTCGAGTGAAAATATATGTTTATACACCATTTAGTAGCTACCATCAACCACTACAGAAGTGTATATCAAGTTAAAAATTGGCAACAAGCAAATGCAGATAGGCGTCAGTGCTAACGCTGATACAGGTGCGATGAGCAATCTTTTGCTCAATGAAGAATATAAAAAAATGCATAGAGTGGCACTCAAATCAACAGCAATAAGTTTCATTACTTTTGGCAGAACTGCATGTAAATGCGAAAGAGCCAATATTGATAGGACTACATTCATCATGGAAGATAAGGTTAGTGACCCTAAACTTAAGCTGTAAAATAAGTCGTTACAGCTACCAAAAATCATCAGGTACAGACAAACAATGACCAAGCATCCCAGCAGAATACAAAACCATTTCCAATGCCAAGATCAAGTTGTAAAGGAAATTTAAATGAAAGAAAATTATTCAGGAATTTCTTGATATTTTCGATTCTATTGGTTGTCTACCTGGTTAATATACCATTCATGTGAACCCAGAAGTACCACCAGTTGTATACCGACCTAGAAAAATTCTGCTTTAAAAGAGAAGTTAAAAATGGAAC
Source organism: Euprymna scolopes (assembly GCF_053919585.1). Classification (NCBI taxonomy): domain Eukaryota; kingdom Metazoa; phylum Mollusca; class Cephalopoda; order Sepiida; family Sepiolidae; genus Euprymna; species Euprymna scolopes. Next base: position 110,628,124 of record NC_136500.1, read on the forward strand.
TGGACTCCCTAGTAGCCCAAGGCATAATATCCCCTGTGATAAAACTAACACCATGATCGAATTCATTTGTTTGTGTAACCAAGACCAATGGTTCAGTCAGACTATACTTATACCCTTGTGACTTAAATGGCGCAAAACGGTTCACAACTGCTGACATCACGTCTGGATACTGGCACCTAAGTCTGGATGAGAATTCAAGAAGATTTACATTTATAACATCATATAGTAGGTATATGTTCAACAGGTTTCTCATGAGAGTAAAATTCACCCAAGATGAATTTCAAAGAGCCATGACAGAGAATTTTGGTAACCTTAAAAACGGCCTTTCTATATGAGATGACATAATCGTATATGGACTCAAAGAAGATGATATCAGTCATGACAAAGCACTGAAGCAATTAATGCTTTGGGCAAGGGAAGAAAAAGTTGCAAGTTCAACTCAGAGAAATTTGTGGTAAAGACATCTGAAATAGCCTTTTTTGGTCGTATCATTTTGAAACATGATATCAAACCAGATCCTAAGAAAATAGAGGCGATTATACAAATGTAACCACTCAAGGATGTAAAACAGCTCACCAGTTTTCTAGGATTGGTTAATTACCTGAACAAATGCTCACCACAACTTGCAATTTTGACTAAACCCCTTCGTGACTTGATATCTAAAAGAAATGATTTCACATGGTCATCCCAGCTACAGAAAGTATTTGAGGAAATCAAAGAAATGCAACATTCCAATGTTTTCACCCAAAGGAATCTGTCATGTTACAAGTGGATGCATGGACCACAAAATAGGGCAGCTCTGTTACAGACGGGGATGCCAAGCAAGACAGAGTCAGGCCCAGAAACTCGATCCCTAAACATCGAGAAGAAAATGTTAGCCATCTTTTTTGATTTGGAGAGATTTCACTATTATATGTGCGGTCACAAAATAACCATCCATACAGATCATAAGTCATTAGAATCGATAACATTAAAGAACCTATCATAAGCACCTCCAAGACTTGCAAGAATGCTATTGAAAGTGGAAGGATATGATTTCATGCTGAAATATACCTCAGGAAAAGCAGTAACAATTGCAGACTGCCTATCGCAAGTATCACCTAGACCTAGCTAGCACATTGAAGGAATATACCTTAATGTCCACAGTATGATAACTTATTTTAATTTTTCACCAACCAGAATAAAGAATATCAAAGTTGAGACATTGCAAGACCCATTACTAAAAGAACTTGTAAATGTCTGGCTAGCCTACCAATTGAGTTGATTGCCCTACTGTTTTGGAACTTTAGAGATAAGATTGTGGTTCAAGATGGTATTTTGCTTAAGAGCAACAAAGTCATAATACCAGTCTCCCTGCAAAGAGATATATTAGAAGGACACCACTAGTATCAAAGCAGCAACTTGGTGATGAGCAGACAAGAACAGCAAATCAAAGAACTGTTATAACAAGCAGCATAACAAACAACAGCTACCTCTACATACAGAGCAGAAAGCCTATTTCCAGCATGAGAAAACAAAGCTATGAGAACCTGGAATCATTCAGCATTCTGCTACGGCACCAAGATCCTACACAGTTGAGTCTGAAAGTGGTAACATCTGCCAAAGGAATAACCAATTCATCAGACCAGCTAAAAAAACTTGATACTTGAAGGTAGATCTGACCAACCACACACACTTGAAGAAACTGCATATCAGCAATGTTCCAACGCCACACACACTTCAGAACTAGTCATCACCTGAACTTAGCCAGAGGAGGAGGTCTGAGAGCCAGGCATCACCTACACGGATTTTTTGTCATTTAATAAATTGATCACATGAGGGTATTATGAGATTAAATCAAAATTTAATATTTAAAAATATATTAATTCTTGCTAAAGTTAATGTTTTAAAGAATAATTAAATTGTATTAAAAACGCACACAGCAAAAAAACAAAAAACAAAAAAAAACAACAAAAAAACACTGTACATAAAAATCAATCTTGGTCGCAACCATTCGTGAAACATTCACAAAAATCCAAACAAGTCAGTTATTTTATATTTGTTTCTGCCATTATTAAGTGTGGCTTAAATTTATTTATTTATTTTATTATAATTATGATTATTATGTTTTATTAAAAAGTTCTGTAAATATATTAAAAATGCACTCAGAAAGGCATCCATTTATTTAAATATCTTTTATTTAAATATATTCGTTTTGTTACTTATAAAACATGTTTTGTAAATATATATTTTTCTGTTAAATCTTCAAAAGTTTAGTAAATATATTTTTAAAAATCTTGCTTGCGAATATTCGACCATGTCTGCTATTTGACCTGTTTACAAACAACCAACCCCATGTGCTTGTGCTAATGTCAAGGTCGAATCACCGGTGTCACTTGAAATGTCGCTAGTCGTCGTCTTCTGCTACAGGGTATCTATTCTTTACTTGATCCCTTTTTCCTTTCCAACTTAAGACTCACCTATAAAATGACGACCTTTAGATAGAATATTATGGTAATATCCTATTTTAGTGCCAGAAAAATAAATGTCCAAAAAAATTCAATGTAAACAAAAAATTAAATACAAAGTTTATTTGTATAAAAATAAACAAAAAAAAAGCAACACTTTTTTTGTATATAAGTAAAAACATCTCACAATTCAACAGGTCTAACTTTTAGAATTTTCAGAATTTCAATAAAACAATGTTAAAACTTTATATAAATATTTGTTTAGTTTCAATTAAATTGGTTCAAATACAAAGTTATTTTAAATGATTATAGTCACATATCTTTGTAACTTCATTTCATATGAGAATATTCACCAGTCACTATTTTTTTCTCGATGATAACTACAAAGTGGGTGTTCAGTTTAGTAGAACATTATAATTGAAAACTCATACCTGACGATAAAAGTTATAATTTTTTTTTTTAAATCTGAAAGTTATGTATGTAATCGATGAGATTAACCAGTAAAAAGTAAAAATATACACACACACACACACATATATATATATATATATATATATATATATATATATATATATATATATATATATATATATATACAAAAAGAAATTAGAAAACGTGAAAATTGTGGAATTTAAAGGGGGAGGGTAAATCTTGTAGACGTTTGCCAATTTATTATTGTTTTTCTTATATTTAAAATATAATTGAGAAGTTAGATACCTTTTTTAATCCACTTTAAGATTTACTTTAATAAAAACGGACATTTTCGTTTCAACAAATATACACACAACTAATGAATTGTGAATTGGTTAGAGCCATTTAAATACCACAATCTACTTAATGTAATATTATTTTTTTTTTTTTTTAAATTTAAGATCAGATTAGAGACCGCCTCTAGTTTGCGCCTTTAAAACTTGTAAATTACACATACTCTATTCAGAAACCGGTAATTCTTTCTTGGGATGCCAGCATGCCAGATTTCAATCCGCCATTTTGGTTCACCATGCCAATGTGCTAAATTTCATCTATATATATAAAAGCCAAACGTCTGTGTGTATGTATGTATGTATGTTTGTTTGTAACGCTAAAACTTTTGAAAGACGGAACCAAACTTGACAAATTAGGTATCATATCGAAGCCCCATCACCCGGATGACAAATATCGAAATTTCACGTCAAACGGACCACTAGAAGTTGGTCAACTGATCAGTTATCTTCGAGGGGGGGCCCAAAAAAACCTGTCATTAACGCTAAAACTTGAGATGAAAGATTCCTCTCCCCTAAGAATAAAACATATGTTCAATATCTGCTTTTGTTTTTTCATTGTTTATACGGTCCCGAGCAACGCCGGGTAGCCCTGCTAGTTCTGTTATAAAAACAAATTTCTACAGAGAAAAAAACTTATTTGAACATTTTTATCTAGACAAAAATATCCAACAAAGCTGAATTCAATGTTTTGCTTCTAAAACAAAATTAACTTTTTTAATAAATCTCTGTGTGGCGTACCGGGAAAATATTTTTTCTAAATAATAAAATTGAATAAAGTTTATTTTTACAAGAATCTTTATGCATTTATCTAGCGAATAAACATAAAATTATATATGAAAAACCATGTCTATTATTTTTAATTTCAATTTTAAAGAGTCTATCGTCAAATTGTCATTTTCTTTTAAAATACATTATTCTAAATGCAAAAATTAAAATGAAATATTAAAATATAATTTTATCTTTCATATAATTAATGTATATAAAATTAAATATAAAAATATTAAATTATTTTTTATGTAATATCTAATCAAAATTTAAAAATTATGTGGGGGAGATGAGTTTGATTTTTTTTTTTTGAAAATGAGACTAGTTTAATTTTGATAAATATAACTAGAAAAACTTAATTTTTCACCTCTGGTCTTGTATCTTAAACTGTTTTACTTTCAACGTATAAAGATTCTCATAATAATAAACGTTATTCAATTTTATTCTTTTTAAAAATGATAAACATGGTTTTTCATATATAATTTTATGTTTATTTGCTAGATAAATGTATAAAGATTCTTGTAAAAATAAACTTTATTCAATTTTATTCTTTAGAAAAATATTTAAACGGTACGCCACACACAATTTTATCAAAACAAGTCAGTTTTTTTTTAAGAAATAAAAAGTCAATTCATTCCCACTGCATAAGTTGAATTTAAAAAAAAAATAATAAACATGGTTTTTCATATATAATTTTATGTTTATAGAGGCTAGATAAATTTATAAAGATTCTCATAAAAAGTAAATGGTATTCAATTTTATTCTTTAAAAAAACAAAATATTTTCCTGGTATGCCAGACGCAATTTTATCAAAAATGTTAGTTTTGTTTTAGAAGCAAAACATCAACTTCAGCTCTGTTGTTGGATTTAAAAAAAATAATAAACGTGGTTTTTCATATGTAATTTTATGTTATTCACTAGATAAAAATGTAAAAATTAGTTTTTTCTTTTCTGTACAAAGTTGTTTTTATGCCAGAATAAAATTTGGTGCACTGGGCATACTTTTTGTCAAACCAAAATGGCATCATGGCATGCTTGTGTCCCAAAAAAGAATTCATATATATATATATATATATATATATATATATATATATATATATATATATATATATATATATACTAACAAAAGTACCCATCGTTGACTGGGTTAAAAAACAGCCTACAGAAAATGGACTCTGAATTATGAAAGTATGATAGGTAATGAAAAGGAAGGGTTGTAAAGAGATAGCTTAGAATTTGGGGGTATCAAAACCAAAGCAAAATATGATGAAAGTAAAAATAAAATAGATAAAACGTCGATCTCCGTCCACGTGGACGTTAAATGCGCGTACGCCCAACAATTAATTCCTCTCATGGAGGTGGACTTTTTACCCTTTTCTATCTCTCCGCTAATTATTGTTTAATTCTTCCTAAAAGATCTGGTTATTTCTAACCAAGAACTTTCATTTTTCTACATCATTTCATTCAATTACCTCAATCGCAGGAAGAGACTTTCAATTAATGATTTTTATTATTTTGAGTTTGCAGAACTAAACATTGACACCCATAGGCCTGCAACAATATATATATATATATATATATATATATATATATATATATATATATATATATAAGAGTTGTATTTTCTTTTTAAATAAATAGAAGAAAAAAAAAGTTCTTGGACTTTGGGCTAGAATCAAAATGTAGTTTGTTTGTTTTTTTTTGGTACTAGAATCTTCCCAATCCATGCATCCTTTTCTTTTTTGCCCCGGTCTTTTCACCACTTGGAGGTCACCTTCCACCCCCATTTTTCCTCCCTAATTTTTCCTCTTCATATCCCCCAGTAAATCACCTCAATCCTAGTTAGAGACCATCCTGCTTGTTTTCGGTTCCCGGAAAACAGTAGGCGATCTAGGACCGGGAGGGACCATACTGTGACGTCAGAGCAAAGCAAACAGTCAATCTCTCTACTTACTCTCTATATATATCTCGCTATCTCTCTCTTTCTTAATGAACCAGATAACCCCCTCTCTCTGTGAATGATGTGGCGTGGCAGACACTTGGCTGAGGGAAATGGGACAGAGGTTGGGTGTGAATACTGCCGTAGCGAGCGGAAATACGTTGTCATGGCAACCAGACAGTGAAAATTCGTGGCGGGAAACGCGAAGCACGAGGGATTTGAAAATAAGAAATAAACAGTTGGCGAAAAGAAGCGAGACAGCCTGGTATACAAACAGTCGCTCCGAGAATCGGACCTCATCGAAGATTGAGATTTGGATCAGTTAAACTGCGGATTATTAGTCAAATACAATCGTATTGTCGATTAACCTCAACATTTAATCTGGCTGAGATTTGAATTAATTAAATTGCGGATTATCATTCCAAATACAATCGTATTGTCGATTGAATTCTTCTTTGGAACTAAGATTCGAGGAAGAGATAAACTTTCGCCATCTCAACTTTTTTTCTTGGATATTGTGTTTGCGAACTTTTAATCCGTGTTTACCCTAACGGATAAAAACAGATAAGTTTGGCCTATTTCATGCCAATATCTTTTCCTTTCCACAAACTTTTATACATATTGTACTGTATTTTGCATGTCGCATACACCTGGCAAACCCCCCCCCCCCCCCAAAATACGTCTGTCTCACTCATTCTTTGTATCGGAACTTTTTCTTCTTCCTTTGTATATAAAAATCTTTCTTGAATTCTAAACTTTTATTGAGTGTTCATTTCGTCATTTTTGCTCTATTGTTCCTTTCTCCTTATTGATATGTTTCGCTGGTTAATCTGACATCTGACGATTAACCGAAGATAATTATGAGATGTTGGATATAAAATAAAATAAATTCTTATGTCTCGATTTGACTGCCAATCAATTCGGTCATCCAATAACCGGGTCGTGACAATACTAACATACCCCACTAGGCATTTTATTTGTTGCAATCTTTTCTTTTTTCTTATTTTATTTTCCTCACTCCACTCCACAAGCTTTTTGCAATAAGGAACTTTTACACCATCAAATTCAAAGACTTAAACAAATGAACTATTTCTGTTTTTGTTTATATATATTAAAAACAAAATATTTAAAAAAATGTATACAGAAAAACGTTTGGGGAATTTAAGTGTGAGTGTGATATTGTGGTAATTTCACAAGTTGTATAGACAATAGAAGACCCTGCACCCCCCCGTTCCCCAATTCCTTATAGGGCTTCATGCCTAAGTTTCTTGTTTGTGATTTTTTTTTCAACCTTAAATTGTAAATTTTTACCGGCAATAAACTATATATAAAGGATCAAAGTGTAGTATCTGTTCTGATGCTGAACTTTTTTCACTTCACTTTTTTGGTTTCGGTTAGTGGAGGAGAAATCCTTCATGACTGATACATTTTTATTTTTTTTACTAACCGGAGTGCCCCTTTTTGGGGAGCTAGTTCTCTCCCCCCCCCCCTTAAAAACCGATCTTGTGTCTAACTCTGCCCTCTTGGGGAGGCAAGTAAACAAAAAAATTTTTTTAAATAAATAGAAAAAGGGTTTTTAATATGAATATCAATACACAAAAAACAAATATATATATATTTGTTTATTTATATGTGTGTGTAAGAGAGAGACTAATCTATCTATATATTTATAAAACGCAAATGACCTTGTAACGAGTGATGTAACCCACTTTCCGGTTTACGACATCCGTTTGCGCATGCGCGCATAAACATTAACACATACCAACGTAAACAAATGAACACAAATCGCTTCTTTTGCAAATTTTGACCTGCGCACTAAAACATTAACGTTATTATTTCGAAATTATTATTTAACATGGGAAGAGTGGGGGTGTTTTGCAACTATTCTTTATTACAACTATTCTGTCTCTATTTTCTTACAACTAAACAACTTTATTTATGTTAAGAGTGTAGATAAAAAAAGGTTCTAAGTTTATTAACAAATGAAGAAGAAAAAAATGCGTTAAAATAACTTAAACGTAATACAGAAATGAACGATGTAAAAAAAAAAAAGCAGACAGTATTAACAATTGTTTATTTGGATAATTTAAAATCGAAAAAACAAAAAAAACAAAAGAACAATTGGGACGCTGAAAACGTATAAGTATGGCCAACAACCACTTATAATTCAGTAACTGTAATTTTTTTTTTTTCAAAAATAATCAATTATAATAAACAGAACGACTCCTAGAAATCTATCTATATTCTTTTTTCATTTTAATATACTCTCAGAGAAATGTTTCTGTTATGTAAAAAATAAACTTATTTTCTTTGCGTCACAAGTGTCACGCTCATACATGAATTCCATAGCTAATATAACATACTGACCGAACGGGTTACGGGTAGTTTAGTTTGGCCTTTTGGTGTCAAGATCAAAGTGTAGTCTAAGTTTTTTGTTCATCGTTGATTTTTTTTCTGTATTTTTTTAACATGAATAAAAGATTTAATATCTCAAAGTGTAGTATCTGTTCTCTGATACATACACAGCGATAGTCAGTGTTGTTCTGGCGACACATTCTCGTGGCCGGCGAGCTTGTTGGGTAGCGTTCTGTCCGCACCCCCACTTTGTCTGTCTTTCTCTGCTCTCCCCCCTCCCCCACGGGGGGGGATCCGAGCTGATAATTTACGACCTTCCCGCGAGGGAGGGTCGGAAACACTTTCTCTCTTCCCTCCACTAACTTCCCACTCCCTCTCTCAGTTCTATCTCCCCTCTTGCCGCCTTTGGCGCCACTTCTTTTTGGCGCCAAAGTCGGCTCCCAATTTGGACGTCGACTCCACGTCACTCATTTTGGTGAATTATACAGGGAAGAGAGAGCTTCTTTCAAAAATGGACACCCCCAGCCCGGGGACCACCAATACCGATACCCCCAGCCAGGGGGCTACCACAAGAAAAACTGCTCCCCAAGAGGACGACTCCCCAACAGGGGAAGCAAAAAGCAACGGGGCATACCGCCCGGACACTAAACCAAAGGACGCCCCTCAGAAAGGAGAAAACTCACCAGCAGCTCCCCAAGAGGGCGACTCCCCACAAAGGGGAGGAAAAACAATGTTGGACGGGGCATCCCGTTCCGACAACAAAAATCAAGAGGCAGTAGCCCCAAAGGACGATAAGGGAGACAGTGCTCCCCAAGAGGTTGACTCCCCACAAAGGGGAGAAAAAACAATGTTGGACAGGGCATCCCGCTCTGACAACAAAAATCAAGAGGCAGTAGCCCCAAAGAACGATAAGAGAGACAGTGCTCCCCAGGAGGGCTACTGCCCCAAAAGGGGAGCAAATCAAGAAAACGAGGGGGCATACAGCCTAAACCTCCCCAAAACAAAAGGGGCAAAAGCTCCCAAAGACAATAAAGAGGACAATGCTCCCCAGGAGGCCGACTCCCCAAAAAGGGAAGTATTTCCTGGAAGAAGTATAGAGCAGGGAGAGTCGGTCCCAAAGGAAAGCGGAAAGGAAAATGCCCCTCAAAATAGCAACCCTTCCGCCAAGGAACAGCAAAAACAGTCCAACCTCACCAAAGATCCAACACCAACAAGAGGGTCGGCATGGGGGAAGACTGTAGAGAAGCAACTGTCCCCTCAAGAGTATAGAGACTTGTACTTGACCAAGTACAGACAATACATAGAGGGGGCAGAAATTAAACCAGTGCCAGGCGCTTGGGAGGCAATTGAAGACAGAGTGCTCTCCCTCATCATCTCGGATATGCCGGAAAACCGCCTCCTAGGGATGAAAAAGGAAGACATGGCAGGGCTCCTACACAAGCTAAACATCCCGGTATTATACCTGTACCAGAGGAGCTACGCCATGTGGGACATCCTCCTACCCACCAAGGAAGATGCGGAGAGACTCTCCCTACAGGAAATTAAGTATGGGAGAACAAAACTAAAGCCCGAATACCAGGGCAGGACAAGGACCCGGGTGCAGGTATTCAATGTACCTATGCAAATATCAGCAGAAATCCTGGGATCCTTCTTCACACAGTTCGGCGAGGTGGAAAAAATAACCCCAGTGCGGTCGAAAACCGGCATGCACTTGGGCAGCTACACTGTGGCCATGAGGCTAAAGAAAGAAGGCTTCCAGGCGATACCAGCACAGCTGACATTTAAGGAGGCAACTATGACAGTAGTAGTGGAGGGGCGTCGTCCGCACTGCTGGTTTTGCCAAAAACAGGGTCACATGGCCAAGAGCTGCCCTCAAAGGTCAAATCCTACTCAAGTGACATTAAAGGCGGTCCCAACCTCTGAGACAGCACCAGTGTCCAAACAGGCTGTCACAACTCCTGCAACCAGAGCACCAACCCCAGCACCGAGGAAACCCAAAACTGTGCAGGAGCCCAAAGGGGAGGAATGGATCACGGTAATGAGGCGGAAACGGAAGCCCACAATCCCATCTGCCACCGTCCCACAACCAACCCAACAACCAAGGCAGCAACAACAACAGCAGCCTCCACAACAGCCGCAGCAACAGCCATGGCAGCAGACACAGCAGCAGCAGCCAAACCAGCCGTTGAACCAGCCGCAGCAACAACATCAGCTGCCGCGGCCAATTCCACAACCAATGCCACGAAAACAGCAGCAACAACAAAAACAGCAGCAGCAGCAACAGCCAGAACAGCAGCAACAAAAACGGCTGCAGCAACCAGAAAAGCAACAGCATCAACCGGAGAAACAACAATTAGAGGAGCAGCAACAACCAACGGTCCCCACACCAATTGAGACGGGGATCAAGCGAAGAAAACACTGCTCCTCTGAGGATGAATCTGCTAGTGAGAGGGAGAGGAACTCAACCTCACCACTCCCCGGTTCATTCAAAAGAATAAAAAAGAAAAGGAAAGGGGAAGAAAAGGCAGCCCCCACTCCCTGTGAGCATACACCACCTCTAACAACAACACAACCCACTTCCACCCCCATACCACATACTGCACCAACACTAGACACCGCACTAACACCAACACCAACATCAGACACCGCACCAACACCAACACCAACATCAGACACCGCACCAACACCAGACACTGCACCAACACCAGACACTGCACCAACACCAACACCAGACACCGCACCAACACCAACACCAGACATCACACCAACACCAGACACCGCACCAACACCGACACCAGACACCACACAGACACTCGTCCCCACACCAATGCAAATTGAGCCGCCATCCCAGAAAGAAAAGAATGAACCCGGGAGGGGGAGAGACCCTTCAGATTCTCCCACTTACGGACTCACTCCAACAGGGACTCTCGCCCTCGAAACGAGAGAGGAACTTTGTTCTGTAGACCCCCTGTCTGTGGCAATGGGCGTACCACACCGGCAGAGAAAAAATTTAAAACCTCTGCTGGACTGCCAACAGATAGGGGGAAAAGACGTTAATGTCCCCTCTAATTTCCCGGACGCCCCACGGCTAACAACTTTCGTCAGGCTTCCTGAGGCCTGCAAAACCAACGTGTGGACAATGCTGGAAGCCGCTGAAGGGGCTGGTCCGGGAATTGAACTGATTAGGAAAAATGACCCTTCCCTTGAGGAACTCGCAAAACAATGCAAGGGAAGGGTCCCAGTGTTGGTCCATCCGTCACTCTATAGGGCCCTTAAATTGACTTACCCTTTGGATGTCGGCGGCATTGTGAGAGAAGGTCAGGACATGAAAAACCTGACCACCTTGAGCATTGCACACAACGTCGGTGTCCTTTCCCCGGCTGACTTCGGAGCTGAGTGTAACACACCTTAAGGTAGGTACCATGGCTTTGAATTTGGCTAGTCTGAATGCGAGGGGCTTGAGATCATCGGGCCGGGCGGCTCGCCTCCGGCACGACCTCTTGTCCCTGGGAGTGGATGTCGCTGCGATTCAGGAGACGCATTTCGTTTCCTCTGTGGACTGTCAGGTGCTGGCCCGAGACTTTGAGGTTTTCTCAGCATATGGCAGCCCGCGGGGGAAGGGAGTTTCCGTGCTGGTTAAACGTACCCTGTCGGCGACGGTCGACGTTGTCCATAGAGATGCAGTGGGTAGGCTGGTTGTGGCCGATGTTGCCGTAAAAGATTCTGTGTTTCGGGTGATTGCGGTTCATGCGCCCAGCACCGCTCGTGAGAGGGTCTCATTCTTCAGTCAGCTTGACGCGTTTGTAGATTGTCGGAAGCGGGTAGTGCTAATGGGGGATTGGAATTCCATCTTAGACCCCGACATAGATAAGGTAGGAGGCGGAGCTAGAGGATCGGAGAGGTGCGAGTCCAGCCTGGCTGATCTGATGGCTAGATGCGGTCTGGTCGACAGGTTTCGGGTCGAGCATCCAGGGCGGGAGATGTGGACGTGGACCAATAGTGTTTCCTCCTATCCAAATACTTATTTGGACAGGATGTTAGTCAGGAGAGGCGAAGTAGACTTCTTATCTTGTCCCACGTTCACTTGGCTAGGCCAGACGGACCATAAATTAGTTATGGCCCGGCTGAAGCTAGGAAATAGGCCTAAGTTAGCGGGGTACTGGAAGTTAAACACCTCCCTTCTGGAGATACAAGACTTCCAAGATCAGTTAAGAGAATTGATTAAAAAGGCACTAGTGGGGGCGGTTACCGGGAGTAAGTGGTGGTTAGGTCTCAAAGCCAAGATCAGAAGCTTCTCCGTCAAGTATGCCCAGCGCCTCGCACTAGATAAGGCCAAGACGAAGAAGAAGCTAGAGCAGAAACTAGCCCAGGCTACGGGGGAGGGTGATAGGGTTAGTCAGGAACTAGCTAAGCAGGACCTTCTACGCGAGACTAGCAAGCGTTACGAAGGCCAAGTAGTTAGAGCTAGGCTTAGAAAGATAGGCAACGAAGCAGTCAATTCTGATGCAGACGTGCGCCGTGAGGTTTCTAGGCGTGGCTCGGACAAATACATTGCAAAAATCAAACATCCGAATGGACGCACCCTGGAATCGACTCGGGAGATCTGCGAGGGGTTTCGAGAACATTTCGAGGAGCGTTTTACGCAGCAGCCCGATCTTCCGGTCCTTGAGTTTAGCGACTATTTGGCCGACTCTCCCCGCCTCGAGGCGGCTAGAGCGGCTGGTTGCGAGGGCCGGGTGACGGAGCGGGAGGTCTTTACTGCGCTGAAGCAGGTCAGCTGTGACAGATCGCCAGGACTTGATGGTCTGCCATACGAACTGTACTTGAGGCTGTCGCCCATGTTTCTGCCTCTTCTGACGGATATGTTCAACCATTGGTTTGCTCAGGGATCCATCCCAGGGCAGGTGACCAAGGGAGTGATCACATTGCTGAAGAAAGGTGACGGGCATGGAGGGGAAGAGTTAGACGACTACAGGCCCATAACTCTGCTAAACACAGAGTTGAAGATTTTGGCCAAGGTCCTGTCGAATCGGCTGCAGGTTGTTATCGACGAGTTGGTTGAACCGGAACAGAACTACGCTGTGAAGGGGAGATCGATTCAGAACAACTTGCACCTGATCCGCATGATCCTAGAGGGGGGAATAGATGACGACACGGAAGCCGCGCTGATAAACTTAGATCAGTCCAAAGCTTTCGATAGGGTCGACCATCGTTTCCTGGCATCTGTCTTAGAGGCCGCCGGTTTTAAACCGGACTTTTGCAAGTGGATCTCCATAATGTATCGACAGCCCATGGCTGTCGTGCAAGTGAACGGAAAGCGCTCGAAACCCTTTGTTATCTCTCGGTCGGTTCGTCAGGGTTGTCCGCTGTCGCCCCTGCTTTATGTCCTGGCTTTGGAGCCTCTTCTCCGCAAGCTGAGACATGGGGAGGCAAATTCGGCCCTGCGCGGAATGGCTCTGCCTGGCGGCTCAGCTGCTAAGGTATCCGCGTTCGCCGATGATCTCACGATCTTCGTGTCGGGCTTCAGAGACATTGAGGTCGTGTCGGAGGCACTCACACAGTACGAAAGAATTACAGGGGCCAAGATAAACCGCAACAAGTCGGTAGGACTGCGGTTGGGCGCATGGAGTGGCAACGCAAACCTCCCTGCGCCCTTCAGCTGGACAGATGGCCCGGTCCGGATCCTCGGCGTGTGGTTCGGACCGGGTCTCCAGCTTGACAAGAATTGGTTGGAGGTACGGTCAAAGGTGGAGGCTGCAGTCAATTCGTGGCTTCCTAGGAAACTTTCCTTAAAGGGTAGAGCTGAGGCGTGCGCCACTTACGTCTTTCCTCTCATCCTTTACCGACTGGCCGTACTTCCCCTGCCTGCACAACACCTAAAAGCTCTTGTCGAACTCTTGTCCTCGCTCCTTTGGGACAGAGGAAGACACTGGGTGAGCAGACAGGTCTGTATTCAACGTCCGTGTGAGGGAGGCTTGGGAATGCCGGACTTGAAGTGTCATCGAGATGCTGAGAGGCTGGCCTTCCTGAGCCACTATATGCAGGAGGACCAACCGTGGCACCCCGTGGTTACTGCCGCCTTCCCCGACCTCGTTCTCGACCCTTCCATCGAGAGCCGTCGCAGGCCGCGGGGAGAATCTGCCTACATGAAAGAGTGCCGAGCCGCGCTAAAACGACTACCAAGGTCCAGTGACCTTGTGACTGCTACCCGTAGGGAACTCCACAGGGATCTAGTGAAGGAGGCCGCTGACGACCCGCTATGCGCGCGTTTGGGGTGGCAGCAGAGTGAGATCCGCTCCGCGTGGAGCTGGGCGCCAGGTTCGAGTCATCTGAACAATTCGGAGTTCTCTCTGACCTGGCGATTGGCCCGAAATGCACTTCCACTCAACAACATACAATGCAGTTCTGGGTTTCTGGAGTCGCCTGATTGTCCCCGTTGTGGGACAACGGCTGTGGAAACTACGGATCACGCTTTCTTCGATTGCCGCGAACTCCGCCAGTACTGGTCGTATGTCAGTGGGGTGACGGCTCGCATCGATCCTGAGCATCCTCACCCAATTACTGTATCCAATGTTGTGGACAACGTGAGGCCGCCGTGGGACCGGGAAAGACAAATGGTCTACGTTACGATTCTGGCCGTGGCGAGAATGGTGATTTGGACGTCGCGTCTGCAAGGTTGCCGAGGGGTGTTGTCTTTTTCTGATCAAGATCTGATCGCGTTCTTTAAACACCAACTACAGGTGAAGATCAGATGTGATAGAAGAAGGCTGCATCGCGCGGCATTTGACAGAAGATGGATACATGTGGCAAGTCTGTGTGTACGAAGAGGAGCCAAATTTGAATACGTGTTCCCCGCCTAGGTGTGGAACGCGCAGTTCTGTAAAGTTAAATTAAACAAGTAGTCTCTCAGCTAGCTGAGTGTGTGTTCCATCCCTCCCCGATTAGGAAGCCTCCAAGATCCCCATCCCCTCTTACCTGCAATTTTTGTTTTCACCCCTTCCTCTAAATTTTACCCATCTTGGAGAAAAAGAAATACAAACTAACCTCCATCCCTTACCCACAAAATTTTCTTTTCTCCATTCACCCCCATCTAGAGGGCATCCCCACCTAGAGACTGACCCGCAGAAGCGAGGTTCCTTTTACAAACCTAGTGGAACGGGCAGTCTATCAACTAGACGGGGTTGGGAGGGTCCTACTAATCACCTTTTGTTTTTTTTTGTTTTTCTTCCCCCTCCCTCGACACAAATGAATTATTGTTACCATTTTATTGTTATCTTTTTTGTTTTTACACGTCAATAAAAAAAAAAAAAAAAAAATGTTTTAAAAATTGGGAGTTACTAGGACGTCCCCCAATATGAAAGGGTGAATGCGGTATTATGGTGAAAGAAGATACTAGCTGGGAGAAACTTTTGACTTTGTTTAGTTCTGGAGTGACAAGGATGACCAACGACCCCCAAAATCCCCCCTTTTGAGTTGGCCATGTGCCTAAGTTTTTTGTTCATCGTTGATTTTTTTTTCTGTATTTTTTTTAACATGAATAAAAGATTTAATATCTCAAAGTGTAGTATCTGTTCTGATGCTGAACTTTTTTCACTTCACTTTTTTGGTTTCGGTTAGTGGAGAAAATACAGTAAAATTAACGGTGAACAAAAAACTTAGGCACATAGTTGGCCATGTGCCTAAGTTTTTTGTTCACCGTTAATTTTACTGTATTTTTTTAACATGAATAAAAGATTTAATATCTCAAAGTGTAGTATCTGTATAGTATATTGAGTTGGCCATGTGCCTAAGTTTTTGTTCACCGTTAATTTTACTGTATTTTTTTAACATGAATAAAAGATTTAATATCTCAAAGTGTAGTATCTGTTCTTCAGATGCTGCACTTCTATTTCTTGTTCTCTTTCGGTGGAGGAGAAATCCTTCACGACTGAGACAATTTTTATTTTTGTACCTTTTCTCCACGTTAAAAAAACGACCCTGGTGTCTAACTCTGTCCCGTGGAGAGGCATAGTAAATAGGTACGGGTAGTTTAGTTGTACAGTAAATTTTACTATAGTGTAAATCGCGAAAATGACGTAGTTTTGTTGTTGTTGTTGTTGTTGTTTCTTTCTGTACGTTTCACATGCAACCACTGACGATGGCAACTTAATTGATATGCAATAATGTATTCCTACGCGACACGCTGTAAATTTAAATTGATTACAAAATTTTTACCTGTTAAGATATTTAAAATTATATGTATATATATATATATATATTGTAAATTTTAGAAATCAATGGAGAAAAATCTAAGTTTAAAAAGAAAGGGAGAAAAAACCAGAAGTTGAGAGCAGTTTTTTATTTTTTAAAAGCGGATTCACTCTTGTCAACGTTCTGTGACCTATGTCAACAAAGTGAACTTTCAAATCTGACAAAGTTTTTTTTTTCGAAAAATGACGCCTTATTTTCTAAAACAAAACTGGAATTCTACCTCATCCTCTTCCCAAACATTTTCACTCACTGGACCTATTTAAAAAAACAAAACACTGAATGAGTTAAATATAACATTTTATTGGTTTTGTTTTTCTCGCCGTAAATAATCGGGCCTTGTTTCTCTTAAAAAAAAACAAAAAAAAACAAGATACAGAACCCCCCCCCCCTAAAAAAAACAACAACAAAACTGCAAAAGAAAAAAGGTAAACAAACCTATTTATTAATTATTTTTTATGTCCTAATTCGATCTTTCATCCCTATGAAGGTAGACGTATATATATATATATATATATATAAAATTTTGTTTTATTTCGTTTTATGCGACGGCGGACGTTTAGGAAATTTGGGCTCCACCTTTAAATTTCAACGATTTACACTTTTTTTCACGTTAATCTCATCGATTACAAACTTAACTTTTAGATTAAAAAAACAAATTGTGAAAATAAATATTTTTTATGGCTTTTATCGTTGGGAATCAGTTTTCAATTATAACGTTCTACTAAATTGAACACACACTTTGTGACAAAAACCGAGAAAAATATTGCGACTGACTCTCTCATGTGACCGGACCGCGGATCGGTGAATATTCCAGTCTAAAAGGGAACTTTCTTAACGCCCTCCTTTGTCTTATACACGGATGAGTGGAGGTGGAGACCGGAGGAGTCACAGAAGGCTCGCACAATTGTTCTATCAACATGGGACAGTTAAACCACTCATGACATTTTGTGGATCCAGTGACTGGACTGGTGTCTGTACAAACATAGAGACCTAATGAACATGTTTTTTTTTTTTTTTTTCTTTTCGTTGAATAGTATTTTATAATTTAATGTCTTCAACTTGAATACATTAAATTTCTTTCTTTCTTTTTTTAAATAAATGCTAAAAGTTGGACCCGTTGAATTGTCAAATGTATTTTTGGGGGGTTATGAGTAAAAAATAGTTTTTTACTCATAAGCCAAAAATTTTTTTATATAGATTATTAAACTTTGTATTCGACTTTTTGTTTAAATCGAATATTTTTGGAAATGTCTTACCGACGCTAAAATAGGACATTACTATGATATTCGTTTTCAGCATATCCAAAAACTTGAAAAGTCCTCATCGAGTTGGAAAGAAAGTAAAAATTTACTCTAACCCCTCTCTTAGACAGGAATATTTACCGGTGACGTGAGAGAAATGGTCACAAAGTGTGTGTTCAATTAAAATATCACGTTTTGATTTAAATTGATCTCTGATGATAAACGTTATAAAAAATATTTGACGGACCTTTAGGAAATTGACCCGACTTCTAAATTCCACAATTTTTTTAAACGGGAATAAACACCGGTCGCGTGAAAGTCGCAATGTTTTTTTCGGTGATGCTCACAAAGTACGTGCTGCTGCTGCTGCTCAATTTAATAGAACGTTGTAATTGAAAACTTATCCCGACAATAAAAGTCATAAAAATATGGTTTTCAATTTTTTTTTTTTTCGGTTGTAATCGATGAGATTAACGTGCAAAAAAAAAAAAAAAAAAAAAAAATTATGGAATTTAGAGATGGGGCAGTTTACTAAACGTCCACCAAAACAAAATATATAACAAATAAATGTTATCAAAGGCAAGATAAGTTACTTTTCTACCTAACTGGATATATTTTTCGTATTTTTATTCAATGTAACATGTTTATTCAGCTCGAAAAGCATACAGTGTTTACCGATGTATTGGAAAATTCAAAATGGCAATGTTAGAAATTCGCTCATTATATGTTACCGTGACATAAGTTGACATATATTCGGTGTTTTTTTTTTTAATAGTATTTTATCTAGTTTATTATTTATAACACCTTTTCCCAAACTTACCACGTTAAAGAGAGTGTCGGGCGCCATTTTGAATTTTCCAATACATCGGTAAACACTGCATGTTTTTCGATCTGAATAAACATGTTACATTGAATAAAAACAAAAAAATGTATCCTGTTTGGTAGAAAAGTAACTTATCTTGCCTTTGATAATATTTATTTGTTATATATTTGTTTTTTGACAACCTTTTCGAATCTATGTGCACAGTAATACAAACCCGTGCGGGATTTGTGGGGTATGTGATGTCACTCCAAGATGGAATTTATTAATTGGGTGACAAGGGACGAAAAGAAAAGTTGGAATGTGGGCATCTCGAAGGTTTCCTATTGGGAAGGGGGGGGCATTCACTTGACTAGCTAAGAACCTAAACTAAACAAAGGGCTTACTTCACGGGATCTTGGCTCCGACAGGACCTGGAACCGTGCACGCCATGCTCAAGCAGAGAACACGTATTCCAACTTAGCACCTCTTTGTGCACACAAGCTTGCTATTTTGATCCATCTTCTGTCACAGGCCATGGGATGTAATCTCTTCCCATCACATCTGATCTTGACCTTCAATTCGTGCTTGAAGAACGCAGAAAGATTCAACCTCACGTTTCTCATTCAGTTGCAATGTCCACACCACCATTCTTGCTATAGCTAGAATTGCGAGAAATACCATTTCTCTCTCTCTCTCTCTCTCTCTCTCTCTCTCTCTCTCTCTGTTCCACAACGGCTTAGCATAGTGGATGACGTAAAATGTGTTAAGCAGACAAGGATGTTTGGGATCAATATGAGCCGTCACCTTGTTGACATACGTCTAGTACTGCCAGAGTTCACTGCATTTCAAGAACAAGTGTTCTGGCATTTCTTCTGTTGGGGTTCTGCAATGAGTGACTCCACTAGTTCAGTATTGTGTTATATGGCATTGAGGAGCAACACGTTTCAGGCCAATCACCAGGTCAAGGAAAATACAGAA
This sequence comes from Euprymna scolopes, assembly GCF_053919585.1. Taxonomy (NCBI): domain Eukaryota; kingdom Metazoa; phylum Mollusca; class Cephalopoda; order Sepiida; family Sepiolidae; genus Euprymna; species Euprymna scolopes. The sequence continues at coordinate 110,647,665 of NC_136500.1, forward strand.
TTGTTGAGATAACTCTAACCTGTCGCCCAGCTCCATTTAAAGCAGATCTCCTCCTTCGACAACTCCAAATGCTTGATGGGTGGGTTGTTGGCAGCCCCCTTCACTAATTTCCTATGTAGTTCTTTTCTCGAAAACCGTGAAAGGTCACGAGTTCTTGGGAGTTTCCTGAGCGTGGCTTTACACTCTGATGAACTACATGTTGCCCCACAACTTATGATGAGCCTTGACCGTGTGGTCGAGGATGAGGTCAGGAATGGTAGAATTGATCGCAGGGTTCCATGCAGACTCTTCTGTCAAGGTTTGACTCAGGAAAGCCAGCCTCTCGGCGTCTCAATGACACCTCAAGTCAGGCAGTCTCAAGTCTCCCTTACACAGACGTTGAACACAACCCTCTCTGCCTGACCTTATTGCTGGCTTAGCTCCCTCTTTGTGGAGCTCAGAGTATTAGAGTTCCCCTTTGGGGCTGTTTCCCCCAAGAGTTCTTCAGGTTGGCTTTTCTTCTGTTTGGATTTCAAGTTTACTTAATTTAATTTTATTGTGGATTCCAGAAGAATAGACAACTCAGTTTAAAAGTGAGCAGCAAACAACATTCAACCAGGCAAGTAGAAATAGGATCATCTATGCGATATATCAATATTATGATGGTTTAAAGAAAAGCAAACTATTTTTTATAAAATAACAAAATTCATTATTGTAAAATTGCTTCTTGCTTAAACAAGTATTTAAAATAGATCCTCACCCTAAAAAACCAGACATTTTATTATATTCTCAAAAAAATAATAATAATAACCAGACCAAATATTTGATTATTTATTTTTGTAAAAATGGGAAAAAATAAAACAAAATACTGATAGACACCCTCCCAATAGGTTTTACTGTGACATTTATTGGGTTTGTTTCTATTTAGTATTGTTGGTGGACCTGTACAATGCATCCTCCTTGTGTTTTGCTTTCTTTTCATCTGTTTTCATTTTATATTTTTTTCAGCAGATTATTATCAATTGGACACTAATCTACCATATTATCAAAAAAAAAATGCAAATAAATCAATATTCAAATATATTGGAACTACTCGGCGAAAACACGTACACTTCTCTTATATAAAGGATTTTTCATTTATCAATCTAAGGGCAATGATATTAAGACCTTTATTCAATGTATTCAATATCGTTTTCACTGGTTGTTGTGTTTGTTTTCGTGCACATTCAATTTTTACTTGTGTAAACAAACATGACGACCAGTAAAAACAATACGAAATACATTGTTTTTTGTGTTTCATATGTGAAAACAATACAAAACACATTGGATAATAAAGGTTTTAATGTCATTTCTCTTATATTAATAAATGAAAAATCCTTTATATAAGAAGGGTGTGTATGTTCTCGTCAATCAAGTGGTTCCAATATGGGGGATCGATTTACTAGAACTTTGTATCAGAAGCCGAGCACCCTTACAAATATTAAAATATTTTTTTTCTTTTTTGGGGGGATAATATGGCAGATTAGTAACGATAATAATCTGCTGGAAAAGAATTAAAAAAGAAAAGAAAATTAGTAGAAGTGGGCTGTGCATGTTTTCGTTGAGAATTTCCAATATTGGGATCATGGGTGGCTCACCAGTTTGATCGATCACTGGCACAGTCCTCCAATTCCTTTGGCCTAATTTTGCACCACTGTAGATTAGTTTTGACTGTGTCCTTGTAGCATTTTTTGCACGACTATGGTTTCTTTTTTGTTTTTCAAGTTCTCCATACAACAAGCGCCTTAACAGACAGCATTCTTCCATGCAGATGACATGATCTACCTACCGCAGTTGAGCCCTGATGAGCATACACTGTTTGATGATTTGGCTTGGTTTAGGACCTCAAGATTAGTAATGCGGTCCTGCCAATGGATTCCAAAGACAGAAAGTAGAGCACACATGTGGAATTTCTCCAATTTATGGTACACTGTCCAAGTTTCACATCCATAAAGAAAGCAGGGGAGAATTACTGCATTGTACACTTTCAGTTTTGTACTCAAACGTTGTTGTGCTGATTGAGCACTTTGTTTTTGAGTTTTTCTAAAGGTCTGCTAGCTTTGTTAATACATGCATCAATTTCTCTGTTCAAGAAGCTGTTGGTGATGGTACTTTCTAAATACTGGAAGTGTTCCACATTCTTCAGCTGAGTGTTGTCAATGACAGTAGTTGGGGTTTGGTGGTTTGTTTCTGGTGCATATTGACAAAACACCAGTTTGGAGGCTTCTGGAAAGCAGTTTAGTATCCATTGCAGATGGGATTCAGCATCCGCCACTAGAGCACAGTTGTTGGCAAAGAGAACTTCTTGGATGAGGTCTGGACAGGTCTAGGTATTGGGTTGGCACAGGTCAAAAAGGAAACCGTCCAGACTGTAGCGAATGTAGACCTCTAGCTCCAATCTTTCACTACACTGTGCTTCTGACAAGCTCTTTTTAAGGACAGTAATAAGTCGATTAAGAATCACTGACAAATCACTGATGGAAAGTGATACACCTCTTTAGTTTCCACAATCAGTTTTGCTACCCTTGTGCTGAGACAAGAACAAGGCATCTCAAAAGTCATCTAGTGTATAATCCTCCCAAATTCATTTTGATCAAAACCAAGAAGGATTGAGTAAATCCTGGTCGTAACAATTTAGTAATCTGCTCAATTGGCCATCTTCAGTCAACTCAGAGACACTCAATTATATCCCTCAGCTACCAATTCATGAAAAGCTTCCAATGCATTTGTGCCTGCCACCTTGTAGATTTCAGCAGGTATTCCATTCTTTCTAGCTGTTTACCTGAGCTTGAATGATTCCTTTCTTGATTTCTGCCATTGTTAGTGGCTCAGCAAGGGTGTCCTGAATTGGTTGCTAAGAGATCTAATTGAGTGTCTCTGAGGTTTTTCTTTTTTTTTTTTATTACATTTTCACCCCAAACAAGGCACATTGCCACTTTGGTGTAGGGGGCTACTATCAGGGGCAGCAACTACTGGGGCACTATGTTGGGATTTGGGCAGCAAGATGTCGGTTCACATTGCACTTGAACTTCTGCATGTCAGTACAGTTAGGGAAGCAGGAACCTGGAATGGAATTCCAGAGTCTAGCGATTCTGGGGAAGAAACTACTGGAGTAGAAAGATCTTTTACATCTAGGGATCTCTACTGTGTGGGGGTGGGATTTAGCTGCCTGTCAGGTTTGTCGAGGGTGTCTACGTCATGGGGGCACAAGTGTCTGCAGTTCGTCAGAGCATTCACTATTAAAATACTTGTAGAACAGGCAGAGGGATGCAACATTTCATCGATGGAACAGAGGCTGAAGCTTAGATGCCAGTTCAGGACCTATCAGATTGGCGACTCTTTTTTTAACCTTGTCTAGGAGCGAGAGACTAGTAGCAGATGCACTAGCCCAAATGTGACAACAATACTACATACATGGGCGAATGGTGGCCTTATAGAGGTACAGGATACTTTCAGGTGTCAGTAGTTTTCTAGCACGGTAGAGAGAACCTACCTTTTTCGCAGCGGCCCTGGCAATGTTTTCAATATAATTGTTCTAACTCATGTTTCCTGTGAACATTAGGCCAAGCAGTTTGAAAGATGTACTCTCAGACATTGCTATTGGTGGCAGAGAAGGTTCCTTGTAATTATTGAAGGAAACCAGTTTAGTCTTGGCAGCATTGAATGTGACATCCATTTATGTCCCCATTCCACTACAGATTGGAGGTCATCCTCTAGTGTTTTTGCCAGTTGACTGAAGATGGCCAATTGAGCAGATTACTAAATTGTTATTACCAGGATTTACTCAATCCTTCTTGTTTTTTGATCAGAGTTGAGCTTTGAAAGCTTTGCATTTCCATACAGAATAATGATCATTCTACCATTAAATATAGACTTTATTCTTTGCCTTGAGAGCTTCTTTAATTTGTTCATCATTCTGGTAAAACCAGTTGACCTATTGTCTTTGTACAAAGAACCTCCTTAGCAGTTTTAGAAACAGTCTCCTTGAATGTTTACCATTTTGCAATTTCGATTGTCTAGCCTTAATTTAAACCTACATCACTTCTGGTTTGGTGGTGGACGTAACAGCAAAGACGTCACTTTTTTTCCATTCTTTTCCTCCTTCGCGATATGGGTGCGAGCCTGCCTTCCTACTACCACTGTTTTTTTTTTTTTTTTGCTCAACACACACCTCCAAACACCCAGGCAACACCGGGCAATCATGCTAGTTATATAGACAGATAAATATGTACCTAAACTAACAAAAATCTGCTGATCTTAATTTTTTTTCATTTTTTATTTTATATATAAATATTAATATATAAATTATTTATTTGATTAATTAAATTTTCTTATTTTATTTAGTGATTTGTTTATTAATATCCTTTTTTTTTTAAATGATTATTATAACAAACATTGTTGTCAGATCATAACATAATTATGTTTCTTTTTTCTTTTTTTTTTTTTTACATAGGCATCACCACATTATCAAGGCCCAGAGGCCACTCAAGGATAAGGGTTAAAGAGTGTACATTAGAAATTGGACAATATAGTAATCATTAGTAATGAAAATTTGGTAAATTTGGTAACTTATATGGAACGGCTCATCAAGAACTTATTTACTTTAGACTTGAACACAACCATGTTGAAGTCAGCCGGAAAGCAGGAAATCGGAAGACAATTCCACAGGCGTGCAGTTCTAAGAAAGAAGCTTTGTTCATGGAATCTACGTTTAGGTTTAGGCACAGATAAAGAGTGGGGGGAATTATTGATAGTGTTTACAGCTAGACAAGTGTTTCTTGTGAAAGGGACCATAGATTGAAGCTCAGTCGAACACTTTCCATGAAAATAATGATACATCAGAGACAAACTCGCAACATCTCTTCTGTGAGATAGAGGTTGCAAGGAGGAGAAAAGGACATCTCCTATGAGGCTACGAAGTCTATTTTGAACTTTATCAAGGCAGGACAAGTCCTTTCTAGCAGCTCCTGCCCAGATGTGGCAACAGTATTCCATCCTTGGACGTACCTGGCTCTTATATAGATAGAGAATAGCATCAGCAGTGAGATATCTACCGGATCGATAGAAAGATCCCACCATTTTTCCAGCGGCCTTGGCAACAGATTTGATGTACGTGTTCCATTTAAGATCAGGAGTAATGTTCTATTTACTTGACTCACCACGAGGGCAGAATTAGACACAATGTTGGTTTTTAATGTGGGGAAAATCCAGCTCCCTTAAAGAGGGGGCATTCTGGATAGGAACAAAGATAAAATCGTCTCACTGATGAAGAATTTCTTCTCTATGAAGGATTTGACCTCCACTGACCGAGGACAAAAAAGGTGAAGTGTAGCATCAGAACAGATACTACACTGTGATTTTGGCCCAAAGGCCAAGTATAAGCATTGCTTTGAGATTTTTAGTTAGCTCAAATAAACTATCTTTCTTCTACTTCTTCTTCTTATTATATTGACTTGTGTGTTGCCTTGGCATTTTTTTTTCTTATAATGTATTGTGTTCTAATTTATTTATCTATTTTCAATTATTTCTAATTGTTTGTTTTATATCATTTTATTTCAAACTTAGATTTTAGTATTTAGTTTTTAGTTCCATTTATTTATTTGTTAATTTTTTTAATTCATATATATATGTATACACTCATATCCGAACACACATGCATAGATATATATGTATGTGTGTATATATATATATATATATATATATATATATATATATATATATATATATATATACTTATTTATTTGTTTATTTATTTTATTTTTTAATTGTTTAAAAAAAATTTTTTTTTCTTCATATTGGATCGTCTATGATGCAGGAAAGATTATGGCTGAGTGCTAAACAGAAAAGATTATAGCTGAGTGCAAAACAGGAAAGATTATGGCTGAGTGCTAAACAGGAAAGATTATGGCTGAGTGCAAAACAGGAAAGATTATGGCTGAGTGCTAAACAGGAAAGATTATGGCTGAGTGCTAAACAGGAAAGATTATGGCTGAGTGCTAAACAGGAAAGATTATGGCTGAGTGCTAAACAGGAAAGATTATGGCTGAGTGCTAAACAGGAAAGATTATGGCTGTGTGCTAAACAGGAAAGATTATGGCTGAGTGCAAAACAGGAAAGATTATGGCTGAGTGCAAAACAGGAAAGATTATGGCTGAGTGCTAAACAGGAAAGATTATGGCTGAGTGCTAAACAGGAAAGATTATGGCTGAGTGCTAAACAGGAAAGATTATGGCTGAGTGCTAAACAGGAAAGATTATGGCTGAGTGCTAAACAGGAAAGATTATGGCTGAGTGCTAAACAGGAAAGATTATGGCTGAGTGCTAAACAGGAAAGATTATGGCTGAGTGCTAAACAGGAAAGATTATGGCTGAGTGCTAAACAGGAAAGATTATGGCTGTGTGCTAAACAGGAAAGATTATGGCTGAGTGCAAAACAGGAAAGATTATGGCTGAGTGCTAAACAGGAAAGATTATGGCTGAGTGCTAAACAGGAAAGATTATGGCTGAGTGCTAAACAGGAAAGATTATGGCTGAGTGCAAAACAGGAAAGATTATGGCTGAGTGCTAAACAGGAAAGATTATGGCTGAGTGCTAAACAGGAAAGATTATGGCTGAGTGCTAAACAGGAAAGATTATGGCTGAGTGCTAAACAGGAAAGATTATGGCTGAGTGCTAAACAGGAAAGATTATGGCTGAGTGCTAAACAGGAAAGATTATAGCTGAGTGCAAAACAGGAAAGATTATGGCTGAGTGCTAAACAGGAAAGATTATGGCTGAGTGCTAAACAGGAAAGATTATGGCTGTGTGCTAAACAGGAAAGATTATGGCTGAGTGCTAAACAGGAAAGATTATGGCTGAGTGCTAAACGTATATGAGTTGCCACATGCATGTGCCTATATATTGCCTTGATATATACTGAGTCCTTATAAATTTGCTGTTTTGACTATAATGCATAAATTTGGAGTAATATAGGGTACAAAATATATAGGTATATATACGGATGGGGTATGAATGGGTTTGGAAAGGATGGAATAGTGTAGCATTATTTTAGGGTGTAGCAGGGGTAGTGTCAGAAAAGTTACAGTTATAGTGTAGGCTAAGTAAGGATGGTTAATGGTGTGTATACACATATATACACACATAAATATTCATAAATGTATATATAAATACACACGCACACAAATGTATATGTATGTACTGAACAGACAACAAAATTAATAAGAATCTAGGAAAGTTATGGGGAAGTGGTCATATAATGAAGGGAGTTAAGTTCAAGTCTGTTGTTGATGATGTGCCTCAATCATAGAATCTTCACCATGATCCGCAAGGCTATATATAGCGAGAAACTGGACATCCAACTCATTCACAGTGTTACCTCTTTACGACAACACCTTTCCAAAAAATACTTGATCAATACACCCAATACCTGTTTACATGACCAATTGCCCAATTTCTAACAAAATTATTAGTGGTGGGACGATTAATCGGAATCGGAATCGTTAATCGTAAGAATCGTGTATTTTGGGAGGTATCGGAATCGCATCGTTAAAAAATACCTTAATTTTCCGATTCCTTCATTACGATTCTTTTAGTCTGATGTTGAAAAAAAGAAAAAAAATTTCCTGATATTTCTAACCGCAAGAGAGAAATGTAGCATGTTATAAAAAGAAACCAAAGAAATTCATTATTAACAGGGCAATGCTTAGTGCCCCTCCCTTACAAGGTTCATTCATTCAGATCTATTGTAATCAAAACTACAAAAGAGTTAACTTGAAAAGAAGTATGCAGGGCTCTACATTGCGAGTAAAAATAAAAAAAAAAAACGCTTATCTTTTTGGCGATTGTTTTTTTTACTGACAAATCTTCTAATAGTGAATGAAAATGCTTTTTCAACTTATATTTTCTTAAAATAAAACGAGCAAAGTCAAATTATTTAAACAGTAAACGGTTTAATAGAACAATGTACTTTTTTTTCTTTTTTTAAAAGAAGGCTTTTGAAAGAAATATCTCTAAAATGAAATTGATCACGTTGTATTATTTCGCAAAGTTTTGACAGTTGTCGGCTTCTTTTGATGTTTCCAAACAATCGACCCCATACCTATCTCTTCCAAACCTAAAGTTATTAAATAACCCCTTCGTTAATTCAAGGGTAATTAATTCAATTCAGTCAAGTTTTTTTTTTTAATTTCATTGAAATAAAATCCATTTTTTAAATTTTTTTCTCCAGAAAGATAAAACCCTGAATTTGATTATATTAAAAGCAGAATAATATAATCTTTTTTCTAGAATTTTAAATTGAAAATTAAAAGTGTTTTGCGCAGTTTTTTGCCGAACGAAAAAGAAATTAATATATATATTTTTAAAAGGTTTTGTAATCAATTAATTTTTATGTCTAAATAATATTTACGATTAATTAAATAATTTCATTTTAAAAAGTATTTATGAATAGAATTTTACTTAAGACTTATAGTTTAGCAATATTGAACCGCATCAACCATGTGTGAATTGAACACAGTCAACCAAAAAAAAAAAAAAATTCAAAAGAAAATGCATATTTGCATTTCATTATGTAAACTTTTATACATTGGTTTCAAAAATTAAATTCTATAAGTTTTTTTTGTTAACTACCGGTTGGTACAATTTACCGCCCCATCCCTTTATATTTTTTTCTTTTTGTCTTTTTTAGCGGATTTTTTTTTTTTTTTTACACAGTTATCACCACTTATCAAGGCCCGGATACCACTCAGGGATAAGGGTTATTGGAATTACATTACGTTAGCGTGGAGATTTGATGAAGTGTTTACTTAAGGGGGCGGTTCATTAGGAATTTGTTAACATTGGACTTGAAGACATCCAAGTTGTAGTCCGGTGGGAAGCAGGCAGACGGAACAGAGTTCCACAGGTGTGCAGTTCTAAGAAAGAAGCTTTGTTCATGGAATCCGCGTTTTGATTTAGGCACAGAGTGGGGGAAATTTTTCACAGTGGATTCAGCTAGACGGGTGTTTTTCGTGAAAGATTGGCGAGGGGGGGACCAGGGATTGGAGTTCAGACGAGCACCTGCCATGAAAATAATGATCAAACAAGGATAGCTCGCAACGTCTCTTCTGTGGGAGAGAGGTTGTAGGATAGAGAAAAGAGCATCCCCCACTAAACCACGGAGACTATTTTGTACTCTGTCAAGGCATGATAGGCTGTTTTTGGCAGCTCCTGCCCAGATATGGCAACAGTATTCCATCCTTGGACATACTTGGCTTTTATATAGATAGAGAATTGCATCAGTAGTGAAATATCTTCTGGAGCGGTAGAAGGATCCCACCATCTTTCCAGCGACCTTGGCGACAGACTTGATGTACGTGTTCCATTTCAGATCAGGAGTAAAGGTCAAACCCAGAAGCTTGTCAAAACACGGGGCCTCACCCAGATGAGAGCCATCCATCACAGTTGATGCCAGCTAGGGATCAGAGCGTTGATGATGTAAGGATAGGAGTTTGGTTTTGGATGCATTAAAGGTAACCAGCCACATCTTCCCCCACTGAACCACGCGCTCGAGATCAGAGGAGAGAGAATCAGAGAGAACTTTGTCATTTACAGCCTTTGATGTGTTGCCGTAGATGGTCGTGTCATATGTCAACGAATAATTTAAGTATGTGTTTAGGAAGGCCATTGATGTAGATCAGGAAGAGAGTTGAGCCCAGGATTGACCCCTGAGGGACTCCAGCATTTATATTGCAGGCCTCCGATTTTTGTCGATCTACCACTACTCTTATGAGCCTTCGGAGAGAAATGATTTAATGATAGAGAACACATTTCCAGTTATACCGTAGCTGGAAATCTTGTGAAGTAGACCCTTATGCCATACCTTGTCGAAGGCCTTTGATATGTCAAGAGCAATTGCCCTGGAAAGGAAGCCTTTGTCAAGAGATTCACTAATCCTGTGGAATATAACCGTCAGCACATCTGCGGTAGATCTTGCAGAGCGGAAACCATATTGTGTGTCACTAAGAAGGTTATTCCTGCTGAGGTGGTTGACTATTTCTCTATTTAATATGGATTCCAGCAACTTACTCATAACACACAGGAGACTTATTGGTCTGTACTGGGAGGGAGAGGACTTATCACCTGAATTCTTAAACACAGGGCAAACTGATGAGGTCTTCCAGGGGGTCGGAAAGCACTTCTCCTTAAGGCAGTGCTTAAATAGTTTCGTAAGTATGGGAGCAAGTTCTGGTTGAAGCTTTTTTAACACTATAATTGGGATGCCATCAGGGTCAGTTGCCTTACTAGAATCTAGGTTCTTGATTAGCTTGGCGACCTCATGCACGGATATTTGTATGTTACCTAGCTTGTTCTGTGTTGTAGGAGGAAATATGGGGAGTTGATGGCCTGCGTCGCATAGGGTAGAATTAGCTGCAAAGTTCTTTGCAAATAGTTTGGCCTTGTCTGACGCTGACTAGATGACCTCTGGTCCATTGATAATGGTTGGGATAGAACGCACAACGCCAAAGTCCAAAAAAAGTCTTCCATGGAAACTTTTTGAAGTTGATGAAGATGATGAGTTGAAAGCCATTTGCAAAGTCTGTCAAATTAAAATATCGCGAGGAATAAAACCATCTAACATGACCACAACCAACATGTTAAAACATTTAACTATGATGCATCCAAATAAATTTGGAGGAGCAAAATAAAAAAGAAAAGGAACAAAAAATTACCAACTAGTCACTCAGAGCAGTTTTATTAGTGAGGGTCGAAATCGCAGTGTCTTTTTTTTTTTTTGTCTACGTCACCATCTAGGTGTCACCAATTTTTTTTAACCCTCCTTAACTTCAAAGAGTAAATACAATATATACAACTAAAAAAATAATTTTTAAAAATGCTGATTCCATTCATGAAAAATTCTTTTAACTAGAAATTAAAACTTAGGTAAAGATAGCTGACTGACACCAACAGTAGGACTGGTTAACTACTGAACCACGTGGAAAGGTGTGGGGGGAGGAAAAAAAGGAAATTAAATGATGATAATAAATTATGATAACCGTCTTTGAAAGGCACTAAACTCCTAAAATTTACTTCTTTAAAATTTTAGGCGGCACTCCCTGGCGATTTTAAAGCACTCTCTCTCTCAAAAAAAAAAAAAAAAAAGATTTAATTTTTAAGTTTGGGAAAGATATATTTATTATAACCGAATTCTTGTACGAAGACTGGATCTACTTTATTGGACGTTAATTTGTGAGATAAGTAATTTTTCAATGTTTAATATGTTTTTAAAGTTTCAATTATCAATTAAATTTTTTTAATTGCGTTTATTTTTCAATTTATTTAAAAAAACAGGGTTTTAAATGTATTTTTCAAGGTAACAAGCTTCGAAAGAAGTCTAATAAAAAAAAATCACTTAATTTTTAATTTCGACAACCCTGAGAATTTAATTATTGAAAAAAGTATTGAAATGTGACATTTTTTTATTTAACATTTCTATTAGTTCAATTAATTTTCTTTCAATAATTCATTTCACTCAACAAACTTCACCATTTTTTTTTTATCGTTTTCTGTAATTTTGGTAATTATGTTTGCTCAATTTTATCTAGTATTTCATTTGTTTTTTATAGTGGTATCATTTTTATATGTGTTCCTTTGATATACCCTATTTCAAAATTAGTTTGGCTAAACTTATTCTTCACGTTAGAAACAACGTGTAAAAGCAATGAAAAAGTAAGAAAAAATAATAGGTGTTAACTACTCCTTGTGAATTATGGAGGTCTGAAGAACAGCCGTCACAAATACAACTATCAATAGCCAAACAAAAAACCGTTTTTGAAATTCCTTTAATTGTAACTTTTTGCTATACCTACCTTTTTGGTACAAAACACAAAAACTTTCGATTAATGGTATTTCTCATATATGGTTGTTAACTTTGGAAAGGTTATTTTGTATCTACGGCGCCATGTCACATGGTATATTGTTTTTTTTTTTTTTTCATTACGCACGTTCATTTATAAATTATTAAATTAAATATTTATCTTTTTTATATTTAATTAGTATATATTTTCTTTCTCTTCCGCTATATTTTTTTTTATTTAATTCATTAAATCTGTTAATTATGAGGACCAAAATAATGAATCGTGTGTATTTATTCTCTAATTTTCTTGTTTTTGTTCTGTTATATAAATTCTATTTTATTTGTTTTTTCTCTGAAGGATAAATTCTATTTTCTTTGAGTTTTTTTTCTGTATTCCAATTAAGTAAAATAAATTTTCTCTAAAATAAATTTTGCTAAGTTTTCCGTTTAGTTTATTATATAATAATTTTATTTAAACCAAAACACGACGGTGTACTGGTGTAGACATAAAATATCTCTTCCAAAGTTAGGGAACATATTTGGGAACTACCGACCATAAGTATAAAACTACCTGGTATATTTCAAAACAATAATTCCCTAGGAATCGGAATCGTACTTGGTATCGGAATCGTTAATCAATATTTTCCTGGAATCGGAATCGGAATCGGAATCGTATAAAAATTAGGAATCGTCCCAACACTAAAAATTATGCTTGCACACCAATGTCATCTATAATCTGAAATGTGCTAAATGAAATAACTCTTACATAGGCAGCACCACCAGACAATTACACATACCCATCAAGGAACATTTGAACACACAGATCTCCTCCTTCTACAAGCACATCATCATCTCATGCAACAATACCCATTGGGACATCCGTATAAACATCCTTGTTTTAGTTCGAAACTTTGGTAACCTAAGGATTTCGGAAACACTCCTCATATCAAAACCTTCCATCAACAACAGGATATTAATGAACAAAACAATAAAATAAAATAAGAAATTTAATGAATCAAATAAATAATTTATATGTTAATATTTATATATAATATAAAAATATATATATATTGTATATATAAAAAAAAAAAAATTAAGATCGGCAGATTTATAGATACACACAACATATATATAAGTATGATTTAGGTAATAACAACACACCTATACAACATTTATAGCTACACACAATAGAAATCCGAATAGATTTCACATTAAACGCTGTTTCTATTATAGATTCAAAACATCACTCATTCCCATTTGGAATCTAAATAATCTATGGTTTGTTAAAATTAAAAATTAAGAACAAAAGGGGAAAAAAAGAAAAAATAACCTAAATAATAAATGAACAAGTAGATAAAGAGAGAATTAAAAATAAAAAATATTAAAAAAATGAGTAAATTAAATAGATAAATCTATCTATATATCTATAAAAGTGAACGTGTCTGTCTGTCTGTCTGTCTGTCTGTGTACATTTCCCTACGCAATAACTCTGTCAATTTTTAGTCTATAGACTCGAAATTTGAAATACCAGGTACTGAGATTTGGGAAAATCGATGTGACGGGTGTCAGCCAGAAATTTGGCTGTTAAGGGGTCAAATTTCAACGATTTGACCTTTAAGAACTCTACCAAACTCCTCCGACAAGTTTGGGTCTAGACACTTGAAATTTTAGATATAGGTTCCTTGAACCTGGATCTAATTTAATAAAGTGATTTGAGCCCGAAACTATAAATTTTAAGGGGTTATAATAGGGGTCAAATTAAAAAAAAATTTACTCTTTTTTTTTTTTTTGCTCAGCATACACCTCCAAACACCCGGGCAACGCCGGGCTGAAATGCTAGTAAGTATATAAATGAAAATGTCTATATTAACAGTGATGATATTAATCAAGAAACCCTATACATGACAACACACATAAAATTTTCTCTTTTTTTTTAAATAGGATATTAATAAACAAATAGATATATAAAAATAAAAATATAATCAGCATATTTTATTGACGCACACAGCCTAACACAAAAACTTGATAGGTTTAACATAATGCGGTTTCTATTACAGATTCACAACATTACTTCCGGTAAGAATTTTGATTATAACTGATATCCCATTCATTAAAAAAAGCGGGAAGAAAAGAAAAAATCAACAAATAATTAGAAATAAAAAAATAAAATAAAATGATTAAATTAAACAGATGAATAAATAATTATAAAATGGAAATATCTACAGTAATATGAATATAGAAACCCATACATAAACCCTTTTCTGCTTTACAGTTGTCTCGTTCCCACATCCATTTCTGCCTTACGATATTTCAATGTTTTTTTCTTTTTTAGGGACATTCTTTGGTCTCTTTTCTTTTGAAAAAGAGATTTTATCTCAAAATATTAAGACCTCCACCATTTCAGTTACATCAAACAGTAAGTTCATATTTACTGATTTGTATTGTGATTACTTTGAAAAATAAATGGATATACAAAGTTTTTTTGCTTTTTTTTTTACATGGGGGTCACCTCTTATCAAGGCCCGAAGGCCACTCAGGGATAAGGGTTATTGCATGCACAGTAATCTCATTGATTGTAGTATTGTAGTAATCATTAGTATTGGGGGTTTTGATAGAGTGTCTTACTTAAGGGGGCGGTTTGTCAGGAGTTTGTTTATGTTGGACTTGAAGACGTCCAAGTTGTAGTCAGGTGGGAAACAGGCAAGTGGCAGAGAGTTCCACTGGCGTGCAGTTCTAAGGAAGAAGCTTTGCTCATGGAATCTACGTTTGGATTTAGGCACAGATAAAGAGTGGGGAAAATTATTGACAGTAGTTTCAGCCAGACGGGTGTTTCTCTTGAAAGATTGGCGAGGGGGGACGAGGGATTGGAGTTCAGACGAGCACCTGCCATGAAAATAACGATAAGACAAAGACAGGCTCACAACGTCTCTTCTGTGGGAGAGAGGTTGCAGGGAAGAGAAAAGGGCATCCCCCACTAAACCACAAAGTCTATTTTTTACTCTGTCAAGGCAGGGTAGGCTGTTTTTAGCAGCTCCTGCCCAGATGTAGCAGCAGTACTCCATCCTTGGACATACTTGGCTTTTATAAAGATAGAGAATTGCATTAGTAGTGAGATATCTTCTGGAGTGGTAGAAGGATCCCACCATTTGCCCAGTGTCCCTGGCAACAGATTTGATGTACGTGTTCCATTTCAGATCAGGAGTAAAGGTCAAACCCAGAAGCTTGTCAAAACATGGAGCCTCCCCAAGACGAGAGCCATCCATTTCAATTGATGCCAGATGGGGATCAGAGTGTTGATGTAAAGATAGAAGCTTGGTTTTAGATGCATTAAAAGTGACCAGCCATTTCTTTCCCCATTGTACCACGCGCTGAAGATCAGAGGAGAGACAATTAGAGAGAACTTTGTCATTTACGGCCTTTGATATGTTGCCATAGATGGTCGTGTCATCAGCATAGATGTCAACAAATGATTTAAGTATGTGTTTTGGGAGATCATTGATGTAGATCAGGAAGAGAGTTGTGCCCAGGATGAACCCCTGGGGGACTCCAGTATTAATACTGTGGGCCTCTGATTTCTGCCCATCAACCACTACTCTTATGAACCTATCAGAGAGAAATGATTTAATGATTGAGAAAACATTTCCAGTAATACCGTAGCTGGAAATCTTGTGAAGTAGGCCCTTATGTCATACCTTATCGAAGGCCTTCGATATGTCAAGAGCAGTTAAATAAAATAATAAAACAAACAAGACCTTCCTTTGTTTGTCCATTTTTGTTCATAAGTCATGCCAATAAAACAGCCGGTGCCCTGCATTGCTATAGTTTCTTACACTTTTCCATATCTATTTAAATTGTATAATTTATTAGTTCAATTATAGCATAGAAACCATTAGAATATCTATTATGTTTGATTTTTGCAAAAACTTTGAATAAAATTGAGTGTTGGTTTAATTATGATCAATTTCAATTGTATTTCTTATCCTGAAATAAGATTGTATTTTGTTAATGCGATGATATCTAGAAGGGAAACCTAGCCAGTAAAATTTGAGGACATAGGTTGCATGGAGGGAAATGATATGATGAATGTGTAATGTGACAAGCTTAGATCTGATTACCTTAGAAGAAGATTAAATCTGGAGAGTGCAGGAAGATGTGTGCAGAACAGGAGATGTTGTTTGTGAGATAACATTGAAAGAATTGACATGAGTTGTTGGGTTAGTAGATGTAGAACAGTTGAGGTGGCAGAAGAAGGCCAAGAAAAAACATGGGAGGAGCTGATAAGGATGAAAGCGAGAGAAATAAAGACGTGGCTAGAGATAGGTTAGATTGGAAGTCAGTTCTTAAAGGCTGTCCAACTGAATGCGAAACTGAATATAATGATGATTTTTAACATGCTTTAAATCTCATTGTTTTTGCTTTTAAATTCTTTAAAACTTGCTTTTTTTGTGTGAAAACCATGTTCAACTTTTATTTTCATGAGTAAATGTTTATTATACCATTTGTTTCATTGGCCTCCTTCCCAGTTGAATATAACATGGTAATCTTCAAATCCAATGTAAACAAGTTCTTGAGCTGTCCTCATAAATAATCAAATTCTACCCAATTTTACATCATTAACAATTACTACACTAACACTTTAAATTCATTAGCCCTGAGCCTTGATAATAGTGGCTCCTAAGTATATTTAAAAAAAAAAAATTTTATAATATTTATTTTATTGTATTTATTTTTTATTAAAAAATTTTTTTTTAGTGATTTGAATTAATCAGCCAGAAATTGCTTTGCATACAAATTTCTTTGTTCCGTATAAGGTTCTTTGTAATACAATACTATAACAAAACACAGTAAAGTTCTTTCTCTTGAACAATGTGGTGTTTAAACATACATGCTCTACCTCGGATACTAAGCACGTTTAGATTAACATATGCTACTTACCAAATGTAATACTGTACTATTACTAATTTCTTGTTTAGTATACATTTAAATGAAGCACACTTAAATTTTTACTCCAAGTTAATGCAACGTTAAAACTCCTGCTCAATCTAGAATATTGAGAACACATGATTTAGCATCTATCACTTACCAAGTGTAATACTACGGGGTGACCCCAAAAAAAAACAAAAGCTAAATGGAGGCCATCTAGAACATATGCTGCAGAACGGAGAAAAAAAGGCCAAAGACCCTAGTGTTTTGATGTGATGTTTTGAATATAATAAACTAGTTATGACCAAAGTTTCATTTCATTTGGACAAAACACTAAAAAACAAGGCCTAATTAGAGTTGGGGCCCGTTTTTTTTTGGGGTCACCCTGCATAATTATTATTGCTCTCAGGCAATGCCAAGTTTCTTGACAAGCACACACTATCATGACAAAACACATTGAAGTTCTTGCTAAGGAGCAATCCAATGTTTAACTGGCTCTATTTAGGATATTGAAGACTTCTGTCGCACTTACCAGATTTAATACTGTATTATTACTGTTATTGTTTCCAGAAAATATCATTTTTTTTTCTAGTATTTAACTCTATAATAAAACACATTGAAAAGCAATACAGCATTCCAACATACCTACTCTATTCTTGCATACTTGCTATTTTCTGGGAAGGCTGTTTTCATTGGGTGGTATGTGAGAATTTTCTCTCCTTTCATAGTATTTATCCTTATTCAACTATCAATCTATCCGTTTCATTTAGTCTTGTCCTTGAATGGATTTTTAAACTTGATAGGTGGTGACGTTAGTAAAAAATAAATAAATTCACTGTTGTCAACATTCTGTGTCAAAGTGAACTTTTCAATTCAATTAAGTTTTTCGAAAAATGATGCCTTATTTTCTAAAAAAAAAAAAAAAATAACAATTCTACTTCTTAGACATTTTTCCTAAACTGGACATGTTTTTGTGTTTTTAAAAACCAAAAGTTATAATTCATCAAATGAGTTAAGCGTAATATCTTATTCGTTTTGTTTTTCTTGCTGTAAATAATTGGGTTTTGTTTCCTTCAAAAAAAAAAAAAAAAAATTGATTAAGTAGTTTGCTATTCCTAGCAGATTTCATGTTTCTAGGTCTAATAATGGTTAGAAAGTTTATCTTTTAATTTAGAGTTCTATGATTTATTGAATTTTTTTTTTTTTCATTTCTTTTTGCAGTTATTTGACTTGATGCAAGAGATATGGCATTCGACAATATTAGGATCGGTGTATACACTGATGATAAGACATTACCGATAAGAGTTAATGGTTCATTAAGAGCGGAGGATATTTGCAAAGAATGTGCCAAAATTCTTCAGATCGATTTCACATGTATTCCATTGTTTGGCTTATTTCATTTCAACAGAAAGATTTGGTTGAGCCCAAATCATTTGCTCAGTGCTTCTGACTTGGAAAAAGATGTTGAGTACATATTTCGAATTCGCTTTCATGCAGAAAGCACAATCAAAAATAGTAACTTTATGCATTACTTGCAGCTTCAGTACAGACAATGTTTAACAAAAGAGTTTCAAGTGAATGCACTTCCAACTTCTGTTTTGTTTGGATGGAGTATTTGGGATATGATGACCGATTCATACACGAGGCAATTAACCCATCGAAATAATGTGTTCCAGGGAAAGCGGTACAAGAATTTCTTTCCCGAGCAAGCCTTAGTTAAATACAGCATTCTGCAGAAAATGTTCTTGAAACGCAATTTGAAACTGAAGCTTCTGCAATTCCACGAAGAATATAAGAATTGCAAAATTGACACGTTACGGGATGCATACATCAATTGGATTAAAAAAGAATTCCACACTCAGCTCACCACAGAGTCTTACATATACAAAGATAAAAATGGTAACAAAAAGACAGTGACCATTCAAGAAAAGGAAGGCAAATTTGTTGTGTGTTTTGAGGTAAGATTTTTTAACATTTTTTATGAGTGCACCCACTATGCTTTTGAAAAATAAGAATTCATACATCTATTAGCACTATTCACAGGGCAGTTTCTAATTTACATATGTTAGTCTGTACACACCATAAACACATATGTAAATTAGATGGCAAAATAATTCTATTTATTTTTTCATTATTAATTCTGAATTTATTTAGCTTATGCTTAAAATGAATTACATTAGACAATTTATTACAAAATTAATACTCTTATAATTTTGTGGTAGATTACGTTTTCAAAATCATTTTTTTCCTTTTTGCTATATCCAGGGTAGGAAGAAGTTAAAACAAATTCAATTGTTAACATATAGTTTGATGAAAAAAATTTAAACAATTCCCATTCCCTTAGAAATGAGCACATCTAGAATAAGTTTTTTGTTGTTAAAATTGCTGATTATATTAAAAAAGCATCAGCAAAATGAAAAATCAGAATAAAAATATAAAATATATTTTTTTTATTACCATAAACCTTGGAAATAATGTTATTGCATTATTTTGTTTGTTTCTAGTCTTACTACAGTTATTTATGCCTGAGAGTATCCTGTACCACTGCAAGGCCACCATTCGCCCATGTATAGAGTATTGTTGCCATATTTAGGTCAGGGCATCTGCTACTAGTCTCTCCCTGTTAGACAAGGTTCAAAAGAGAGTCACCAACCTAGTAGGTCTTGCACTATCAGCTAGGCTTCAACTGCTGTCCCATCGATGAAATGTGGCATCCCTTTCCTGTTGTGCAAGTATTTTAATAGTGAATGCTCCGACGAACTACAAGCCCTCATCTGCTCTTGACATAAATACCCCTAACAAACCCGGCAAGCAGCAAAATCCCACCACTACACAGTAGAAATCCCTAGATGAAAGAAAGCCTTCTACTCTAATAGTTTCTTCCTTAGTACTGCTAGACTTTGTAGTTCCCTTCTGGGTTCCTGCTTCCCTGACTGTATTGACATGCCAAAGTTAAAGTGCAAATTAAACAGACATCTTGCTGCTCAACTCCCTACAAATTATGTCTCGGCTAGTAGCTCCCTACATAAAAGTGGCACTGTGACTACTATGGGGTGAAAATGCAATAAAAAAAAAATTTTCACTTTGCCTATACAATTTTTCTTAAGTCTCCCCAATTTTTTTTTTGGTGTGTGTAAGTAGACATACACAGATGAAATATGACGGAAAAACTCTTTGATGTACTTAACTATCAGGCAAAAGTAGGTATTTACACCAAAAATTATGGAAAATTATATAGTAGAATTTTAATCTATATACATATAAAAGGCAAAATGTGTGTGCACATTTTATGTCCAGCAAAGGCTTTTTTCGCCGGGGTTCTCGGGGCCGGGGGGTACTATTTCTTAGAACTAGATATTATATATCTAGGATTTGCAAATGTACATTGCCTCTATATTTATTTTCATCGACTTTTACAAAATTCTTGCTATTTTAGCTTCACTCAAGCGTGTTTGGCTTTTTAGTATAAATAAAGTGAAACTAAGTTGAAACGGTAGCGGTTCCCGGCTTTCGTCCCGGGGATGTCCAGAAAGCAATCAGCTTTTGCTCAATGTCGGGGAAACCCCTTATATAAGACAGTTGTAATTCAATTGGACACTCCCCTTTAAACGGGGAGCTGGTCCCCCCCCCCCAACATCTTGGGGAAACAAAACCAGAAAAACTATCTTGCAGTCAGTTGGGTAAACAAACCCAAAAAACTGTCTTGCAGTAAAAATTCAGTGCAGAATTTCATTCAATCTATGGCGTGATATTTGACTTCATTAAATCCACGCACCTTGCAATTGTTTTTAATCCTTAAATTAAAACACTTTTCACTTACTCTCCCTTGCTGGCCTAGCGGTAACAAGTCATGTATTTTTAACACTTTTTTTTCCACCTTCAGCTCAAGGCTTCAGGTTCAAAACTAACCATAACTTTTTTTTTTTTTAAAAAGAAGTTAATCATCGTTTTTTTTGTTTGTTTTATTTTATCATATTTAAAGAGGGTTATTACTTTGCCCATTTTGTTTTGATCTACACCCATCCAACACACACACACCTCCAAACACCCGGGCAATGCCGGGCACCCCCGCTAGTCTAATATATAAAGGGCAAAATGTATGTATGTGCGTGTTTGTATGTCTGCAAAATAACTTTTGACATATGCGACGGATCCTGACAAGATTGGTATCGTTTTGAAGCTCGACATCTAAGACAACAAATATCGAAAAATTGGCCAAAAACATTAATTCCTTCACCCTCAACTCGGCCGTGTTTTACAAGGAGGGGTCGCTTTTTTCATTGGCATTTTTGCAAGTCATCATCTCCTTTCAGTTGACTCCCCTTAATTCCAATACCCACGACTTCCGGTTTTGTGATGGACGCATCAGCTTAGTTAGTTTTTTCACCTTCTTTTCCTCCTTCGTGTTACGGGTTCAAGGCTACCACTTTTAAAAAAAAATTTTTTTTTTAACACCTTTCTCCACCAGAACTGCCTACTGTTATTTACCCCTCCCCCCTGTTTACCCCTCCCCCAGGGTTCCATCCATTATCAGGAATGCACTTAATGACTTTTATTTCTTCTGTTCTCCATTTTAAAGACCTAAAATGTGTTTGTGCCAATGCAGAATCAGAAATATACAATGAAACTGATTTATGTTTTTAATTAAAATTCTACTCGATAATTTTTCATAATTTTTCGTATAGATAGTTTTTCTGTTAATTTATTTTTAATTGCCATATGTCACCTGTTTATATCTACATCTACTTGCTAGTACTCATTCAAAAAAAACATTTTTTTTTTAGATGCATCAAGGGAGGTCATCAGTGATACTTTTTAATCATCACTAATTTCAAGTACTTTTACATCATATCTGCTCATCATGTTACATTTTAGAAGGAGGGTCTATTTGTATTTCATTTATAAAATTTATAAATAATTTTTGTTTTCATAGGAGGGATCAATTTATAAATTTTAGGGTTTTATTTAGAATTCGACTTGATTTAAAAAACAAAAATACAGAAAATGCAGACAAATTTTTATGACGTATGTGGGTACCACTATAAGAACAAAAATGCTATATTGCAAAACTCATGTAAATTGATCAAGTAGTTTTTTTAAAAAAAATAAGAAAATCAAAATTTTATTATGAAGCAAGACGCTATTTTTTTTGGTCGTTCATCTTTTATCTCTATTCTCTATATAAATAAAATGAACTAATATTTTCCTGTCTGATTTTGACATTAATAGGATTAAAAATCAAGATATTTCATGCAAATATAATATGCACAAACGGCAGAACAATATCTTATTATTTCTCAAAATTCCTCGATAATCTTAGATTTCTATACTTTTTCTGCTGAGAAGTCACGGCCAAAATCGGTTAAGATCAATGGAAGTGGTAAAATATTTTCTCTCTAATAAATTCCTCCTCCCCCTGCCACCACTTAACACCGTTTGGGGATCGTTCACAAGGAACAGTTGAGAAGAGAACACCGGTTTGGCTTCGTAGTTCTTTCATGTGAAGTTATTTAAAATCACTAAACTAAGCTGCAGTGCTCTGTGGCGTAGTGGTTAGCGTGCTGGACAATTCACATTATATTTTCACGTTCGCGCCGACCTACCGTAGTCGTTTTTTTTTTTTTTTTTTCCTAAACAACTGGAATGGACTTTTCTTGGTGGCCGAACTGTTAACCTTGCAGATGTTTTTTTTTTCACACTTTATTTTCCTACTTTTACTCATGACTCCGGGTTTGATCCTTCCTACTTACCTACCATAACATTTTTTAAAACTCCCCCCCCCCCCCGTCCCGGAAACAAACACTCGGGCAACGCCGGGTACCCCCGCTAGTATTTTATAAATAAACAGGACATAACTCTGTTGGAATTATCGAGATCAAAATCAGTCTGATTATGACTGCAATTTACTCTTAAAATTTCTATAAATTGTAAAAAAATGATTTCCTATGTATAAAAAAAAACTACCTAATTATGATGTACATGATTAAAAAAATATTTATTGTTAATTTTAGGTTGCTTAAAGGGTAATGATACTATGATTGTCTTCAAACTGGAAAAATTATAAAGTTCAATAGTTAAACTACCATTGAGAATTTTTGCATTTCATAAACTTACCTTGATGATTATTCGTAGTGCTTGAAAACGTTTAAAGTGTTTATGACAATAAAATCCTCCACCTTCTAAGACGGATGGTGGCATACTGAATGTAAGCAATGGACAGTTGCAATCTACCCAGATACTGAAATAATATGCGCAAGGTTTGAATAAATTCCCACTTTATTTATACCATTTGTTTTTTTTACGACTGAACGAATTAGTTCAACAAGGTCATAAAGGGTCAATCAATTTACATGAAATGTGACATCTTTGTTCGATGATGAGTATGTATATGGTAAAGATTTTTCTGTATTTTTTATTTTTTAATTAAGACTAATTCTAAATGAGAAGTGGGGTTTATTTATAAATTATTTTTGTAGGGACACATATCTACAACAGAGACAGATTATCTGGTGAAATTGTATCTTTTCGGTGACTTGCATTATCAGAAAAGGCCACAATGTTTTTGTGCATATCAAATTGCTAAAATATTCTCTGACTTTAACTCCCTAGCAACACCAAGTATTCATAGCTTGCTTTACATAAAAAATGTGCACTATTTTTTGTTTTTGTTTGCTTCCTTGTTTTATTTATTATTTTGTATAATTTTATTTTTCTAGTCGGAGACTTACTTTTTAAAAAATGTGCGATCAGTGACAATCCAGAATAATTTTGTGGAAATCTTTGTCAAAGAGAAATCTCCCAAGGTATGTATTGCATGTAATAGTTAATTAACGCTTTCCTACATGAATTAATTCTTGGGGAAAATATGAATGAAATTTAAAATAAAAGATGACAAAAGATTAAAAAAACATAATCCTATCACTGCTACTAGAGCTATATAATTCTCAAGGCAGCTCATGTATATGCATCACTGTTGCTGCATGCTAGCTAAAGAAGATATGAGAATACCAGTTCATTTTCACATGAATTAATCAAGTAGGTCTTTTTTTAACTAAGAAAATTAAAATTTACAATCTTTTCCAATTAATTATTTTGAATACAAACAAAATTTTGGTAACCAAATTGAGTTGTTGCTCTTAAATCTTAACACATTCTAAAACAATATGACAGCTCCTATTTCGCTTGTCATAAAATTTGATTTTCTTAGTTAAAACTTGATTAATTTACATAATTTTTGGAATAGGACATGTTGGTTCTGTGATGGGCATGTACATGATAAAGATTTGTCCATAATTTTTTTTTAATTAAGTCGAATTCTAACTTAGAACCAAAATGATTAAAAGTGTCTGATTTTCTTTTCACTGCTTTTTTTTTTTTTTTTTTTTTTTTGAGGTTATAAGCATAATAAGAATGGTAAGTTAGCTTTGTGTAAATGAAAAGAATCCACGTTTATGTTCAGTTGATTTGATTACTGTTTTTTTCTTTGATAGTGCAAGTCTCTAACATGACTTGAACATTTGATTTGCAACAGCTCATAATTCATTTTAGTCCTGTCTGATGTCTCTGTTCTAATTGGTATACATTTGACTTGCAATGGCAATGCTTTTTTATTTTCCTTTTTTTGCTTTCATTTTACTTCTGTTAGTTCTTAAAAATCAAGGGGTCCCTTCCTGGAGCTAACACTTGATCTCTGTATGAGATATATAGATATTGAATATCACATTCAATCTCTTTTGCATCTCAAATGTTGTGTTAGTAAAGAAGTTAAGAATATTAATTTTCCTCTCCCCAATTGATCAGTTAAATAGGTTATAGTATATCTTTCTTGTAGTTTCTTAGACTTGCTAGATTCCAGAACAAGTATTCATCTAGTCTGGTAGAGTATCCAGCTTTGTGTTGTTACTTGAGGCAACATCACTTGAAGAAAATGCATCAAATGTAAGTTAGCCATACTGAAGATATCTTATTTGGGCTGCAAATACTGTGATTTTGAATATTTGAGCAGGGTTTAATTGTAGAGAAAAGTATCCTCCTGCCAAGGTGTACAGAGAGACCTTAGACACTCGAGGACAGTGTCTAGTAGGCATTCAAGTTTTCTCCCAGTATGTCATTTAAAATATATTTGTAATGGATACAAGTGAAGTGAGATACCATTTAAGATTTTTGGTCATAAAAGCATATCATCTCAACTGTTTTGCATTAGGATATTTTGCATAAGAATGTGCAAATGCAGTTGAAGTGTCTGTTGGATTATTGTGTAAAAAAAAAAAAAAAAATCAAAGAAAAGAAGAAAGAGAGAAAATACCAATATTTTCTATGGGATTTTTTTCTTTGAATCAAAAAAAAAAAAAAAATCTTTGCATATCTTTTGATGTCCTCAAATTCACCGCACTTCAAACATCTTGCATACTTTTTGCTGTGTACATTTAACTCAAGGTAAAGGGCAGTTGCTAGTTATTAACTATTAGGATCTTATGACCACAAAGTAATACTTATGAAAACATATAAATAAGACATTACTGGTCCCACAGATCAGTGGACATAGACAGCTCACATTATCTATTTTTTTATGTATCCTTAACCTAAGGAAATAAATACTATATTCTCCTCCATCTATTCTGCAAGCCAAAAGCATCGTGCTAGGTCTTATATGGCTGTGTTACTTAAAATCCAAATAGAATATTACCTCAAATAAGGAAAGAATTCTAAAAATAATTTGTTCCAATTTAAGCTAAGTAATCACCTGGTCCGAGATAAGTCAATTTCTAAAAGCCATCCAATACATGCCAGCATGTAAAATGGATATTAGACTGAATATAATGATGATGAATGAACCCATTCAAATTAGCAGCACAACTGTTCAAATTTTGATCACACCACCTTATACTCCAAAGGAAATAACTCTTGTTAAAAATGGTATTTATTGGCCCATATAGTCAGATTTTGAGAGTATGTATTATATCATGTGTCGGTCACTCTAGGCCTCTTTTTGTGCGAATCGTTTTATCTTGAATGGCCAGTTAGATTAGAGGTTTTTTTTTTATTTTTATTTAAGCCACTACATCCACTTGATGTAATAGGCTAACCAGAACAAAATATGATTACTATAAAGACAGAAGATGCCTATTGACCTTAGCCTTGAAAAGACCAAGGTTATAAGTAGAAGGAAAACAGTCATTAGAAAGAGAGTTCCCAAAGCCTGTAGTTTTTGGAAATAAGTTACTGGAATAGAAAACTGGATTATAATGAGATATCAGAATAGTTAATTGAAAACCACTAGACCAGTGAGTCAGATGAGCTGGAACAAAGGAAGCAGAGAATAAATCGGACAATTCTGAAGAACACATGCAATAATAGTACTTATAAGAAAGACTGAGACTAGCAACATTATTTCTGTAAGAGAATGAATTGCAGATCAAATTAGGTATGCTTATGAATCTTATCAAGACCCCTCAAATGGGACAGAGATTCACTGACCCAAATATGACAAGAGTACTTCATACAAGATCTTATAGTAGATTTGTAATGCCATATGCCTTAGGCGTGATAGTGTTTGGAAGGATAGGGAAAACTTCCTTTACGAGAAGCAGAAAGAGCAATGGATTTAATGTATGAACTCCAAGAAAGATTAAATAAGATAAACCAAAAAGTTTCAGAGTTGATTTCTAAAGAACAAAACCATTCATAAAAATCTCAGGAAGATTGAAAGACAAGCTGGGTCTTAACAGGATTAAATGAAGCAAGCCATTTCATGCCCCAATCCACAACCAAACCCAAAATCAAGTACTAAATCATCTGCATATTCCAACTAACCCTAAGAAATAGGCAAGAAGCCCACAGAATAGAATAGAGAGTGGTATCATCAGCAAAGATGTTAATCTTTTGAATAGTATTCTCTGGAAGATTATTGATACAGAAAAGACACACTGTTGGTTCTAGTATTTCTCAGAATCCTGAGAAATACCAGCATTGATAGGAAAAGAGAATGAGGTGTCACTATCCAGTATTACTTGCAAGCTTCGATCAGAAAGCAAAGACCTAATAATGCCAGAACCTTACTACTAACACCATAAGCCTAAAATTTATGTAGGAAAATGAAATATCATACTGTGGTGAACACCTCAGAAATGTTTAGCGCAATAACCTTACTCTCTCTTGAACTATCCATAAACCGACAGATCTGCTAAGTTAAAATAATTAAGAAATCAATAGTTGAATAAAAATCATGAAAGCCATACTGAATATCACTGAAGAAGCCGAAACTTTCCAGAAAATGAACACATTTGCCATTGAACAACCTTTTAAAAACGTTGCTAGTAACAGGAAGGATTTTAACAAACTGATACTTAGTTGGGGAAAACCAATTACCCATGTTTTTAAAGACAGACATTAGAGGACTTTTTCCAACAAGAAGCAGAGATGTGATTTTTCTAATTATTTTTTTATTAATCCAAGAAAAGTAAATTTCTGCTGTTTAATAAACCAACTTACCCAATGTAGGCATAACTGTATGATCTGACAGAAGGGTGGAAAAGTTCTGTTTATTAAATTATTAGATTGTTTGGAAAATATTGGCCCCTTTTCAAATATTGCTATTTTATTGTTAACAACCACAAATCATTTACTATTTAGTTGTTTGAAAAATACAGGATGATATTCAGCACAACTTAATGGTGTTCTTGTATTGTTTGCTAGACAAACAGCATTTTTCACAACTCTCGTTCTTTGAAACTTGTAATGTCACAGTGACATCTTTTGCTAAGAAAAATTCTTAACATAAAGGGAGATAACTTCAAAATATATTAGTAATTATTCAAACACAATGTGTAAAATTTCATTGTTCTTAAACTTATATATTAAGAATAAATCAGTTACAGTGAATCACTATTTTCAGAAAATTGCCTACTAACTGCCATTGAAAAATCTCATCAATAATGTTTCCGCCATATTAGAGGATGCCAGTAGAGCAAAAAATACTGCATTGATAAGAATAATCTTGTTCACCAATGATTCAAGACCATGTTTCAAAGATTTGTAAATAAATGTGTCATAAATTCTAGTCTTCTTATGGAACAAACTAAAAGGCTCACCAAAAACAGGAAAGCACACACTGAACTGATGTAGAGGTAGACCAGCTTGACTGTCTGATGAAAAAGATAATTGTTAGAAAAAAATAACATCTGAGGTCTGTCTGAAAAATAATGCCCAGTTGTGTAGTATGATTTCACATTTTTGTTTACACCCCTCCTTTCTTTACTGCAACAATGCACATATACTCATGACTCTGTGAGTATCCAATAATTTCTGGTGAAAAACCTTGATGTATTGAAACAACCTCCTTATTCACTGGATCTTGCTCCATGTAACTTTTTATTTATTTTTTTTTTTTTGCTTTACTCATCCTCATGGTAATCATCAATTGAATCCGTTTTGAGACATGGTGTCTATGAAAAGGACCATAATGACAAAGTTGATAGAAAAGTGGGGAAAGTTCATGAGACTCTAATGTGAGAGTGGGTGTTATCCTGTAGTTTTTTGTTTGGAATCAAAGTAAATTATTTAGCATTAATCCTCTTACTTTTTAGATAAGCCTCCTTAATTCCTTTTTTAATTTGAACATGGATTTTGTAAAAATTAAAAACTTGATTTTCTTATAAATGTTTTTTTTTCTTTTTTTTTTTTTTCATTTAAAATTTTTTAGATGCTCCAAATGGAACCTGAAATAGCTGAATCATTTGTGTCAGCCATGGATGGTCTTTACCGTTTGGCATACAATTACCATTATGGTATCTGTGATTATGTTCAGTCTCCAAGGATTAAACATTTACAAACATTGGGCTGTTATGACTACATTGAGTAAGTTGGTTTATTTGTATAATTTTAGCATTGTCTCAAACAAAATATTTCTAGAAGAACAAAAAAAAAATGCCCTTAAAATATCTCTATTTAAAGTAAAGTCTGCATGCATATATATATATATATATATATATATATTTATGTACAATATTCACTCTTAAACTAATCAATCATTATAGGTTTTAGAACACAGCTGTGTTATGATCCTTCTCTTAAATCCATGTTTTATCTCCTGATTGTCATGTGGCTTCATCAGATACAAATTACTCTGTTCCCCTTTTCTATTTGTGTTTTATGTTTCCTCTCTTCCTTCCCATAATCTCTCCCATAACCGTTTTCTTTATCAAAGAAAACATTTGTGGTATTTCCTCCTCTCTCATGAGGTAAGTAAAATTCCATTTTTCTTCTCACTGTTTATTCAAACTATACTAGTATTAAAAGATGTACCTGTCATTGCCTGTGTATTGCCTAAACAAAAAAACATGAGTAATGTACAGACTTCATATGAATAGTAAAAACTATTAATCACATTTTAAACCCATTAAAAATGATATGATTGACGTGTAATGTGAGTCTTAAAGACAAGCTTAGATCTGGTGATCTTGTAGAATTGCGCCCACACTATTAACTGACTGCTTTACTCCAAATATGTCTTCTTCATCTTGTGTCTGAACTCTAATGTTGACGATTGTTGGTGCACAATGCCATAGTCTAGTGTTTATATACATAATCAGAAAGACACCACAGCACAGGCATAGCACGGACATATGTATGTCATTAGGATTTTTTCACTAGTGTCTTTACATCTTAGCTAAACCTTTCATGCCTCTCGCCACAGTCTATCTTATTCTTAGTCAAGGTCTGTCACCATTATTCCCACCTCAGTCCAGTTGTGCACCATTTCTTTGCTTCGTTTTCCAAGTTCCTCCCTATATAATTTTTTTCACAGCTTACTGCTAGAAACTAGCTTATTTTTGTTATCTTTCTCTCTGGCTATCTAGAAAGTAAACATTAATTGTAATGGCATAACTAGTCTTTAGAGTTCAATGATTTGGTAATTTTTTTATGGTTATTGATTTCTTAGGTTATCTCTCCCAGTGGTGCTAATTGTACTACCACAACCTTTAGATTAGTAAATGTAAAACAGGTGAGGTGGCAAGGTCAATTGGCAAGATAAGGAAAGATGAATTTGAGAGAAAGAGGGATAACTAAAGACCTGATCAGAGATAGGTTAGTTTGTGTCAATGTCTAAAAGCCACCCAACACATTCTAGCATGTAAAACTGGTGCTAAACCAAATACAATGTTGAAGATCTTTTTTCACTTGATTCATTTAAATATATTTCACGTGTGTCATATCAAATTAACAGGTTTAATCTAATAAAATTTTACCATTTTGTTTAAAAACTAACATAATCCATAGATTATAAAATATACACCAATCAATCAGTTTGAGAATTTTTGAATTCTCCTGACAACCATTTGTATCAGACATCACTGCCAGCAGGTCCTCCAGATAGCATTCAGAGTCTTCTACAAGTTGGTCAATGTATCAACATGTAACCGATCTTTTGCTGCATAATGGATTTCATATGTTCTGAGTTGAGTGACGAGCAATCCAAAACCTTCTCTCTTTTAGTGAGAGTGAAATAGGGAGAAGGTGTTCTTATACATGTTTTATGAATATTTCATCTAGCTGATGTTCAATACAACTTGTAACATTCTTGCATATTTTCTAACAAGTGATGCTTCTCACTGTCTAAGCTGTCAAACCATAGATCGAGACATTACACTGTAGTATCAAGATTGTCAGAGTAGGAGCATTTTTAGATCATGCAGAGTTCATCAAGGGCTTGCTTTTGTGAACTTTTATATCTCTTTCTGCTGGCTGTATGTTGTTGCCGAGGTGTATAACTTCCTGAAAAGACTCTATGCCATTTTTCAGTTTATTTTCTCTTTTGTTGTAGCTGATAAATTCTGTTTTTGAAAAGTGCACAGTAGTCAATGGGACAATATAGTAATCGTTAGTAATGGAAATTCGGGAAATTTGTTTTATATATATATATATATATATATATATATATATATATATATATATATATATATATATATATATATTTTGTTAAATAGGCATTACCACTAATCAAGGCCCAGAGGCCACTAAAGGATAAGGGTTGAAAAGTGCACAGTAGTCAATGGGACAATATAGTAATCGTTAGCAATGGAAATTCGGGAAAGCTGATAAATTCTGTTTTTGCTAAACATTAAGAGGCGAATTTCAATAGCAGCACTTTTGATGAGATGGAGAAATTTGCTAGCTCCATCAATCATATCTGACAAGAAGGTAAAGGCATCTGCGTAATCCACATCTTTGTTTTTTCTGGATGATGTGAATTTCTTGCTGTTTCAAGGATGAATTCAGATCTATGTTTAAAATAACAAATGTCTGCAGAGTATAATCTAAGCAGAAGATAAATATATTTACTTAGTGTTATTTCAGTAATGTCAAGTCTTCACTTTTCTCGCATTCATTTATAAACAGTATAAAGCAATTTAATTTGAAAGAAAATCATTAAATGGTCCAAAAGTCAAGGTCCAATATTTAGATTGATGAATTGATCAGTTGTGGAGCAAGTGCATCTCGGATGATTAAGCTATTGAATTTGTCTAAAAGTTTTGTATGCTTTAGATGTGTACAATAAAGAATGTTCCTGTTTACTTGCCTCCCCATAAGGGCAGAGTTAGACACAAGGTGGGTTTTGAATGTGGAGAAAATCCAGCTCCCCAAAAAAGGGGCACTCTGGATAGGAACAAAAATAAAAATTGTCTGTCATGAAGAATTTCTCCTCCACTGACCTAGGACAAAAAAGATGGAAGTGTAGCATAAGAACAGATACTACACTGTGATCTTGGCCCAAAGATAAAGAATGTTGACCAATATTTGTTTCATAATGTTGTAATCAAGTGTTTCGGACCTGTGTTTATAAGAACCTTTTTCATTATTTACACATATATGGAACATAATCCTAAATTTATATCATCAATTTTCTAAACATCACCAACAATATTGAGTAACCCAACTAGTTAAACATAAAAAATGTAAAAAACAACTATTACTACTACTGCTCCAGAAATATGAGACTTTTTGTTGTTGGGTGGAGGAGGGGGGGATTAGTTTTCATTAACATAATTTTTTAAATTTCTAACTAAAAAAAAAGAGTAGTGTTTAATGTTGTAATTAAACCAAACTTTGATAAAATCCCATTTCACTGCATATGAAATAATAAATTTTTAAAAAAATTGTTTTTCAGTGACCAAACAGTGAAGGGAATACTGGAAACAAGAAGTCAGCGCTCAGGTAGTTTTCTCATGCGGATGAAACCGGAAGACATAGGGACATTCAATGTGTTATTTGTTGATTCTGATACGTCGAAAGTTGAAAAATTTACCATTGGTCCGAATGAAGAATTTAAAGCCCTTGAAAGTCTTCAAGAAAACAAGCCATTTCTATTGCATAAAATTGTACCTACTCATTTTGGTGAGTTGTGCCTTTTTAAATGATTTATAATTAGAAATTGATTTGGTGGTTGCTTGTCTGTCAGTGTGATATGAAACGGCAGTACCTCATATTTATCATTTTATGTATATATATATATATATATATATATATATATATATATATATAGTGATGGGATTCAGCCGGTTTGAACCAGTTCGTGCGAACCGGTGCTTAAAATCACGCAAACCTCTACTCATAACTACATTATAGTAGATTCTTTATTCTTATTAACATTTTCTTAGAACCTGTTCTTAATAAATTTGAATCCAACCACTGTATATATATATATATATATATATATATATATATATATATATATATATATATATATTACAATAGAAAAATGCGAGCATGAAAAGTAATATGGTTAAGCTTAAATGCTTGTCTGTCAGTGTGATATGAAAGAAATATAAGAATATTCAGAGTAGTTCTTGGAAGGATTTGGTTGAAAATTCTATTGCAAAACTGGGACAGAAAGTTTGGATAATTATAAGTTGATGTAAACTTGTTGATGTTTATTTGTTGTATTAAACCCTAACCCTAACCCTGCTCCCCGACTGGACCAAAATACAGAAATTTAAAATATAATGTGAGCAAACATCTGGCTGCACAACTCCCCACTTAGAATGTCTCTATAAATCTGGCCTATAATTCACAGTAGCCCTTCACACCTCAATGGAAATCTGCCTTATTCAGATGCATTTTATTTTAAACTAGCAAGGCTATCTGGTGTTGCCCTGGGCCATAAAAAAAAAAAAAATAAAACAGAATAAAACAAAACAGAAGAGATAAAAAAAGTATGCATAACATTGTTTTTATATTATATTTATTTGTACATATATTCTTTTTTGTTTTCTTTTTTTTACTTGCAGAATGGTGTAACCTTTTATTTTGCTACAAACCTGTCAGCCCAGTTGAATTGTCAACTTCTTCTGATAAGAATAATGTTATCTTCCATGAGATTTCATGTTTTGAAGAAAGTAAGACATTTCCTTCTTCTCTCAAATCAATTTTTATCCAAGTTATCACAACTACTACTACTGTAATGATTTTTATTAATATTATTTATACTCTGTAGGAATCCTCGTACAGGTTTTCATCAGAGATAACTCATTGATAATAACCGGTGGTGTTCCTTGAAGTCTTGTTGACAGCAATCTTCTCAGAATTCAAATACTCTATATCTCTTTCGATAATCTTTTCAAATGACTTTGCATTATCACAACATTCGCTTACCATTGATTTCTTGTTGGTTATGACCGCTGGTCTTCACTGGAAATTTGAGTAGCAGTAAACCTCCTTAAGGTTCCAGTATTCTTCACATTCATCCAGTGGAGGTCTTTGCATTGTTGGCCCTTCACGACTAGTTTGCATTGTATCAGCCAAGATTTATGCTTATTTTGTGGAGGGGGTACAGTTTATAGGATTTCTTACAGTTTCAGTTCCCTTGGGTTCATGTGGTGTTCCTTTCATCTTTTTGTTTTACTTTTGTTGCAGTTTCCATTTTACTTCAGTAAGTTCTCAGGAATCAAGAGGCCCCTTTCTGGGGCTTACACTACACACTTGATTTCTATATAAGATACATAGATATCCTTATGTTCAATCAAGATTATCCTCAATAGATAAAGCTCTACTTTTCAAATGTTAGTAAAGAAGTGAAGAACACAAGTTTTCTTTTCTCCAATTGATCACTTAATTATGTTTAGTCTATCTTTATTGTCGTCTTTTATGAATGTTACCAGATTCCAAGACAAGAATTCATCTGGTCTGGTGGAGTATCCAGTTATATGCTGTTACTTGAGGTAACATTACTAGGAGAAAGTGTACCATCATTTGTATGAGCCAATATATATAGCCATGTCTTATTTGGGCTTCGAATACTATATTACTTTGAATATTTTTGGTCAGGATTTACTTGTGTAGGGTGAAGTATCTTTATGCCAGGTTGAAAAACCCCTGTTCTGGCATTTGGGGACATCTAAATTACTGCTTATTGGGTTAGTAGAGGGTATTTATGTCGAGGGGGTACCAGTGCTATAAATTTGTCATAAAACAAGCACTGAGATGTAACATTACATGGAACAAGGGTTAGAGCTTGGTTGACAGTGTGGGACCTATTAGATTGAAAACTCTTTTTTGAACTTTCTCTATGAGAGATACTAGTAGTAGATGCACCAGTTAATATGTGGCAACAATACTCTATGCATGGGCGAATGATGGCTTTGTAGAGATACAAGATACTGACAGATATGAGTACTTTTCTAGTACGGTAGAGCTGTCCATTTTCTTTGCAGCAACCTTGGCAATATCTTGTTCCAATTCAGGTTGACTGTGAATGTTGTGGCCGAGTAGTTTAATTGATAAACTGTCAAGTAGTGCTATTAGCCGTGGCAATCGGTGGTTGAAAAGGTTTCTTGTTAAAAAAAAAAGGTGCTTTGTCTTGGCTTTGCTCTTTAACCATTTTATGGGCTCAAACGTTTTTCACTTGCAAATGTTTGTGCTTCAACCTTAGCTGAATCTTCACATATGGCTGTTTCAATAACAGTGTTTTCCCATTCATCTCATTTCCTGTTAAATATTGTTTGCAGCACTATATAGAATGTGTTGCAGTCAATTTTTCATCAGCCAGAGAAAACTCGTAACACTTCGTTTTTGTATAAAAATATAAAAACTTTTATTGTGTTTCTTTCTTTATTGCCTCATGTGCATGCGCCCAGCTAGAGACAAGGGAGTGTGGACAGGGGAGGTGGGTGGATGGAACCATGAGCTTGTGCAATGTTGCTGGCTGACTCTAGGCTTTTCTTCCCTTTTGCCTTTTTTCTCTGGCCTATATATGTGACCTCCTCCGCTCACCTTGATAGCTGCTCGCGTCACAGTTGACCTTTCACTACCAACAATTCTAACATCCTGACCCTATCGTTCAGTACGTTTGGTTACCAGCTGTCATGCGTGCAGTTGCGTGTGTGCACCTTCAACACATGACAAATGTACAAAGATACAAACAGAAATGCAGCAATAAATATGTGTTTATTTGTAAATCTTAAGTCCATTACTT
Organism: Euprymna scolopes; assembly: GCF_053919585.1. Classification (NCBI taxonomy): domain Eukaryota; kingdom Metazoa; phylum Mollusca; class Cephalopoda; order Sepiida; family Sepiolidae; genus Euprymna; species Euprymna scolopes. The sequence goes on from NC_136500.1 coordinate 110,682,907, forward strand.
ATATTGGGAGCATCCAGAGGACTACTTTAACCACAGCATGCATTCACTGCTGATGGCAGCCATCTTTGAAAGATGTCTCCCTTGTACTAAAATCTTTGAAGTGTTGGTAGGGCAACTATTCCAAGAGCAGGAGAACTAAATAAGTTTCTTTTTTATCTCTGCTTATTTCAGCATTGGTTCCAATCATCTTTCTCGTTGACAATGAATCAAAGCAGTACTGGTTCAGGTAAAATGCAGTTAGTATTGTGCAACCCTGGCTTCACTATAAATTCCTCATTGCACAAACATTTTTTCAAAAGATATCCATTGTATTCAGAAATTTTTTTTATTTTTATAAACTACAAGCAAGGCTGATTATCGAAGATGCAATGCAATGCAAAAGAAAAATGCTTGTTAACTATATTTCTTAATTCAACAATTGTTTTCATTTTTAATATAACAAATAATTCTATTTAGAAATATTATTTTATTTCAAATCTTTAGTGAGACAATAAAATTAAGAAATATCAGTAATTGTAGTTTCACCTTCATGGTTATAATGGCGGAATAGTTATTTATGCATCACTGTTGATTGTAAGTTAAAAAAAGCTACCACCACACACGCATTCAGGCAAACTGATTTCTATGATTTTTTATGGCCATATTTAAAAGATAAATAAATTTGTATCAGAATTACCAAAATGCATGTTTGTCTTGTGTTTATAACAATGAAATGTTTATTATTTAAAAGTTTTGTTTCAAATATTTTCAGTTAAGTGCAGACTAACTAAAAATCGCAAAATTTTAATTTATACATTATTTTAAGTTATTCTTTCTGTTATCCCTATCTCTCAACCAGGTATATTTAGATTCAGCAATGTGTCATTTTATTTATTTCTAATTCATACGAATCATTAAAGTTTTTCTGTATATGCTACAATTTATTCTATATTATTTTTCAGGACCCTTTCATAGAGGAATTTTTACTGAATTATACAAAGCTAGGGACAATGTAAGCCAAACAAATGTCGACATGAAAACCCTCCGGTACTCTCCAGGTTCACAGAATTATATGCAGGTAACTTTATGCCAAAATCCCACTTTTTCTTTTAACAAAGAAATGATCATAACAAAAGCTTTGTAAAAATAAAAAGGTGCTTTATCTACTGTACTTGTAGCAATACAAAGTAAAGTTCTTTTTGTATTTAGTTAAAAGACATCTTCAAGGTAAGGCCGGATAAAGAGGGCAAGTTAACATCACATGATGGTGTAGGTTGCATTGTGAATTGCACAACACCTGTTCTTTTCCTTTGGCTCTTCTCAGTTCTGTTCCTTCTTTATTTTTATAAACAAGGCAAGCTATTAGTTATTATCAATAATGCACTAACATGATTCGAGATGTTCTCTTCTCGTGTGTTAATCCTCATAAAAGAGCTCTTTCCTCCTCAACAACCAAATTTTTTACTTTCTTAGAAACATCAGAGATTCAAAGACACTTTGTGTAGAGCAAAGCCATTCGATATGTCTCGATATAAGTTCCACTTGTGTTGTGAAATATTAACATATACCTCTAAAGTGTTTTTCTTTTCTAGAGATTTAAGTTTATCTGACGTTACTATTTTCTTTGGAAAATAATATTTCCTTAGTTGAGGCCAAATTTTTGTGCCTGAATGCCCTTCATGACACCAACAAGAAGTGATGGGATCAATGTTTTTTTTTTGGCGGGGGGGGGGGATCATTTCTAGGTGATTATTAGGTCTATGACAACAGATTATTCTTTTCATTGTTTTGACTCTCAAGTATATATCCGACACAGTTAGACACAGTTAATCAACCAAGAACCACATCACTATAACCACATATAAGATATCAACGGATACACACTCAAGAGTCAAAACAATGAAAAGAAGTTGCTATTATCCTAGCCCTAGTGACTATACATCAAAGATTAAAGAGTGCTTTCACTGCCTTTTTGCTTTTTTTTTTTTCTATTAATTTTTTTTTTTTCCATAAAAATAGAATTATTTACTGGTTCTGTACTCTACTACCTGCCATGTTGTCCCACTTCTGTTGGGAATACAACAAGGGGGATGCTAATTGTCTTGGTTATGAAGTGTTGAAAAATCAAAAGTATATTCGCACTGAAAACATTTTTCATTTCTTGCTAGTTTCAGATTTATTACCCTGAAACTAATGTTTTGTAACGTCAATAACAATCAAGATTTCTGTTTCTTTGGCATAATTAACTTTCACCTATCATCTTTTAGTGTTTACAAGTTACAGAGGGAATGGACGTTTAATCGAAAAAAATATTCAGATTTAATAGTATAATCAGAATTAACTTTCTTCTTTGTTAGATCAGTTCAGACTGACTTATTCCATAGGAAGTTTCATGGGAATATCAAATTCACAAGCGGTTCATATATATCCCCTTTAGGAGAAATGGCAATGTTGTTGTTGTTGCAGGAAGGTGTTAATATCCTCTTAGATACAGCACCTAGTATTCCCAAATGGTCACCCATTTGGTATTGACCAAGCTCAACATTGCTTAATTTTTATGATCTAATGAGAACCGGTGTGCCAATGTGTATATTTGTATATTCTTTGTTAGGGCATGTCATGATTAGCTGCTTCAACAACAGATCAGATCTCTCTCTAACTTACTGTCTGGCCTAAGTAAGAGCCAAGTGTATGGTACAAATCACGTGATTATTTAGGCAATCAAGACACAAACTATTTAGCTATCATGATTCTATCCTTAGACATCATGGATTAGACATCCACAGTCAACAGATAGTTCCAGGAGGGGGAGGATGTCTTACCACTCTGGTAAGGTGCAATTGGTATATTTTACAACCAAATGAAAAAGGAGTTTGGTATAATTTGAGTTTTTGTGGTAATTGTAAGAATTGTGGACACAAGAAGTTCTGTGGAATTACAGGTAGGTTGAGAGATGATAACCAATTTGTGTGCAAGAAATGTAAGACTCTGAGACATATGAGAAATCAGATATGGAGAGAGTACATTTGGTTATTGAGGTTGTTCAGAAGTTTAGAGATATTATTTGAACCTAGGGAGGAACTGGTGCTAGTATGATGGCAAGAGTATCCTTAGTTTTGCTGAGAGATTTTTAATATTGGGAAGAAAGCAAGTTCGCAGAAATTCTGCCGTTGGTAACCAATAGAGCATTACTACAGCATATAGAGTGTAATGATATATGGAAGTGAAACCTGGCAGTGAAAATTGAACACGTGTTGCAACTAGTGAAATGGTGTGAGAATGATACATGGATCTGATGACTTCATGGAAGATTGAATTTGGACAGTACTGGAAGGTATGTGCAAAACAGGGAAATTTATTGGTATAGCAACATTGAAAGAATGGATGCTAGTTCTTAAGTTAGCAAATGTAGAACAATTGAAGTAACAAGGTCAGATAGTGGAGGAAGATCAAGGAAAACATGGGAGGAAGTGATAAAGATGGATTTGAGAGAAAGAGGAATAAAGACCAGCATGTAAAACTTATATACATATTATATAAAATAATATAAAAATAAACATGATTATGCACATATATATATATATATATATATATATATATATATATATATATATATATATATATATACTGCTCTAACAGGGATCAAAAACAGGAAAGCAGATAATTCTTTTTTTTTTTTTTTTTTAAATTCTATCAGATCTTACAAAACTAAATAAGTCAAAGGGAGATAAATGTGAATGTGGCAGTAAAGAATCTTTTAGTTATTTCAACTTTTAGTTATTATCAATAATGCACTTTTCCATCTTTCTCTGTTGGAGGGATTTTTCTGGGATGCTATCTTAGCTCTGTTGGTGATCCCCTTGAGCTTGAGGAAAGAGAGAATGTCATACGGAACAAGGTTAGGTGAATAAGGAGATTGTTTTAGTATGTCATATGTTTAAGACAGTGTGAGCAAGTGCATTATCATGGTGAAGAAGAGCATAGGGGAGGCAAAATCATATGAAAAGAAAATTTAATGGTAAAAAAAACGAAGATGACATAAACTCTCAAATATCAACTTAGATGATAACATAATCCGCTTATCCCTTTTTCACCCATAGTCCACACAGCAAACCCAGTTCTATTACTACTTAAACCAACCTTGTAGATATGTTCTAATGAGAACCCATTTTTAATAACCCATTTTTATGCTGTTAAAAAGAAATGTACAGTCTATATCACTAGCAATACTATGTCATATCTAGTAAACTAGTAAACATACTTGGTGATGCTCACAATTGAATCGGGACCTGAAATCCATATTGCAATTATTATTTTTTAATGTCTACAATGTTTAATTTTTCAGGTAAGTAAAATATTGTTTTTACTGTTCATAGGCATTTGGTGTGGATTCCAAACCCACAGTACCATTGTAAAACACCTTCATGTAAAATTAATACCATCATTGAACTTGTCATAAAAATTTACTTGTGAAAAACTTATTGATCTTGATATAGTGCTTTATTTTCACTTGCATCACCAGACAAAGATCCCATTTCCATATGTGGTAAATTATTTTAGATGATGCATCACCACTAACATTTGTCAAAATATTGTTTTTGTATTTTTGTAGCTCTTCATGAAAGATGTAAATAGTGTTTGGAAAATGGTAAATTGTTCTTGCTTCCTGCAAGTGAAAGGTGTAGTTCTGGCACCAACCTTTGGTATGATAACTGAATCCACTTATAGTAATGTGATTTCATATCTATCAGAGAGAAATCTACCACTCGTATATATTCTGAAGATGGCAATTACAGTTGCAGAAGGACTCGAGTTTTTGGTAAGTTGAAATAAACAATGGTTGTTTTTTTGGTGGGGGAGATTTGTAAATAGAAACAATGGTGTTTTGTTGCAAAGTCAACTAAAAAGAATTGTGGAGTTTTATAAAAGACAATCTTAGGTTTTTCTTGAGTGTCAATCAAAATTATTTGAGACAGTAAATAGTTATTTTGAACATGGAACACACAATTTGGAAGCTGATATCTCAAATTATCTTGTGAAATGTTGAAAGCCAAACTCAAAAAGCATTTAAACTAACAAATCAAAGTTTGTTTCGCTCTTTTTGTTGTTGCTATCATAGGTTATTGGCAATAATAATGTGCTTTGCTACAATCTATTTTAAAAATTATTTATTTCCGTTCAGATAACTAGTAATATGGAACCTTTTTCAATAATCACCTAAAATAAAAAATCAACAACTCATATTTTTAATTGAATAATATAATAGTTGTCGACTTTACAACTAAAACTTTTTGTTTTCTGTATAAGGTTAAAAAGGTGCAAACAGATAAAAAAATGAAGTTCTACCATAATTTCACTACCTTCCAGACAACACCGGGTTGGGACAGCTTGTAAGATATAAGATGTATTCATTCAATTAGTGGGCTAAGCGATGAAACTACTACTTAAAACTGAAGTATCACAGATTAATCAATGGATAGAGTCTCTTATTCAGGTGCTTGGATGCATATAAATATGCTTGCAATTATTTTCTGTTTACTTTTCTTGTGTGTAGCCTGTAAGCATGAATATAAAATGGATGTATATACAATGGATATATATACAATTGATGAATATACAAGGCTTGATGACTGATGACTTTAAGAAAATGAGTGGTTTTAGTAATGACAAGTGCAGGTTCTGCCATACAAAAGTAGAGAATATGAACCACTTGACATTCAGCTGTAAGATTTTGCCAAGGGACAGCTACTATACAATATAATACTGATAATAATGAGTGTGTCAATATATCTACTGGAAAATCTGTAAAAAGTGAAACATCAAATGCAGCAGCAAGTATTGGTAACATGTTTACCAGAAATAACAGTTGGAAATAAGTCATACACCATCCACTCTGACTATGCAATTCCTACAGCTACATACCTAGAAAACAGAGATATTAAACCTGACATAGTGATATGAGGCAAGAAGGAGAAAGAACCAACCTTGGTAGAACAATGTTCTCAATGATGTAGGGTTAAACAAAGCTGAGAGGGAAAAGATAACTAAATACCAAATTTCAACATGAAAAGAAACTGGAATCTTAAGATCTCTATCAATCCAGTAATTATATGATCAACTACACTCATAAAAAAGAAGTTTAAAAATTACCTAGCAAAATACACCCAGTGAACCAAGTGCAAGAGATACAAGCAATAATACTTAAAAGGATGGTTGGAATCTTAAAAAGATCTCTCGGTTGGAATTATGAGGTAATGAGTGAATGTCTGGCATCTGATAGGATGCCCCATCCTCAGCTACAACTAAATGATGATAAAAAAGTGGGTGTTTCTTTCCCTTTTCTCCTTTCTTTGTTCATCTTATATATATATATATATAAAAACAACAAATAGTTTTAGCATGTGTTCAGTCAACCTAAATAATGAAAATGCTATTTTAAACTGTTACTAAAATTGCTAGAAAAATGGTTTGATCATTCTACTGCTCCAGAAAGTACCTGACTCCTATATAAAAGCAAGATGCACCTTAAGATGGATTAGCAATGTCATATTTAGGAAAGTGCCCGTCAGAGTACTTTTTCTTGCCTCGACAAAATCGATTTTGCAATCTTATGAGGGATGATCTATTCCGTTCTTTACACCTACTTTTTCACAAAAGAGACATTGCTAATTTTTCTCTACTCCTTATTTCTGTGAAATACACTTGGTTGAGTTTCTATTTCTTCTTGTAAGGCATTCACAGTAAGAATTCATCTCCTATAGCACCTGGAAAGAATTTTACTTTCTTCTTCCATATAATTTTTCCCCGTGATGGTTAAGAAGTGACATAGAGAAAGAAAGTAAAATTCCTCCATGTGCCTAATCTCAAACAGTTTTCATGAACAGTTTCTTTCCAAGATCTTTGTATGTGTGGAACTGTTACCATGGGATTGTTTCCCTGCTAGCTATAACATGATTGTTTTCAAATCCAATGTCAACAAATACTTGCCATAAACTGCCTTCATAAATAATATTTTTTTTATTCAATCCATCATTTTCAATCCTTTTATAAAATTCTTTGCTTAATTGACTCATTTTAACCTTGACTTTACTCTTTAGTAAAAAAATAAAACCCCCAAAAAATCTGCTCAACTAATAGAGATGCTTGTGTACCATGGTTAGCCCCATTTATTTCTTTGGGGAAGGAGCATGTTATATAAGATGAATTAGGAAACACTTGGAGAATTCTCCTTGCAGTTCTTAAAACACCTTTCCCTCATAGGTTGGTTTATCATTGAAAACTCAAAACAACACAGAAAAGATTTTTGTGGCTCATTTTATTTGATTTTTATAATGTTTTTGTATGTTCTTCCATATGCCAACTGAGGCAACCCTTGCCTCACAATTACATGCACAGATACCCTTATATACAAAGTTTTTTTCACAGTCTTTCATCTACTGTGTGTAGGGATAGGGAGAGGCAGAGCCATTCCCTCTCTATAATGAGAGCCAGCATCATTTGCTAGCTATTTAATTATTTTTGTATCCATTCAATTATTTGTTTCTCTGCATACCTCATTTGCTTAGAAATAACTTTTGTTTATTTTTCAAATCTCACAATATTATGTTCAAATTCCATCAATGCATTTTTCCCTGATTTCCAAAACTTTAACCTAACATTTTTCATCACAACTAATATCCTCTATTCCCCGTGACAATCTCTTTATATTTGGACACATCTCAAATAAAATGCATTCATTTAATCTGCACGTTTACAGACGAAAATATTATTTTCAAATCAAGTTTGAACAATAGAGTTATACATATTAAAAAAAAAAAAGTTATTGCTATCATAACATATTAAGTCTAAGGATATCTAAATTTTTTATTATTGAGTTAAAACTTTCTGTAATGACTAAAAATGGTTTAGAATATGCAAATTAAAAGGAAAAAAAATATTTATTTTATTTAGAAAGCAAAATATATACTCTCCTATATAGGACACTGGATATATATGGTATATTTTAGAAATCAAAATGAAATTTACACATGATGGTAATGAATAAAGCAATTCACACAGTTATTTTTAGCAATAAGTTAGTGGCTTATTATTGCAAAACTCATAAAAGTTAATACATCAAACAAATAGAATTTTCATGAGGGTCCCAACAATTCTGGGTGAAAAGTTAATGAATATAGATAAATTTTTCTTCAGATTATGCAGTAATCAGTACTATTATATATTATCTTATAGATAATATAGAAGGAATTCTTTGTATCCTAATGAGTAAAAGAAAAATTTGCATATTTGAAAAAGCCCTGATGAATGAAGATCTGTTCACATGTTTGAGTCAGTGTTCACTATTATTCAACAAGGGTTGAACTGATTCTTTCTCTAGTTTGGACGGCATCTCCATTGAATGCCATTTTGATCTGTACTGACCTGCTGTTTTTTATCAGTGTTTGAAGTGGATCTAGAGCCATGGATTCAAAGGAAATTCACTTGGTCAAGCTAATGTAGACATTTTGATAGCAGATATTTATTAATATGCAGTTTTTGAGCAGTGGGTGTATACAGTGGCATTGGAGATCAGCTTAGAACAGCATGCCCCTCCTCTCTCTCTCACTCCACACATTCTCAGTAACATTATTTTTTATCCCACTCCTTCACAGTGGTGTGCAGAAGTCTGGTGATGCCCAGGACCAATTCCTTGGTAGTATACCCATACAGTAATTCAAATATAAGTCCTAGTACTGAAAACTAATATAACAAAGAGATATGATTGGATGCCCTTTCCCCTCAATTTGAATGCCCAAGTCCACTGCCCATCAGCTCTCTCCTTGGCATGTTATTGCTCTTTCATCCAGCTTTCTCTTTCTCTCTCTCTCTCTCATTTATACACAAAATTTAATAATGACATCATGATTTTAAGATTTTCTTTTTGTTTTCGAACAATTACCAGTAAAGTAATTTTTTCTTTTCCTAACTCCTCAAATGAATGAATATTAGTATTTTTTGTTACAATAACCTGTTTGGTATCATACTGAATCTGAATAGATGAAGTTTGCAAGTGCATCTTTGGTAGTTTGTCACACTTTTAGCGGGACAAACTAACAGAAATATGACTGTCTTTTATAGAAAAGATGGACGAGAATTGTATTATAAATGTTATTTTTGTTTTGATATTTTCTAACCAGAGGAACGAAGGGATTGTTCACGGAGGCATCACGTGTGAAAACCTTCAATTGTTAAATGTGAACACAGTGAAAATTACTGATGCATCAATTGTTGATAAGGTTTATTTGCTTCCAAAAACAAATAAAATATATCAATCCAGGTATGTCTGATATCAATATCTTTCTCTCTTGCTCATCTTCTAATTTATGATGTCAATTTCTTTATCATTTCTTTGTTATCGATAACTTTCTCCCTACAAAATATGTATTTGAATCTGATTCATCAGTTCATTACAGCCTGTTTTAAGAAGAATAAATTTTGATTCCATTTCCTCCAGAAAATACTTTTACTGGGTAAGATGACATCTTTAAAAAAATAAAAAGGACATAACACTGTCATTATAGAGTTACTAGTTACTTCCCTTCGGATAAAAAAAAAAAAAAAATGGTGCTTTTTCGTTATTGTACCTATTTACTATGCCTCCCCACGGGACAGAGTTAGACACCAGGGTCGTTTTTTAAAGTGGAGAAAAGGTACAAAAATAAAAAATATTGTATCAGTCGTGAAGGATTTCTCCTCCAACGAAAGAGAACAAGAAATAGAAGTGCAGCATCTTAAGATAGATACTACACTTTGATCTTGTCCCGAAGGCCAAGATTTTTTCGTTATTGTAGCGAAATTCAAAAATTGAAATATTGAATTTCAAGTGAAACTAATGGTATCTACTGAATTATCATGTCGCAGTAATGAAAGCATCCAAAAATTACGAAAAACGGTAAGGTAGAAAATTAATTATTAATGAAAATAGTTTTCGAAGACAATTAGCGAAACTGAGTTTTGTAAAAAAAATAAATAAATAAAAAAATATAACTCTCCTACAACCATGATAATTATATGTTTTAGATATATCATTTTTTATTAATGATGACATATATATATATATTCTAATCCATGTGAATAAAGATTTGCCCCAAAAGGTGCAAGGTCTAAAGCCATTGGAATGCCTATAATTTGAAGCAATATTTTATTACCTATTTGAAAATAGCTCTCATTAATAAGATGACGTATTAGTATTCTAAAACTACCTTTGAAAGCTCTAGTTTTACATCTCTATATATAAATTTGTATTCCTGTCTGTCTGTCTGTTTGTTCACAATTTGATTATTATATTCAAAAGGTCTGTTACTTCTCTCTTTCATTTATTTCTATATATAGTATGATTCTTGCAAATTAAACAATTAAGAAGTAACCTCATTTGCATATCACATTAAGGAAAATCACTATTACTAAATAGCTGTATGTTAGTTACTGTTTATAGTAGGAGAATTTTTTTAAGTGTTCTATTAAGGATTGTTATTTAAAGTTTATTCATATTAATAATATATTTAATTTAATTTGAATTATTATTACTGACATTGACTTTTTTAGAAACAGGTTCTGAGTTATTTCCCTTGAGTGCTACATGTTGTATATTATTATTTTTGAAATTTTAAAATATAAACTTTAACCGTAATGGGAACTACTATTTTATATATAAAAATAATGAAACATTTTTTAAATTTTTTGTTTCATTTAGAAAAAATAACTAAAAAAACAAAACAAAAACAAAAACAAACTCTTCACCAAATAAAATAATTTAGTAATCTCAATAAGTTTCTACTGGAATTATTTTTATGCAAAAAAGGGTCAAATTGGAAGCCAAATTTTTAAGGAGAAATGGACAAAAAAGGCCAAATTGAAACTGTTAGAAACAAAAAAGGGAAAAAAACAAACAAACAAATAAAAAATTTCCTTTATTTATGAAAAAAAAGCCAGTAAAAAAAGTGCTTTTACAAAAAAAAAAAAAAAAACCAAGCCAGTGAAAGGAATTCCATTCTGTTAAACTTTTTGCATATCATGCATGCGTTTAAAAAGCTTAATTTGCTACATCGATGTCATAAGCCTTCGTGGCTGGGTTGGCAAAATAGTGTGCCCATAAGTTTTTGCTTCTTCCCCTTTCATGTTTCACATTTGAACCCAGATACTACGGCTCATTATTTTTCTTTTTTTGGTCACACAGAGCACTACCTGCTATTTTGATTGAAAGAAAGGTTTTTTCATTTATTTTTTTATTTTGTTGGGGAGGGGGGGGGGCTTTTTTTTCTTTTTTTTTCCAGCACATGGAAAACAAAAAGTGTTCAATATCTGGAAAATAGCTTCTTCGCTTTGTACCCCTTCTGCCGAAATATCTGGTAGAGAGGGTATCACGTACTTCTTCTTTTTTGGGGCGATTACATTTACATATTTTTATCTGTACTTTTATTTTTGAAAGTGTTCTGGGGGTATCGATGTTGCCCGTGATGAAAGTGATCAATATCCTTAGTATAAAAAGTGTATTCCAAACGGAACTTCATGTCAACCTGGGCAATGTTGGGTACCCATGATTCCCGAAAAGATGAAACACTAGTGTCTGTAGGTATTTAATTATTATAGTAAAAAAATAATTATGACAGCCTCTTTAAGAAATTCGTTTCTTATCGTTGAGCACTTTCAGTTGAATTAAAGTCGGTTAATTTAGTTCTTATGCATAGATCATCATATAACGATTAGATCACTGTCTGACTGACGTAAATGAACATTTAAAAAAAATTTAAATGCTTAAAATCCAACGTTATTTCACGTGGTTAATAGTAACCGAATTGATTAGGTCTTCGCTAATCAAGCCAGAGATGTCTCGTGTCACGGGGTTCAAATCGTTCGACTGGTATTAATCATGACATCCTGCACTGAAGATTCCTGAAAGGATGAAACACTAGTGTCTGTAGGTATTTAATTATTATAGTAAAAAAGATATTTATATATATATATATATATATATATATGGGAAAATGTCTATTCAATTATATTTCACCTTTTCTTTACACCAATCCTTTAATTTATGAAGCTCGATTTAACCACACAGTATATAACAAATAAATGATAAAAATCTATATTCCAAATTTCAACATGTTGACCATCTTACCGTTTATTCTTTTAAGTTGATATGCATAATTCTTGACAGTACCTGTTTTGTAGCTCAAAATCATTCATGGAATTATGTCAATTATTGAATTTATTTCACCCTTAACTCTTTAGAAGAAAAAGCACTTATCATTTTTAAAGGATTTATCAATTTTAAAATATATATGTAGGAGGTGCCTTCAATAAGTTTCCAGACTTTTTTATACAGCCATTTAAGACTGAAAATTCTATATGTTATTGCTGTATATCTGATGAGATGACTGACCAATTTTTATGACCTCAGGTTCAAATTAACAGCTACAGCAGGAATTGGAATACACCCTACTAAAGCCTTGTTTTCACGGTTGGTGAATTTCAAATATGCAATCTGGACATGAGCACACTTTAAAAGATTCGTATCCAAAAAAATTCTGCTTTAAGATTAGAAAAAAATACCACAGAAACGTATGGAATGCTTCATGCTGCTTTTGGACCATTTTGCATGAATCGAGCATCAGTTTCTGAGTGGCATAAGAAATTTACAGAAGGCAGGGAGTCTGTGAGCAGCGTGGGAGGAGTAAGGAAGTCAAAACACCAGAGTCGATTGGCCAAATAAAGAATTTCATGGATAAGGATTATTGTCAGAGACAATAAGTGCACAGTCAGTGTGAGAACTGTACACACAATTATTTCTGAGGAACTGAAAATGTAAAAGATTTGCACAAATGCACCAGTCCACAACTCCATCCTTGTCACAGACTACGTGACCAAAATGGGCATCAAGCCAGTTCCTCATCCTCTCTATAGTCCAGATATTGCTCCCTGTTGCTATTGGTTATTCCCTAAGCTCAAGGTAAATTGGAGGCTGTCATTATGAGACAACTGAGGAGATGAAAGAAGCTGTGACAAGGATCCATGATGCCTTCCAGAAGTTGTTGAAATGGAGGAGATTACTTCGAAATTGAGTTTCATGTGGGTCTTATCAAAAAAGTGCCTATGCAAATAAAAATTCATCCTTTAAAATTATTATGAACAAAAGGCAGCCAACAGATTTAAATTACAGCCAAGTGTTAATCTAACCAGTAAAGCCTTCATATATCTCTCAGGAAACTAATAACTTTTCCTGGTTAGTTCATAGGATGTGACTCTTACGTATGTAGGGACACCACAGAATGAGGACTTAGCACTCTCCTGGAGATCACTATGACCTTGTTCTGTGATGCCATTAGACGAATCTCAAAATACTTAGAAAAAGAAAATGTTTAATTTCATTTTTTATTTTATACATTTCTTTATTTACTTTCATTTTTTTAAATTAAAATTTTTTTTTTAATTTCAGAATGCCCTGGCTTGACCCTCAGATTCAGAATGGTCAGTCCCCACCAACATTTGAGTCTGATATATTTTCATATGGCACCATGCTCTGTGAAATGTTCTGCTTTCAATGCAAACCACCTATGGATCATAGAAACAAACAGGTAGAATCCCTTGACTTACATATCGTTGTATGATGTCACACGGTAAACTGGCTATATTAAACGATGAATGCTACAAATATTTTTAAATCTCCTTTCAGGATTTGAGTCCGTAATCAAGGTACTATAAAGTAAAAGTAATAAAAATTGCAGGAATATATGATTGGTTTGGTGGGTACATTTGAAGACTATGGAAATTCCCGTTAGATTTAATGTTTTGAAGTGTGCCCTTAATCTGAGAAATATTTCTCAAGGTACTAGCAGAAATATCCAGT
>NC_136500.1:110699270-111016770 GCF_053919585.1 Euprymna scolopes
GAAGTGAGTGTTTTACCTGCCAGTTTAAAAAGAAATCTCAAGAAACAGGGACATAAATCAACAATAATTCAAACTTACTAGATTTATGCCAATTCTCATTAATAGCTTTAAAATGATTTTCTTTATTGATTCTACTTGATCGATTTATATGATTTTTGGTATATGATATTTTCATTTCATACATATATATTAAATATATCATACATATATATATACATATATCATACATATTTTTCTTTATTTTTTAATATTTTTTTTATGTAGGAGAAAGTCTGGATATGAACAAAAGAGTTATATAAAAAAAAAACTGTTCTGTATTTAGGAATCCTATTAAATATTTTGAAGGTTGCTAAGCATTTAAGATACTCTTCTCTTTTTTTTAAAAAACTCTAGAGGGAATATGAAGCACCCTGTCGTCTACTTTTAAAAGTGGATGACAATGAGGAAGGTGCCCAAATAGCAGACACTATAAGAAAGCAAGTCCATGAATTAGTCATCAAGTGCAGATCTTATAAGATGGAAGATCGGCCACAACCATTGGACCTTTCAACAAAACTTCATGAACTTGTACATGAAAGTAAGTCATGCACAATTTTCACATTTTTGTCTTTCACATTTTTGTCTTTCACATTTTTGTCTTTTACATTTTTTGTCTTTCACATTGAGCAATTTAAATCCTCCTCATCATGTTCATTTTACATGCTAGTATGCGTTAGATGACTTCCAAATTAACCTATTATTTTTATCAATCCCTTTGTAAATTTAACCTGCTACCTTAGTCGTTCTACATTTACCCAACAACTCCCATCCATTCTTAATAATGTAAATAAAACAGTGAAGCCTCTTGTCCTGCACATACCATGCAGATTGAGTCTTTCTCTGATGTGATTAGATCTAAGCTTATCAACTCACATGCCATTGTATTATTCTCATATTTCTCTCCATGCAATGCATGTCCTCAACCCTCACTGACCAGGTTTCATTTCTATATATAATGACACTGCATACACAAGCCTGATTGATCTAGGCACAGATAAAGAGTGTGGGAAATTATTTATAGTGGTTTTGACTAGACGAGTGTTTTTCGTGAAAGTTTGGCAAGGGGAGACCATAGACTGAAGCTCAGATGAGCACTTGCCATGAAAATAACGATAAAGCAGAGACAGGCTCGCAACGTCTCTTCTGTGGGAAAGAGGTTGCAGAAAAGAGAAAAGGACATCCCCCACTAAACTACAAAGTCTATTTTGAACTCTGTCAAGGTAGGATAAGCTGCTTCTAGCAGTTCCTGCCCAGATGTGGCAACAGTACTCCATTGTTGGCTGTACCTGGCTTTTATATAAGTAGAGAACCGCACCAGGAGTGTGATACCTATCGGAGTGGTAGAAGGATCCCACCATTTTTCCAGCGACCTTGGCAATATGTGTTACATTTCAGATCAGAAGTAAAGGTCAAACCCAGAAGCTTGTCAAAACATGAAGCCTCCCCAAGACGAGAGCCATTCATTTTAATTGATGTCAGATTGGCATCAGAGTGGAGATAATGTAGGGATAGAAGCTTGGTTTTAGATGCATTAAAAGTAACCAGCCACTTATTTCTCTTTTCCAAAAAAATAAATAAGTAGAAAGGTAAACAAATGACTAATTTTATCCTTTCTATGTGGAGGCTGTCTGAATTTTCTTAGACAAGCCATTATTTAAAGATTAAATCAATTTATCGTGATCCTTTTATCACCAGGTCTCTCTAGTCAGTTGTTATGCTGCAGCTTTTAAATAAAACTTATGTTTTTTAAAATGGAAGTTTTGTCTTCTTTAGCAAATAATTAAAAATATATTAAATCCAAAATAAATTAAACAAATCAACTTTAAATAATATTCATAAATAAAACAAAACAATTCTGTTACTATAAAGTGTAAATAACATAGAGCTAATTATTAAAATAGATTTTCTTTAATGTAATATATAAATTAGGTTACTTTTCTAATATAGATTTCCTTTGAATAAATAGTATATGTACAGCTGAAGGAATAAAATGTATAAAGTCCGTTTACAGAATTAAAATTAATTCGCGAAATAGTATACCTTCAATTTAATTAAATTGCGAACAAACAGACAAACTTTATTATAATATGTATTTATCTTTGCATATTGAAAAACATATCTTCATTGAGTTTGTAATTTGCAACAATTTGGACTATATTATGAGGAATATACAGGGTGTTCCAAAAGTCTTGGGCACATTTTAACATTGAATATTTCAAGAACTATTAAGGATAAGGATCTGAATAGAAATGAAAAAAATCAATAGCAAAATTACAAAAAACTTAATGCATTTAACTTTAAAATGGCACCAGTTTCATTTTACTACCGTTCATAGTTAAGCAGATATGATGACTTAAAATGTGTCCTAGACTTTTGAAACAACTTGTATACCTAAAAAAAATACAAAACAAGTAATATATATACATATATATACACACACACATATATATATATACATACATATATATACACACATATATATACTGCATTTACTCGCTTAAAATTAATATACGAAAGTATAAATTTATGCGTAAACTTTAAGTATTTACTTCAAAAGTGCTCAATACATAGGTAGAGAAGGTGCGTATATAAAAACGACAGACAACCACAAAATTTGCGCATAAACCTGAAGAGTCCTAGGGTGGATGAAACGCGGAATAATCAGTGTGGCTTAATCACCATATATATTTTATAACTTACTATATATATATATATATATATATATATATATATATATATATATATATATATATAATTATTTTTTTACTATAATAATTAAAGTGTTTCATCCTTTCGATAATTTTCAGTGCAGGGTGTCACGATTAATACCAGTCAAACGATTTGAACCCCGCAACATGAGATATCTCTGGCTCGATTAGCGAAGACCTAATCAATTCGGCTACTATTAACCGCATGAAATAACGTTGAATTTAAACATTTTAATTTTAAATGTTCATTTATGCCAGTCAGACAGTGATCTAATCGTTATATGATGATGTATGCATAAGAACTAAATTAACCGACTTTAATTCAACTGAAAGTGCTCAACGATAAGAAACGAATTTCTTAAAGGGGCTGTCATAATTTTTTTTTTACTATAATAATTAAATATCTACAGACACTAGTGTTTCATTCTTTCGAGAATCTTCAGTGCAGGGTGTCACGATTAATACCAGTTGAACGATTCGAACCCCGCAACATGAGACATCTCTGGCTTGATTAGCGAAGACCTAATCAATTCGGCTACCATTAACCGCGTGAAATAACGTTGAATTTAAACATTTTAATTTTAAATGTTCATTTACGCCAGTCAAATATATATATATATTATATATAAAATATATTTTAGTCATCGACATACAGACCTGTTTCGTTGTTTCACAACTCATCAGTGCCGCTAGACTAACACCTCTCCCAAGCCGAGGATCGAACCTAGAACCGTCGTGATGACAGTCGGCAGTCCTACCCCTTGACTACGGAATCGGTGGCCGAAATTAACCTGTCCGAACGATTATTTAAAATAAACATCCGTCCGCTACTCGTAGAGGGCTCAAACGTTTGTTTGTAAACAAATCGCGAGCTTCGCATTATTTCAGCTAAATTAAGTAGCGAGTAAGATAATTTACGAGAGTGCTCTACCAAAGAGGGGAGCTTTATAAAATATATTTTAGTCATCGACATACAGACCTGTTTCGTTGTTTCACAACTCATCAGTGCCGCTAGACTAACACCTCTCCCAAGCCGAGGATCGAACCTAGAACCGTCGTGATGACAGTCGGCAGTCCTACCCCTTGACTACGGAATCGGTGGCCGAAATTAACCTGTCCGAACGATTATTTAAAATAAACATCCGTCCGCTACTCGTAGAGGGCTCAAACGTTTGTTTGTAAACAAATCGCGAGCTTCGCATTATTTCAGCTAAATTAAGTAGCGAGTAAGATAATTTACGAGAGTGCTCTACCAAAGAGGGGAGCTTTATAAAATATATTTTAGTCATCGACATACAGACCTGTTTCGTTGTTTCACAACTCATCAGTGCCGCTAGACTAACACCTCTCCCAAGCCGAGGATCGAACCTAGAACCGTCGTGATGACAGTCGGCAGTCCTACCCCTTGACTACGGAATCGGTGGCCGAAATTAACCTGTCCGAACGATTATTTAAAATAAACATCCGTCCGCTACTCGTAGAGGGCTCAAACGTTTGTTTGTAAACAAATCGCGAGCTTATATATATATATATATGGTATAATCATATTGACACACTGGTTCCCCATTAAATCACTGATGTAAAGATATGTTGAACCTAGTCAGTATTAAATGAGCAACCATTTGGAAATACCAAATGCTGTATTTAAGAATGAGTTATTTCTGCTTATCCTGCTTTTGTTTCTAGTCATCCTGGACTTTTTACCACTGGATTTAAGCAAAACCTGTTCAAGGGATATATGGTTGGGGGATTGGACAATTTTTGCTCCTTACTGGGGATATCCATTATTTCTCAAGATCAAAAGGTACCTTCTCTGTTCTTTTTTTTTTTTTACACATTGATCACCACTTATCAAGGCCCGGAAGCCACTCAGGGATAAGGGTTATTGCAAGTACATTACGTTAGTGTGGAGATTTGATGAAGTGTTTAATTAAGGGGGCGGTTCATTAGGAATTTGTTCATTGAGTTTGTAATTTGCAACAATTTGGACTATATTATGAGGAATATACAGGGTGTTCCAAAAGTCTTGGGCACATTTTAACATTGAATATCTCAAGAACTATTAAGGATAAGTTTCTTATGTAGTGTTGGCCTTTAAACATCTGTTAATAATCCTATTGTCATTTATTATATGTTTTTTAAGGATGTGTTTAGCACCAGTTTTGGAGTTTTGCTTTAGGGTGTTTTGTAATGGGAGAAGTATTTTTAGGATGAGCCGGATTCATAGAAATATTTTCAGTGAAAAGGTTTTGCAGGTATTATAATCAAATGTGAGAAAAATGAGAAACATTAAGATAAACAAAATAAAATGAGTTCAGAAAGCATATATCCACAAAAGAAATGTTTTATATATGTTTAAAATGGAAATTTACAGCAATAAGAAAAATATAGAATGCTCATGAATATTGTCAGAGTTTTTGTAAAAAGAAGGGGAATTCATTAGTTGAGACATTGAAGAAGTAAATGAATCGATTAATTAATAGCCTTGCATTACAGGGGTTAAAAAAATTGTTTTCAAAGCTTCTCAACACAGTTAAATAAATTAATAAACATTGAAAATTGTTTATAAGAGTCAATGTTCTTTGTTTATCATATTAGAAAATAGTTCAGTGATAAAATTTGAGAATATTTCAATTGATGAGTTGTTTGGAATGAGCAGACAACATTAAGGGATCCAAGCAGTCATTGTGTGTCGCGCTTTATAAATGTGAGTATGTGAATGCCAGTGTATGATTATGTGAGTTGAGGATTGTGGTGATTAAGGAGAAGTAGCAGTGTTTGAAGTTTTGGTCTATTGAAAGAAAATCTGTCCCCTTTAAAGGGTTTAAGCGGCTCCTAGAAAGACCAATATGAATAAATTTGAAAAGTTCTCTGATTGGTCCAAATATAATTATTTGTTTACATTAATTCAGGCTTGCATGAATTCGATGTGCAGAAATAAGTAAGAGTAAACTTTGGTACTACAATATGTTGCATAGATTTAATCTACATCTTTAATAAAATCATATAAACACAACAAGGTGTTGGGAACAAAGTAATGTCTTTATTTTATATTTGTAACTCTTTTCAGCAATCATTCAGAAAGAACTGGCCACACACATTCCAGAGTGCAGTATATGCGACCATAATTGGAAACATCCGATGATAGACCAAGAGAACATTCTTGAAGCTATGAAAATTATAGCAAAAAGGTCATGTAATTTAAAAGTGCCGAAATCTACCCCTGAGGACGAGATTGAAGAAAAATATTTGAAAAAAGAAAAAAAGATTGGCCAGGTAAAAATAAGATCTTTTTCATTTCTTTAATTCCTCTCCTATAACTGGTAGAATAGGAGTTATCTATTCATTCAGATATATATCTATAAAAGTGAACGTGTCTATGTGTGTGTCTGCGTGTGTCCCTACGCAATAACTCTGTCAATTTTAAGTCTACAAACTCGAAATTTGATATACAGGGTACTGAGATTTGAGAAAATCTTTGTAATCCAGAAATTTGGCTGTTAAGGGGTCAAAGTTCAACGATTTGACTTTTGAGAACTCTACCAAACTCCTCTGCCAGTTTTGGGTATAAACACTTGAAATTTTAGATATAGGTACCTTGGACATGGATCTAACTTAATAACTTGATTTGAGCCCAAAATAATAAATGTTCAGGGGTCACAATAGGGGTCAAAGTTAAAAAAATTGACCGCTTTTTTTTTTTTTTTTGCTCAACATACACCTCCAAACACCCGGGCAACGTCGGGCTGAAATGCTAGTATATTTATAAAAGTGAACGTGTCTGTCTGTCTGTGTGTCTACATTTCCCGACACAATAACTGTGTCAATTTCCAGTCTACAAACTCGAAATTTGATATACAGGGTACTGAGATTTAAGAAAATCTTTTTAACTCGTTTTCGGCCAGAAATTTGGCTGTTAAGGGGGTCAAAGTTTAACGATTTGATCTTTGAGAACTCTATTAAACTCCTCCGCCAATTTTGGGTATAAACAATTGAAATTTTAGATATAGGTTCCTTGGACATGGATCTAACTTAATAACTTGATTTAAGCCCAAAACAAATGTTAAGGGATCACAATAGGGGTCAAAGTTTTAAAAAAATTTGACCTCTGCGGTCTCTACCAAATTACTCAGACAATTTCTGGTCTAAACATTTGAAATTTAACATAAAGGGTATTCAGAGATAGGGCAAGCTTTTTAATCGGTTTGGGTTGAAAATTTTTAGTTACCAATGTATGTATGTATGTTTGCATGTCTGCCTAAAACTTTCGACAGAGGCGACGGATTTTCACAAGATCAGTATTGTTTTGAAGTTCAACCTTTCAGACGACAAATATCGAAAAATTAGCTAAAAACATTAATATCTTCACCTTTAACTGGGCACTTTTCTACAGGGGAGGGGTCGCTTTTTTCGCCGATATTTTTGAAAGTCATCCTTTCCTTTCGATTGTCTAGCCTTAATTTAAACCTACATCACTTTCGGTTTGATGGTGGTCGTAACAGCAAAGACATTTTTTTCCCCATTCTTTTCTTCCTTCACTGTACGGATTCAAGCCTGCCTTCCTACTACCAATTTTTTTTTTTTGCTCAACAGACACCTCCAAACATCCGGGCAATGCCGGGCACCCATGCATATATATATATATATATATATATATATATATATATATATATATTTAAAGTGATGGTTGTGTAGTTCCAACGAGAGAAAAAATGTATATTTAAAAGAGTGTAGCCATCAACAATTGTGGGTTTTTTTAAAGGTTTTCATCATATTTTTATTTTAAAATATTTTTATAACGCGTTTCGAGCTTTGGGTGTGCTCTCTTCAGATATTTTCGTAAAAATTTAAAAAAAAGAAAAACTTTTTACGAAAATATCTGAAGAGAGCACACCCAAAGCTCGAAACGCGTTATAAAAATATTTTAAAATAAAAATATGATGAAAACCTTTAAAAAAAAACCACAATTGTTGATGGCTACACTCTTTTAAATATATATATATATTTTTTTTTGTAGAAATATACTTTCTTTTCTTATAACATATATCAATCATTATTTAAGAAACTCAAAGTAATTACAGAGCAATATAGTGAATGAATGACAAAAGTCTATATTCCAAAGTTCATGTTGACCATCTTATAATTTATTCCTTTAATTCAGTTGATGTTTACAATTCTTGACAGTATCTGTTTCGTAGCACAAAATCAATCACTTAATTATTATATCAATTAGTGAATCTATTTTGCCCTTAACTCATCAGAAGAAATAGCAACAATCAATCCATCAAAAGAAAATAAATTTCTAAATTCAAAATGGCATAATGGAAATATATAAAATATTTACAGCTTCTCTTCCAATTTTTGGATTTTTATCAAAACGTACTTTATTTCTTTTTGACGGATTGATTGTTGCTATTTCTTCTGATGAGTTAAGGGCAAAGTAGATTCACTAATTGATATAATAATTATGTTTATATATATATATATATATATATATATATATATATAATATATATATACACTTGTGCCCGATATTATTCATACCCCCCCTTGAAAATTGAGTTTATTAGGTGTAACTTTGTAAGAATTTATTGTTTACGTCCATATTGATACATATTCTTAATAAACCTCTTCTGATCATTTTCGTCATTTTAAAATCCCGGGATACTTGTAATAAAAGAAATATACAACTATTTACAAAATCTGCAATGTTCAAAAATAATCATACCCCCTTATTCTTTCAGTATTAATCGAGTTTCTGACTGTTTGTTTCCTGTTTGATTCTTATTTTGAATGCTTTTATACAACCTTTGATTAATTTCATTTCGTTTTTTGCATTTTTCAGAAATTAAAATGATATCAACTGAAAACCAATAAAAGAATAAAAATTATTAGAATGGGGAAGAAAAAAGAGCTTAGTAATGATCTTAGGACTAAAATTGTGAATTCACATAAGGATGGGTTAGGTTACAAGTCAATTTCCAAGAAATTTGAGGTCCCTACAGCAACAGCACAGAGCATCATCAAAATATTCCAGAGCCACCACACAACAAACAACTTGATTGGTAGAGGAAGGAAAAGGAAACTGTCTGCTAGAGCCACCAGGAATATTGTAAGAAGTGTTAATGCAAATCCAACCACCACTACTAAGGACATTTTAGAAAATCTGGAGTCTTCTGGCATAAAAATATCAAGGCAAACATTGCAAAGGACTCTGCATGAAAATGGTCTGAAAGGAAGAAGACCAAGGAGGACTCCATTGCACACCGGAAAACACCTTGCAGCACGTCTAAAGTTTGCTAGGACCCATGTGAATTCTCCAGAGTCCGTTTTCTCAAGTATTTTGTGGACTGACGAAACAAAAATTGAAGTGTTTGGCCATATGGATGCTTCTTACGTTTGGAGGAAGAAAGGAGAAGCTTACAACCCAAAGAACACCATACCCAGGGTGAAAAATGGTGGTGGTAGCCTAATGTTTTGGGGCTTCTTTTCGGCTAGTGGTCCAGGTAGTTTGGTCAAGATAGATGGAACCATGAAGAAGGAGCAATATTTGGAGATACTCCAGAAAAACATTAGACAGGATGCGGAGAAGCTCCATTTAGGACCAAACTGGGTCCTTCAACAGGATAATGATCCAAAACATACTGCAAAAATAGTTAAGAAATGGTTTGAGGATAATCAAATTAATGTTTTCGAATGGCCTAGCCAGAGTCCTGACCTGAACCCTATCGAAAATCTCTGGCACATATTGAAAACTGAGGTTAAAAAGCGGAAACCTAGAAATTTGAGGGATTTGGAGAACTACTGCATTGAAGAATGGTCAAAAATCAGTGTTGATGCTTGTAAAAACCTTGTTGATAAATATCCAAAACGGTTACAGGCTGAGGAATCCTAAAGTGGATGAAAACGGTTAAGCCTGAGGAATCCTAAAGTGGATGAAACGCCGAATATTCAGTGTAGCTTAATCGCCATATATATCTTATATATTACTAACTAGCTCTACCTACGTATTGAGCACTTTTGAAGTAAATACTTAAAGTTTACGCATAAATCTATACTTTCGTATATTAATTTTTTGTGAGTAAATGAAGTAGTTATATATATATATATATATAGTGATTGATATAATAATTAAGTGATTGCTACAAAATTGATACTGTCAAGAATTGTAAATGTAAATTGAATTAAAGGAATAAATCATAACATCATGAACTTTGGAATATAGACTTTTGTCATTCATTCACTATATATATATATATATATATATATATATATATAGAGAGAGAGAGAGAGAGAGCGAGAGAGCAATCCACAGACACTGTTTTACTGTATCACTTGCTTTTTAGTATTCCCAAGCCAGGAATCAAACTTTCAACCATCTAGCTGATAGTCTGCAATTCTCATCAGTGATCTGCAGAATAGGAAATTAAATTCACAGGTGGTTTCCAATCGCCTGTAAGGTTTGCATGTGATTTAGCTGAGTATTTTCAATAATAACTAGTGGGGTTACCCGGCATTGCCCGAGTGTGTGTAAGTGGTGTAGTAACAAAAGTTAATAATGAAATTTGCATTCACATTATATTTATGTATTTTTTTTCACATAAATTTGATTTTGTGAAACATTCACATAATTAAGTCGTTCATTTGTATTGGAAATTATGTCAAGTGTCTTTAATACTCTTGTTACTACTGCTACTATTATTATTATCCTCATCATTTTTTTCAATCATGACCTAGGGTACCAACACAGCTTTGCGAGTTTAGCTTTTGGGTCATTCCACAGCAACATTTTCATTGCTTTGCTTTTGTTTTGGGATATGCAGTTTTTCTTTTAATTATTATAATTATATAATTATTAATTGGGAGGAGGGAGGGGGTCTAATGTCACAAATTAAGGACTATTTCCTAAAAACAAACAAAAAAAATTACCTTTGTCCAGAAGGATTCTTGTTTTATTACAATAGTTTCAGGATTGATTAAAATATTTCATCATAAAACATTTTTTTTATTCATTACTTTCTTTTATTGAGGATCATGCACATTTTTTCCATTATGCACATATATTTAATGTCAACTAACATGCTTTTCAATATTTCTTTTCTGTGGTGGAGTGGCTTCCGGGCCTTGATAAGTGGTGATCACTGTGTAAAAAAAAAAAAAAAAAAAAAAAAAATCAATTCTTTACTTATTGACCTCTTCAAAAAAAAAAAAAAAAAATCACAAATTCAGCTAAGTCTATGATAATGTGCTAGATAACCATAGTTTAATTTATTTTTTTGGGGGGGGGAGGAGTCTTGTAACAAATCTGTTTTGGCTTTATAAAATCTTATAAATCTGGGCAATACTGATACACGGGTCCTGCTAGTTTAATAATACATATATCAAATACTAATCAAACAGATCATGGGTGATCTAACTTACTATGAGTGTCATTTGTTTAGAACACCTCCATTATTTAGGGCCAACTGTATTTGTTACTTATTAATTGGGATAATATGTTTGTTTTACGATGCATCAACTCTTTTCAGCTTAATTAATGATGACTACAGTTGGTAAAAGTTTCAAGTTCTTCATAGCATAAATTGTACATTATATCCAAGACAGATTTAGCTTAATTTATGAATGGAACTCTAACACAATGCTATCACTGTAGATCAATAAATTCATTGTTTTGATGTCTGATTTTGAAAATTGAAAAAACAGGTATACATAATGAAAAATGTCCAACACAAAGTGATAATAAAGATAGTGGTCATTTCCTGCAAATTGAGGCCTTGCAACCAAATGTAGTTTAATATCATATCCATTCAGGTTTTTAAATATAAATATAGATCAAGTTATTAGATACGATCGATACGAGTTTGATCCCAATGTTGGTTATGATCTCATATGTAAGTGGGTGAATGTCTGATTGGTTGGTGACTTAACTAACATGTGACTTAACCTAGAATTTTAAGGCCACTTAAAGTTGGGCAATTTAGATTGCTACTGATAATAGTTTCAATCCAGTTTCAGAGGGAAAAGGGGAAGTAATCCTGAATTTGATTGGTTTTCAGTAAAACTTTGTAAAGTTTTACTGAAAACTTAATTGAAAAATTAAATTCAAACATAAATGGAAAACATAAATTACACAAACATTTATTTAATTGAATTAATTCAAAGTTATCATTTAATTTTTTTTTTTAAATTCAAAATATACTAGTTAGAAACTTATCATTTTCAAAAAATATATATATTATACTAGCGGAACGGGGCCAGGCTTTGCCTGGGCGTAAAATATGCTTAAATATGATATTTTAATTTGTCCAGACTTCATATATGTATTATTATAGTCGTGATTTCAAAAGTAAAAACAAAAATGAATTTAGGTGCCATCAGTTAGAATCAAAACTGTAGCATCTAAAGCTGGTGACGTTACCACTGTACCAACGTGACACACATTTGAACCAATCAAGAATTAAAAATAAACTGAGATAAATGTACAAAACGTTAAACGATTTTTTCAATTTTAATTTCCTATTTTATTTTAGATGTAAATTTCTGTAAATGTATAATCTTTATCACTTTCAAGGCACATCTAATGTTTCTTCAGGAATTAACATTTTTGAAGATTTTTTGTGGGGGGGGGGCTTGTAAAGATTCAAGACCACTTGCCGTGTTTACTTGGAAAATGCTATACATACCATTTTAATTTCATCCAAATATAATATATAAACGGCTATATGTCTGTTGGTTTGTCTGTCTCCATATTTTCAAACTCTATCTAAATTTAAATTGGCTAAAGACCCATAAAAAACGGCCTGTAAAAATCCAATCATTTGAGGCCCCTAGTGCCACTCTGCAACTTTTAGTTTCGGAAGAGATAGAGTTTGAAAATATGGAGACAGACAGACAGACATATAGCCGTTTATGTATTAGATTATGCCTTACTGATAGGACAATACAGTCCTTTATGCACACAAGTTGATCTTGTTGCTGCTGTGGTCCCAAGTTCATTGAGAAATTCACACTGACACAGATTTATTTTTAAAAAGGTTTATTTAAAAGTACAGAAACAAGTTAACATGTGTGAAAGAAAAAACTTCCTGATAGAAATAATTAACTTGGAGCATTCTTTTTCTACAAAAAAAATCAAGTTTTAATGTAATTTAATGAATTTAAAAGAAATGAAGAAGTTAAAACTCTAATCGTAATATCATGATCAAGGCTAAACTTTTGCTATATTTATTGAATCCTGATATAAAAAACTAAAGTGTTGTGTGGAGAATCGGGTGTCAGGATCATTGAATATTCAAATAAGTAAACCAGCTCATTATACTTTAAATACAATTTACTCGGTGTAGAAACATTAAATTATTTACAGACGATATTGAATGTCTGGCGATGTCCGCCATGTTGCTTTTCTCTTTCCTCCTAGAACTCTCTAGTCTTTTAAAAAAATCTTTAAGAAGCAATAACTCTTACTTTCTTTATTCAGAGTTATTCCCCTTTTTACTGCTATAACATAAGTATATCTCCAAATCATATGAATAATACTGCAAAATACTTTATTAAGAGAACATACTGGAAAAATCTCAAAAACGTATTTGTTTAACAGATCTAAAAACAAAAATTAATTTTCAACTTTCTGACCAAAACTTCACTATTTTTAGATCCTTAAAAGAAAAATAATTCAACATAAGGACTGTAAAAAAAATTTAATTTAAAAATTATTTAAAATCTGGTGTGTTGTTAACATAAAATGAAAGTTGACGTGTGAATTAAATACACTTCAAAAAATTATAAAACTTTGCAGCATTGTCGCGGATAAAAATTCTCTCTTTTTATTATATGTTTGAATGTAAAATAATTTATATTTTGAAAAATAAAAAATAGTCACTTTTGAACCAGTTTTATGAATCCCTCTGCAATTTCTTTGTTTCAATAAACAGAAAATGACCATCCTTCGTAAGAGTTAGTACTGTGGCCTTTCTACTTTATTTTGTGACTTAGCAGGTCATGTGACTTTTAGTGAAACAGCCTTCTGAAGTCAGGGCTTTGCCCGGATGTCCCATGATTTACATAACTCCGCTTGGTGTTATCCTCTGACCTAAATTTTTCCACTAAAAACATGACTACTACTATATAACATCTCTTTCTTTCTCTCTCTTTTTTCCCTTTTCTCTCTATCTGACTTTATCATGATAATCTTAGACCTCACATTGCATAAAAGACAACATCTCAAAATAAGCCAGGGAAATTATGCATCATCCACCATATTCTCCAGACCTCACACCAATATCACTGGAAGTTTGCAAAACCATTTGACTGGATTTAAAGAGAAAAAGTTGAAAATTCTTTGGTTTCCATTTTTTAGTTCAAAATTTCCCAAATATTGCAATAAAAAGTTTATTGATAAGCATAAAGAGATCATAGAAAAGAATGATGATTAACGATTTTTATTTTATTCAGCCTTAAAAAATGGACAGAACTTTTGTTAAAACCTGATGTAAACATGTCTGTCTCCTTATTTTCTTCTTGTCTTGTGATATTGCCTTAACTTTTGCTAATATTGCTGTTATTAAATTTTTGAATAAACTCTTCATCAAATGTTTTTGTCTTTTGATGTTGCAGGGTGCATGCGGCCAAGTGTATTTAGCCACTTATACTCCACCTGTTGGTGAACAACAAGTGGTTGCCATAAAAAAACTGTCAGTATGTCTTCAAGGCTTGATCTCTTCAGAGATAAAAATTCTGCAACGACTTGATCATGAAAGAGTAATCAAGTTCCTTGGAAATTGCCCTGGTAAGATTTCCTTCACTCTTTTTGACTTATCATTGCATTTTAAGGATTTCTTTGTTGAGACACATGGATAACAAAATGGATAAAAACAAGTGTGTGTTAAATTTTTCTTTTAAAACTTCTCCCTCTTTCTCTACCTCACCCTCTAACTGCCCCAGTCTTTCTCTCTCTGACAACTGGAAAGGAAGAAAACTGACTGACCTAGTTTCAGTGTTATTTTTTAAACAAATATAAGGATGAAAGCAAAACAGTATTTTTATTTTCATTCCCTAACTTGATCCCTGATAACCCCAAAGGAATTAAGACTACAGTATTTTTTATTACTGAGTTTGGGATCACACAGACTCCGAGGTTTGTATGCAGATCTTGTTTTTAGTCACACACAAAGACTTTTCAACTTTTCTTGATATTCAATGTTTTCCATCTTATATTTCAGGTTTTTTGTACCAATAAAAATGCTGTTTGCACATTACTTTGCAAATAAACTTGATGAATTTACATCATATTCTTTTAGCTCTATCTGATGAAATATTTAAGAGAATGTGCATATTGAGACCTAGCAATATTATCTTTCAAATACTTCATTATACTGCTACCACTAGGACTACCACTAGAGATTGAAAACTAACACATCCCCTCTTCCTCTCTCTTTTCTGCCTGTTTCTCCATTACATATATTATATGTGTCTCTATTTCTTTTCTGGTCAGGCTGTCTATTGGCTTTCAGATCAGGCTGTCTATTGGCTTCCTGAGACGAAATGCACCTACATCAATTTTCTGTTTTTGTTTTCTATTCTCTTTTGTAAAACTTAATTATGTTCTGCAAAAACAAAAACAAAAATAACAACCCCCTTCCCCTCTCCTTTCCTTTTCCTTCCCTACTTACCCTCCCCTTTTTTTTCCCCTGTTGGTAGGGCACTAGAATAAGCCGACTGCTTCCCTGTAGAGGGTAAAAATCCCTCAATGGGGCAACCAGTTAGCCGTGGGTTGCTACTCGTAATGCCTTAGGACGTGATCCTGGTGATTGAGCTAACCTAGACCTGGGCGCATAAAAGTCTAGGCACTGCAACACATTACTTCGGCCCTTACTTCGGCTAGGCAGGCGGTCGGAGAGGCCCGATCCGACCAATCGGCCAGTCACGCCAAGCCCTAGCACTTACACCCAAAGTACCAACTACCACAGCAAAGAACGAAACTTAAAGGTACTCCCATCTTTTCTTTTAAATTTTTCTTACCCCACTACAAAAAATAGGCAAACCAAGTACATGCTAGAAGGCGGTGGCAAGGGTCAATCAATTGGAAAGACCAGAACTCAACACTCCATCTGAGCAAATGTATTTTTGAGGACATATTGAACAGAAAATATAGTGCTTGAGAACGCCTTGCCAAAAGAGTATATCCTCCATGTAGCCCCGACATGGTCAAGGCGAATGGGTTTCTCCCTTACTATGCCCCAATTTTGGACTCCGAGGTGGGTAGGGAGCGTGGTTGATGAAAAATAAATCCCAAAATCCATGGCTGATAAAAACAAAACCATCCCCCTCAAAACCCTTAAAAGAAACCATTCCTCCGACTCTGACCTCTCAAGCTCAGATGAAGAACAAAAATTCAAAACTAGAAAAACCGCTCCAACTATAGATGAAGGAAACTTCCTACAATTGAAAATAAAAAAATTGGAAATTTATCACCTTTCCTAATAGAAAAAAACATTATTCACACAAAGTAAACCAAAAATGATCAAAAAAACAAAAGATGGAAATCTACTAGTTGAGATAACCAATCTTAGAGATGCTCAATCTCTACTCAAAATGAAGAACTTCCATGAGTACAAGTGCAAAGTCTTTCCCCATAAAACACTAAACACTTCGAAAGGAGTAATTCGAAGTTATGAGCTATCGCTAGCAACTGAAGAAGAAATCAAAACCGAATTAGAAAAACAAGGAGTAATCAACCACATCCGCATAAACATAAAAAGAAACAATAAAATAATAACAACCAACACATATATATTAACGTTTAACAAATCAATAATACTTAAGGAAATAAAAATTGGCTACTTAAATGTAAAAGTAGACCAATATATCCCAGCCCCATTAAGATATTTTCATTGTCAAAAATATGGACATCATAGAGAAGCCTGTAAAGGAATAAAAATATGTGGAAAATACGGCAACAAAGAGCCTGACCACACCAAAGAAAAATGCATAAATGAGGTGAAATGCGCTAACTGCAAAGAAGATCACCCGGTCTTCTCTAAAATATGCAAAACATATAAAAAAAGAAAGAGAAATTATAGAAGTAAAGTACAAGAAAAACACAACCTTTCCAGAAGCCAGAAAAATAATTGAGACCTACATGAAAGACAACACATATGCTGAGACAACAAAAAAGACAGCTAAACCATACCAACATAATGAAATACATGATCAATATAGGGAGCTGATAAACAAACTGATTGCATTAAATATTAAAGAATGGCCAGAATTTCAAAATAGCCTAAAAGAAAAATACTCAAATCTGGGAAACAAAATAGAAATAACAAATCCAAACAAAGAAAATAATATTCCATCCACAACAGAACCATTTAAAAAATTATCACAGAAACCAACAAAACACCCCCCAGAAATTAATAAAAACATAAGCAATGATAAAACAGCAAATAAAGAACTTCCAGAAAAGAAGAAAACCAAACAATAGACACTCAAAATAGATTCCAAATTCTAGAAAAAATGGAAACCGAAAACACCCTAGATAAAAAAAAGAAACCAAACACAAGTAATCAAGAGGGGAAAAAATGAACAAGAAGCCAAAACGGCAACATCTCAAGCAAGATACAGATCGACGTCCAGACAAAAAAAAAAGAAAAAACCCAGCAAAACACTTCACCAAAGACACAAACTCCAACAAAAGATAAACCCTTTACTTCTAAAGAGATGGAAATAGAGGAAAACTAAAACAGCTTCATGGAAATAAAACACAACAAATTAACCAATGGAATTGTCATGGAATAAGATCTAACTATAATGAACTTCTTATACTTATCTCACTCTTCAATCCAGCCATTGTTTGCTTACAAGAAAGCTTCCTACAAAACAATAACCATTTCAAAACACCAAACTATGAACAATACAACTATTTCCATAACACAGGCCTTTGTGCTAATGGAGGTACCTCAATTCTTGTAAGGAATAACATACCTCAAAGCAATTTCTCTGTCAAAACAAATCTCCAAGCAATTACAACTCAAGTCACATTACACAAAACAATCACAATCTGCTCAATATACCTCCCTCCTCTTGAACCAATAAATGAAAATGAACTAGAAAATTTAATAAACCAACTACCTTCACCATTCATTCTTCTAGGAGACTTTAACTGCCACAGTACGTTATGGAGATGCGAAGTCACAAACTCAAAAGGAAACAAAATTGAACAATTAATTAACAAAAATAACTTGTGCCTTCTCAATCAAAAAAATCCCACATACTTAAATCCAACAAACGGATCAACTAGTGCCATTGATCTTACCATGTGTGATCCATCAAGCTTCTTGGATTATACATGGAGCACTTACGAAGAACCCTGTGGAAGTGATCACTTCCCTATTATAATCAAATACAGTAACTCCATCCAAAACCACATACCGAGGTGGAACACAAACAAAGCCAACTGGGCCGAATTTAAAGAACTTTGTTCACTAAAACTAACAGAACATCAAATCCAAACAATAGAAGAATTCACGGAAGTACTCATAACAATAGCCAAAAAATGCATACCCAAAAATTCTCCTCCTGGAAAAATAAACAAACCATGGTTCAATCCAGAATGTAAAACGGCCATTAGACAGAGAAAGGCAGCCTTAAGAAAATTTAAAAAACAACCCACAACGAACAACTTAATAGAATACAAACACCAAAGAGCTAAAACTCGAAAAACAAAGAATGCAAAAGATTCTGCTGGCAACAATTTGTCAACAAAATCAACATCACCACTAAACCCAAAACTGTCTGGGAAATGATTAGGAAAATAACTGGAAAATAT
Source organism: Euprymna scolopes (assembly GCF_053919585.1). Classification (NCBI taxonomy): domain Eukaryota; kingdom Metazoa; phylum Mollusca; class Cephalopoda; order Sepiida; family Sepiolidae; genus Euprymna; species Euprymna scolopes. The sequence goes on from NC_136500.1 coordinate 110,717,841, forward strand.
AATCTGAATCCAATCAAACACCTTCTCACAAATAAACAGAAAATAACTGATAAAAAAGATATTGCTAACACACTAGCTAAAACCTTTGCCGGGAACTCATCATAAAAACACTACAATAGACAATTCCAAATACTTAAGAAACATGAAGAAAAGTACAAAATAAACTTTAACTCCAAAAACCAAGAGCCTTACAATGAAATCTTCTCACTCAATGAACTAGAAACCGCCATAGAAAAATCTCATAACTCAGCTGTAGGACCAGATGAAGTGCACTACAGCTTCCTTAAAGAAATTCCACCAGAATCATTAAAACTCCTTCTCAAAATTTATAATAAAATATGGGAAACAAAAGATTTCCCAACTTCATGGAAAAATGCAACAATAATACCAATACCCAAACTGGGAAAAGATACATCAAACCCAAAAAACTACAGACCAATAACTCTCACAAGCTGCCTATGCAAAACGTTCGAAAGAATGATTAACTACTGTCTTATATGGTATCTAGATGACAACAAAATAATTTCTGAAGTCCAGTGTGGATACCAAAAAAATCGAGGATGTATAGACCACATCACTAACCTTGAAAATTATACCAGAGAAGCTTTTATCAATAAGGAACACATAACATCTGTTTTTTTTTTATCTTGAGAAAGCATATGAAACCACATCGGACTAAGAGGCAGATTACCTGAATTCATAAAAACTTCCTAACAGACAGATCTTTTCAAGTTCGCATAGACTCAACTTTATCAGACCCACAAAATCAAGAAGGAGTGTCCCAAGGCAGCATATTATCAACAACTATCTTTAACATAAAAATCAGTATTATAAAAGAACTCTCTCCTGATATACATAGCTCCTTATATGTAGATGACTGCTCAATCAGCTACAGATCTAAATACACTCACACTATTGAAAGAAAACTACAACATAACATAAATAAAATTAATAAATGGGCAACGAAAAATGGTTTCAAATTCTCCAAAACTAAAACAAAATGCATCCATTTCTGTTACCAATGCAAACTCCACCCTGACCCAACCTTACAGATTGAAGGCGAAAAAATTCCATTCGTAAATGAACACAAGCACCTGGGAATCGTTTTTAACAAAAAACTAAATTTCATTCCACACATCAATCACATAAAAAACCAAATGTAATAAAGCATTACAACTCCTACGAGTCATCGCCCATACAGATTGGGGAGCTGACAAGAACACACTACTCAAACTATATAGAGCATTAATTAGATCAAAAATAGATTATAGTAGCTTCATATATCAATCCACCAGAAAGTCATATCTAAAAACCCTCAACATAATATGCCACTCCGGACTTAGACTAGCACTAGGAGCATTTCCAACCTCCCCTGTAGAAAGCCTGTATGCAGAAGCACATGAAACTCCTCCAATGCTCAGAAATCAAAACCTTGGTCTAAAATACTACACAAAACTTACAGCCAACCCCACAAACCCAGCACACAATAGCACTTTAAATCCAAACCGTAAACATCTTTTCGACCAAAAAGAAAACGAGATCAAAACCTTTGGACTTAAGAATAAAATCGATTTCCAAAGAAGCAAGTCTACCCATAACTAAAATTCATGAAATTGTCCTACTCAAAACCCCTCCCTAGAAAATCGTATCCCCCTAACATCGACCTAAGTTTAAGTAAATATGAAAAGAAACATACTCATCCAATAACTTATCATGATGTTCTCAATAAAATCAAAGAAAAGTATCCAGACCACACACACATCTATACAGATTAGTCTAAACAAAATAATGCAACAGCCAGTGCAGCAATACTCAATAAATCAATCAAAAAACAATCAAACCTCTCAAAAGAAACCTCAATCTTCAGTGCTGAAATACATGCTCTAATCCGAGCTCTCAAACTCGCCTCCAATAACAAAAAAAAAAACAAATTTATAATCCTTTCAGACTCCCAATCTACTCTAAAAGTGATTAAAAATAAAAAGATGGACAACCCCCTAATCGCAAAATTACTCCAAAAATTAACTGAACCAAACAGTAAAAAAGAAATCATTTTCTGCTGGATACCGAGCCATTCCGGTATTAAAGGTAATGAATTAGCAGATTCTGCGGCAAAAAACGCCTTAAATCTCCCAATTGATGCAAATTTTAAAATTCCATACATAGATCTAAAAAGATGTATCAACGCATATACAACAGAGAAATGGCAAACCTACTGGAATGAATACCCTAACAATAAACTTCACGAAATCATGCTAAAAATCAAAAAAGAACAAAATACGAAACTAAACAGAAAAGAAGTCAAACTAACAAGAATAAAAATAGGCCATACTAACTTAACCTACTTATGTCTCCTAAAAAAAGAAAGCCAACCCATCTGTATACCTTGTCAAACACCACTCACAATCAAACACATATTAATTGAATGTACTGATTTTGTAACCGTAAGAAATCGATGCTACAAAGAAAACAATATTAAAGAGTTATTTGATAAAAACAATCCACACACCATACTCTCATATCTTAAAAAAAATTGGCCTTTATAAAAAAATTTAAAAAGAACCCTTTATACAACGGTCCTGGATATGATCTAAAACTATATCCGATGGTGAGGCCCCACCTTGCGGGCCTTGGGGAGTGTGGAGCCACCCTTTAATTACCATTGCTCCCAGGTCCACTCTGACCCGGAGTGGTAGTACCTGTTAGGGTCCCAACTATGGGGTAAATAGAATCTGACTTAAAAAAAAAAAAACATACTCCATTAAAAATCGTTCCTCAAAATAACTAGATTCGGCATTAAATAACCTGAAAAAGGTTGATATGCCGTAAAACAAAAACAACCAACCAACCATCTATTTCCTTTACCCAGCACATTTCTGGGATTGGCTAGGACACAAAGTACATCTATACTAGCAATATTATCTTCCAAATATTTCATTAATATTATATTGCTACTACCAGGACTGCCATTAGAGATTAGGGAAAACTAGTCCATCCTCCTCTACCCTCTCTATCCTGCCTGTTTCTACATCATGCATGTCTTTCGTTTGTATCTATATTTCCTTTACCCAGCACATTTCTGGGATTATCTTAGAAACCAAGTACACTAGCCTAGCAAATATCGTTAACAACTTTTTTTGCAAAACATATTCTCTATAACAATAATGAAAAGAGTTCTATTCTTTTTCAGCTTTAGGAATTGTCATGGAGTTTGTGAAAGGTGGCGATCTCGTTTCCAGATTGAAAAAATCTCATAATAGTTTAATTCCCAACCTTAAAATTATTCTTTATGAAATCACTGAGGTAAGGACATTTTTGTCTTATACTTTTTTCTAACGATGCTATGTTTAGTGAAAACAAAATTTTTTTTTTTTTTTTAAATAAGTTGAATTGTATTGCCATAAATTCTAATACTCTTGGTGCATTTTGATAAAAAAAACAAATAGGTTTTATTTTATTTGACTTGCTACATGGTAATGTTACAAGTGTTCATCTTGTGTTTATCTACATGAACTACATCTAAGCAAAACCATGACTATTATTCGGATCGCTAGGTGTTTTGTGAACCCAATTTTTTGCTTTTTTTTTTGTTTTCTATATTTTTAGAAATGAATCCTAAATTTATTAAATACTAGCAAGGCCATCCAGCGTTGCTTGGGACCATATAAGAAAAATTTTGAACATACCTGTTATTCTTAGGATAGAGGAATTTTTTATGTCTATGTATCATTTGCTATCTTGAACAAAAGAATATTTTACCTATCCTAGGATGGGTATTATATGTATGAGATAATTGTACGTTCACTAGAACAGAAAATTTACAGCACATATATGGAAAAAAATTTCCTTGCCTAGGGCAGGTAATGTACAATACATATTTAAAATAATTTATATAATTTTCTGTTTTGCAAACTTTTCTGTGTGTCACAGGTAAGAGTTTTTGTTTTTACATCAGAGTGCTATAGTGAAGAAGAACCTTATTTCTCAGTTAAAAGTCATACTAGTTGAATATATTGTTACGTTGCGCAGGACCCCAGGTTGGGAACGGTAGTAGTTAGTAGGTTTCCCCGGTTGTAACAAAAACGCAGTAGCCGTTAATTTCATTGATCGTCCTCTAGTTTAACTTGTTTACGACTCGAGCTAAACGGTTGTCATGGCAACTGCTAAGACAGCATGGTTATTTCCCTTTGACTGGGCATTTTTCACTCGCGCTGACTTATCAATTGTCAAGCTTGTCACAACAACGTCGGTATCTGAAACAAAATTTTGACATGCACATAACGATCAGGCGTAACTCAGAACATAAATCAAAGACGTAAGTCACGATTGCTTTTCGTATAAAAATGTATTTTTAATTAAAGCCGTACATAAAGTGTTATCAAATAGTTCATCTCTGCGGCTTGGCTTTCCTTTCATTGAGCGATTGGAGGTGGGGGGGAGAACGTGATTTCACTTCGACAATCGCACATCCTTCGGCGGTCCTCAGACCTGCTTCTTCCCTCTTGACTCCAAAAATCACGTTGTTATATTGACAGGATTTTTATTCCAGTATTTTTCCACTATTACGATCTCCACTTGCTTGCCACTGATTGATTAATTCATTTCTATTGTCGATAATTGATTCTTCAATTCCCAAGCAAGTTTTAGTTTTGTTTACAAATGCATTGCTTGCATTTGACCCAGATCTCCAGTAACCCATTTTTTCTTAGCCGGGCGACTATTGTTTTTGTTTATTGCACGTGCTTTCACAAACACGTTTCCAGCCTTGACAATAATTGTTTTTCCAGGACATTCCAATCTTTCTTTGTTCTCGCAAAGGAATGTCCCATTCCAGCAAAATATGCGATCTCCCTCACAATCACTTCACTTTGTAAACAAAAAATCGTTGTCCGATTTTTCTGTTTACGCCGTAATTATTTTTGTCACTTTGTACTGGTGGACAATCAATATTCGATGCCTTCCTTTCGAGTTTCTTAAAGGGGGTTTATTTTAACCGTTATGTATCGGATGGTCCCAGACATCCGCTACATAACAATATTACATGATTTTTGGTTTTAATAACTTTTATGCACGTCACAGGTAGGATTTTCATATGAGTACTATACTGCACAAGTACCTTATTTCTTGGGTAGGATAATGTACAAGTACGTCATTTTTAAGATATAGATGAAACTACTCAATAATTTTACATAATTTTCTGTTGTGCTAACTTTTCCGTGTGTCACAGGTGAGAATTTGTTTTTACATCAGAGTGCTATAGTAAAGAAGCACCTTATTTCTTATATGAATGTCATACTACTCGAATATATTACATGATTTTCGGTTTTGATTACTTTTATGTACGTCACAAGAAAAATTTTCTTTGTTTGTCACTTGGGTACTATACTGTACAAGTACCTTATTTATTGTGTAATACTGTACAAGTACCTTTTTCTAATTTAAAAATGAAAGAACTCAATACTTTTATTAAATTTTCTGTTGTACTAAATGTTTTGTACATTAGGGGGTAAGAATTTGTTTTTTGTTTTTTTTATCTGGGTGCTATAGTGAAGAAGCACATAATTTTTTAGATGTAAGTTATACTACTCGAATATGTAATGGGATTTACAGTTTTAATAACTTATGTACGTCACAGGTAAGATATTCTTTGTTTTTTCATGTGAGTACCATACTGCACAAGTACCTTATTTCTTGTGTAGGATACTGTGCAAGTATCTTATTTCTAATATAAAGATGAAACTACTCGATGATTTTACATAAGTTTTTCATAAGAGTACTATTCCTTATTACTTGGATAAAATTCCTTGTACACATGAATACATTAACAAAGTGAACATTGTATGTGATTTTTGGAATATGATATCTATAGACATATACAAACATATACATTACATATTATTCATAGTTAATTAGTTTTGGAGTTGATCCAAAACACAAAAAGATATAATCATATACACATAATTAAAATTAATGATCGGTTAATTAGTTTAGGAGTGAATCCAATACATACATATATATAAACATACACACATCATTAAAATTCATAATGATCGGTTAATTAGTTTAGAAGTGAATCTAATACGTAGAAATATATAAACATACATACATAATTAAAATAAATAATGATCAGTTAATTAGTTTTGGAGTGAATCTAATAATAGAAATACATAATCATAACACATCCTTAAAATTAATAATGATCTGTTCATTAGCTTAGGAGTGAATCCAATATATACAAATATACAGACATATATACATAAATAAAATTAATAATGATCGGTTAATTAGTTTAGGAGTGAATCCAATACACAGAAATTTATAATCATATACACATCATTAAAATTAATAATGATCGGTATTTAATTTAGGAGCGAATCAAATACATACAAATATACACATATACACATAATTAAAATTCATAATGATCAGTTAATTAGTTTAGGAGTGAATCCAATACATAAAAATATATAAACATGTACACATAAATAAAATTCATAATGATCGGTTAAATAGTTTAGGAATGAATTCAATACAAAATTCCACTACTGGATCTATTTACGTGATTATTGGAATGTAACAAATAAGCCGATATATAATACATCCAATATATTTGGAATATGACATTCTCGTTATGTACAGCAAAAAAATTTTTCCGTATTTTTTTATATAAAAATGTTCTTTTATAATTATTACGTAACATTTAAAAGTCCAGAATATTGGAATGTAACAAAAAAAAAAAAGAAAAAAGAGAAAGAAAGAAATGGTGGAGCTCGAACCTGCAATATTAATGTTAGTAATCGACGACGCTACGCGTTGCACCAAAGAAACAATTGCGTTAATAATCTGGTAAATTTAATAAATAAATAAACCTCTGTTACAGATTGTGTGCATGCTCGTTAAGTTGTCATTTCTTTCAAGTTTGAACCCCTTTTTTGAATCCCTTAGCAATTGTTTTAATCAATTAAACACACCTAATAAAATTCTGCACCCTATATGCATTTTTTTAGCTACTGCACGCCGTCAAATGACCATCCGTCTAGGAGGACATACAATTTAAAAACGGAGACGCACACACACACACACACACACACACACAGGCATAGTGAGATTTATATATTCGTGCTTATAATTCAATAATTTATTTAAAACTTTCATGTTTTATGATCACTGTTTAATTTCTGAACAGTTTCAAGATGAAGTTAAAGAAACCATGAAATATCAGTGCACAGAGTACCTAAACATCCAAATGCATCTGTAGTTCATATTAATACATGATGGACACTTGTAATGTTATGTAAAAAGTCACATAATATACATGTTTTATATATTTCAAATAATTCTACAAACCATCTTTGGTTGGGTTGTTTCATAATTTTTTCAGAGCTTTCCTTATCAATCCCAGGTGGCCATGAAGAAAATAAAATGACTACTTGCAGGCTATTGTCTCCTCTTATCAAATGGCCAAGGATGGAGTACTGTTGCCACATCTGGGAAGGAGCTGCTAGAAAGGACTTATCCTGCCTTGATAGAGTTCAAAATAGACTTTGTAGCCTTGTGGGGGATGTCCTTTTCTCTTCCCTGCAACCTCTTTCTCACAGAAGAGATGTTGTGAGTTTATCTCTGCTTTATCGTTATTTTCATAGTCCCCCCTCGCCAAACTTTCACAAGAAACACCCGTCTATCACTAATTTCCCCCACTCTTTATCTGTACCTAAACCGAAGCATAGATTCCATTGTCCAATTTCTACTGTACACTATTTAACCCTTATCCTCGAGTGGCCTTGATAAATGGTGATGTCTATGTAAAAAAAAAAAAAAATGGCTTAATTGCTATTTCAAAAGTAGTCTCTCTTTAATTTAACACATGAAATTCACAATAATTCACAAGAAAGATGATGAACATTGTTACAGTAATTATTACAGTATCAGCCTTATCAATATCATTGCAAAAATCTTTGCTATCATCCTGTTGAAGCAGTTTCAAAAACAAAAAGACACATGGAGAAGGCCAAACCAATGCGGATTTCACCCAGGCCAAGGATGTACTCATCAGATTTTCACTCTATCATTCAAACACGTTAATGTTTGAATATATGGTTAAGTGACAGTTTTAGTCATTTCGAACTGCTTTGAAGCTTTACCACTCACTCATTTTCCAACCAAATTTCAAACAATTATTACAGTTTATAAATCACCTTCTCAGCTATATTGTGAAAAGTAATTTTAAATTTTCATTCAGTAAAACAAAAGTTATGATGAATTTTCTGGTGTTCAAAATCGTAAAAATATGTAATGAGGTGAGCGACGCCTTTTATGAGTGGTTTCCATAGCAACCACATTGCTTCAGCGACTACTGTTGCTACTAATTCACTGCTGTCACAGAAAGAGAAGTAACAAGTGAAACAGAGAGAATGAAAGCATGAAAGGGAGATAATTGGGAGGATTTTATTGAAAGCAGACGAGTGCCATACATTGTTATTACATATGTGTTTATGAGGGCAAAAATATAAGACTAAAATTAAAGAAAGAACCAGTGAATTTATTGGAAGCCTGGAAAAAATCATAGATTACAATAGAAAAATGCGAGCATGAAAAGTAATATGGTTATGCTTAAGCATGGAAAAGTAAAGGACTTGTTGTTAAAACTGGAAAAGAAAAGGACAAGATATTCTAGTAAAAAATATAATTAATTTATAACTTAAAATATTGCTGCATTAAATTTTTAAAAAATTTATCTAACATTATATAATCAATTCTTAATGCTGTAATATTTTAAGTTATAAATTTATTATATTTTTTATTAGAATATCTTGTCCTTTTCTTTTTCAGTTTTAACAACTAGTCCTTTACTTTTCCATGTTTAAGCTTAACCATATTACTTTTCATGCTTGCCTTTTTCTATTGTAATGAAGAATACTTGAGCATTGTCTGCTTCATTGACTTTGCTACTGTATTTGAATTAACTGTGGAGCCCTTTGAAAGATCATATATACCGATGGCATGCCCCCAAAACTGCTCATCCGAAGCCTACTAAGAGCTCTCCACCCGCTCTAAAGTCTGCGTGTATGATCAAGTGTCATACTTCTTTGACATTCACTCTAGTGTATGACAGGGATGTATTCTCTCGCCTATGTTCTTCAATTATGCCATCGACTGGATCACATTGAACGCCATGACCAACTTTCATGGTGTAACAATAAGTCACTGTCTACAAATATTGAATCACTACTATTCTGATGATATCGCCATTGACTCCATCATTACCGCAATTGGTCAAAGGGGAAGAAGGCATCCTCAACCACATCAGCAATGTTTGCACTGCCTTCTATCAACTTCTCACGACTTTGGTCCCCTCCAAAAATAAGGCTGAACATCAAAGACCCTCATCTGCACTATACTCCTTTATGGCTATGAGACTTGGCCTATGTTTTATTTATTTTTTTAAAATTACATTTTCACCCCAAACGAGGCACAGTGCCACTTTGATGTAGGGGGTTATTATCAGGGACGTAAGTTGCAGGGATACTATGTAGGGAGTTGAGCAGCAAGATGTCTGTTCACATTACACTTGAACTTCTGCATGTCAGTACAGTTGAGGAAGCAGGAACCCGGAAGAGAATTCCAAAGTCTAGCAGTTCTAAGAAAGAAATTATTAAAGTAGGAGGCTTTCTTACATCTAGAGATCTCAACTGTGTAGGGGGTGGGACTTTGCTGCTTGTCAGGTTTGTTGGGGGTATTTACGTTGAGGGGGTACAAGGGCTTGTAGTTCGTCAGAGCATTCACCATTAAAATACTTGTAAAACAGACAGAGGGATGCAACATTTCGTCAATGGAACAGAGGCTGAAGCTTAGGTGACAGTTCTGGATCTTTGGCGACTCTCTTTTGAACCCTGTCCAGGAGTGAGAGACTAGTAGCAGATGCACCATCCCAAATGTGACACCAATACTCCATACATGGGCGAATGGTGGCCTTGTATAAGTACAGGATACTTTCAGGCATAAGTAACTTTCTAGCATGGTAGAGAGAGCCCACCTTCTTCACAGCAACCTTGGCAATGCTCTCAATGTATATGTTCCAACTCCTGTTCCCTGTGAAGGTTAAGCCGAGCAGTTTAAATGAAGTACTTTTAGGTTTAAGGTAATGTATCTTTAGCTATAGCTATTGGTGATTGAGAAGGTTTCTTGTGATTATTAAAGGAGACAAGCTTAATCTTGGCAGCATTGGACATTACCATCCATTTTAGACCTCATTCGACTACAGACTGGAGGTCTTCCTCTAGCGTTTCCACCTTTGCCTTGGGTATGTGTTTGTTTGTTTTTCTCTCATGGTGTTGGCAGCAGATATACCCATCTCAAAGACTATTTTATCAGAGAGGTTATTTATGAATATCAGGAATAATAAAGGTCTAAGGATAGACTCCTGAGGTACACCCACATTTATATCATATTGTTTAGATGTACAAGCATTGAGGACAACCTAGATTTTTCTCTCATTTAAAGAAGGATTTAATTATGTTAAGTATTCATCCAGTAATACCATAGGATCTGATTTTCATGAGAAAACCATCATGCCATACCCTGTCAAAAGTCTTAGATATACCTAGGGCTAATGCCCTCCCCTCCACTGCCTTATGTTGCAAGTGACCTACGCAAACTGAAGGTATTCAATAACCCTACACCATATCCTCTTTGTCTGCTAGCAACAGCTTATCTCCAACAGTAAAGTTTCACTCCCTTCAAAAATCCCCCTTGCCAGACGACTTTGTTGGTTTAGTCACACCCTTCAACTACACTCAGGTGACTTCATCTGTGAAGTCATCAACCCACACCACCACGCTGGAAGAAACATAGCATTGGTCAACTCAAAATCTGGCTGAGAATGGTGAGGCAGGATGCTGAACTGATTCTGGGCCCTCACCTTTACAAGATCCATTGCTGAAACTGCAAATAGCTGCACTCATAACAAGAAACGGCCTTGAATCGCCATACTCAGGCAGCTAGTGTTTGAGACATGGTGAACTTGTTGGAAATGACTGGCTAACCCCATCGAGGGTGAATACTGCAACTATGATTATGACTTTAAAATTTAAAATCTTTCTGATTCTAACTAATATATTGAAAATCATTTAGCTGCGATTGAAGTGAAAACTTTTCCTACTTGTTTATTAGAAGATAAATCAGTACCAAAATTTAAAAAATAAATTTGCACAAACTTACGTAATTTACTCGCAAGTACCTTAAATCCTCTCACTGACAAGGCCAGGTGAAAGCTCCAGTTTTGTTTAGGGTGTGCATGATTAGTTGCACGGATACAATCATTGACTATGGAATCAACTATTTTCAGTTCAATCCAATTGGATTCAAGGTTCAATTTTTCATTAATTTAGTACTAAGCTAAATATGGTATTATCAAATTGACACATTGATTCTCATTAGATCACTAAAGTTAAGCAACATTGAGCTTGGTCAGTATTAAATGGGTGATTATTTGGGAATATCACGTGCTGTATCTAGGAAGACGTTGACACCTCCCTGTAAGAACTGAAAAACCTGATATTGTCATCTCCTCTGACGGGAATATACAAATGACTTGAGACTGCTTGTGAATTTAATATTCCTATGAAACTTCCTCCTTCGAAAGAAACCAGTTCACCTTGCTTCAAACAAAAACAAATTGTTAGTTAAGCTGTGAACCTGTAATTTACCACATCTATGTGTAGAAAAAAAATAACTTTCATTCTATGCTATAATGTGAACATATCTTTTGTAATATTGCTGTGGTATAACAAAGAAATAAACAGGCAGACAATTGTGTTCAGATTGTATAAATTCTTTTCTCACAAAACTTATTAACTTTTAAAAAAATAGCTTTATCCCAGTAAATTGTCTCCTCAAAAAAAACATCCCTCAGTTTACATTCATTCGAGGTGTAAGAGAAACATTGAATTGTTTGGCTGTGTGTCTGTTTTGATAGAACATGTTTGTTCATGCAAGGTCTCTCAGGATACAAGTAAAATAGTTACAAACTGAGCAAGACTGCCTTGTATAAGAATTCTTTGGTCTATAGATAGCTATAAATCGTTATTTATGCTTTTATTTGAAATTATTCTAAGCTTAATAAATTTTTCTAAGTTCTTTTATGTTTTTATTGTATAATTGTTTTTTTTTTTTTTTTTTTTTTTTTTTTTTTTTAGGGAATGGAATATCTTCAGCAAATGAAGATCATCCATCGTGATTTAGCCGCCAGAAACGTTCTGCTGACCGAATATGACCACGTGAAAATAACTGACTTTGGTTTATCTCGAGATTACGAAGGCGATTATTACATGACAAACACACAAACAAATTTGCCTCTTCTTTGGTAAGCAAATGTTAAAATCATTTGATTAACAGAAACAAACCTTTTATTTCAGAATTTTTTAGATGAGGAATGATTACACTAGTCTGCGTGGTGTTGAAGGTCTAACATACAAGGTGCCTTCGATAAATTTCCAGACTTTTTTCGTTTGGACATTTTTATTAATAGTGCAAACATGAAACCCTGGTCCTGTTCAAAGTAATCTCCTCCAACTGCAATGCACTCATTGTACCGTTCCAACAACTTCTAGAAGGCCCCAAGGAAGTCCTCATGTGTGAGTGTGTTAATGACCCTCGTCACAGCCTCTTTCGTCTCCTCAATTGTCACATTATAACAGCCTCTAAGGTTTTCTTTGATCTTAGGGAATAACCAAGTCACAGGGAGCAAGGTCTGGACTATAGGGAGAGTAAGGAACTGTTTTGATGCTGATCTTGGTCAAATAGTCTGTGACAAGGATGGGGCGCCATTATGATAAACTTTGTGTAAATCTTCCACATTTTCAGTTTCTTGTGAATAATTATGCCTACAGTTCCCACATTGACATCAAATTGTGAACTTATTGTCTCTATAAACACACGACGGCCCTTATCCATGAAATTCATTATTTGGCCAATCAACTCTGGTATTCTGACTTCATTACTCCTCCCACACCTCCCATCATCCTTACAGTCTCCCTGCCTTCCTGGAATCTCTTATGCCACTTGAAAACCGAGGCTTGATTCATGCAAGATAGTCCAAAAGCAGTCTGAAGCATTCCATACGTTTCTGTGACATTTTTTTCCAAGTTTAAAACAGAATTTATTTGGATACCGTTCTCCTAAAGTGTGCTCATTTGCATTTTGGAAATTAACCAGCTGTGACAATCAGGCTTTAGTAGGGTGTATTCCAATTCCTGCTGTAGCTGTTCATTTGAACCTGAAATCATAAATATTATTCAATCATCTTATAACATACTGAATTTAAGAGTTAGACAATTTTAAATGCCTGTAGAAAAAAGTCCGGAAACTTATTTAAGGCACCTCATATATTATACTTTTTTAAGTCTTTTGTACTGAATCCAAAAGTCATGCTCATTTTATTCAATTAAATCAGTTTAATGAAATATTAGCAGATTAAAAATTACCAAAATTCTAACCTAATTGTAGGTGAATGCAACAATATTGAAAATATTAGACCGAATTATAAGCAGAGGGCTTACAAAATATTTTAAATAGATAGCAAGAAGAGTATAATGAACTAAGGAACCTTGTAATAGCTCGACAACATCACTAATGTTTTGCACCATGGATTTTTTCTCCTTCATCTTCTCTTCTGCCTGTGTCATTGTCTCTTTCACATTGGCAGCTGCCAAGAAATAGAACAAAGCCCAAAAAAAAAAAAACTCTGACACATTCTGCAAATATCAGTTGCACTCTGTGTGTGTCTTCCTCCCCCTCCCCACTACACACTAAGATCCACATCGTAATAATTGTCTGCCGATGCCAATCAATTCATTTCCCTGTCTCATTCGAGCTGCGACCTGTGTTGAACTTGCAGTTCTTTTCAATTAACTGTCATCAGCTGTCAAAAACCCAAAACTGTGCTAAACTGTCTCTAACTGTTATGAACTGTCACAGAATTCATTGACACTCCTAAAACTCCCCTGAAATGAACTCTAAACATATCATTGTTCAGTCCTTTTGTTCTTGTTACTGTCCCACCTTGATTAACTATTCTATGAAGCTTCTTTTGTGTAGCTTGGTGAACAACTTCCTCGTTATTGTTCTGCTGATAAACTTATTTCCTCTTATTTATTTGTTATATATTTTTCCTATCTTTACACATCCTAACACTTGATGTGAGGAATATCGATAGTATCACAAGCTACTAATGGATGAATGGTCTCTTCATAGAGTTTCGTTTGTGTTGATCAGACTGTGCAATCCTTCTGTACACACCAAACAAAAATTTGATATCCCTTGATAGCATCCCTCCATAATGGCGAAAGTGCCTACCTTGTTCTTCACTAAAGTCTTCACAGAATTCTATAGAAAATGATGAAACTCAAAGAAATACATTTTCACTGACATGTGTGCATCAAACTGAAGAAAATTCTTCATTAACCTGTCATCAACCACTTTCTTAAAGGACAACCAGGCAGAGAGTTCAGCAAGATTCAGTGCAGCATCAAAACTAGTATCCTTGACAAGTTCCCTTATTTGAGAACCATTAAAATCATATGTAGTGGACTGGTGGATATATTATACATATCCACCAGTCGTACAAAATAGGAAAAATGAATTGCTTTGAAGAAGGAACGAACAACACGTTTACTTGATTTAAACGAACTAGAATTTATTTCGTGAAGAAACACACGAAAGAAAAGGGTACAACACGTGTTCATGTCCGCGTTCGTCTCTCGCTGTTTACTGGCGAGAAGGAAAGTCTATTGTAGTATAGAGAGAGAAAGAAAATGAGAAAAAGTCAATCCAGTTTGGTGTGCGTCTCTTGCTATTAGCTGGTGAGTAGGAAAGTCTATTGTAGTATAGCGAGAGAAAGTGAGAAAAAGTCAATCCAGGCCATGGAGATAGAAAACGTGTAAGGTGTACGTACTGTCTGTTAACTCTTGCCCCCACACATACAGTAGCAGGGGACGTGATGTGCACTGGCGGGCGCCTCCCGAAAGGGAGGCGGCTGGTTCGTTGAACCTCTCAGCTGGAGAGCTGGTCCGAAAAGGGCTGGAAACAGCTTGTCTCTTGCTTTTATAGTTGTTTCCGGTGGTCTTTTGCACATGTGTGGATTTCCTTTGAAAGGGGAAGTGACGTTGCCCATGTGTGCGCACGTGTGAGTATACACGTGAATGTATCTACTTGTGTGTACATGTACGCATATGTTTGTGTGCGTGTATGTATATGACAAGAAATATGGCTTGAGATGTGAACGCGTGTTTTTGTGTGAGACTAGGAAAGGCTCCCACAGATATATTATTTTATTCAATTTAGGTAATCAAATTTATCATTAGTCGCAACAATAACTCTACTAGTTTAGTCTAAAAAGACTTCATCAGGTGACAAAACCATTAACATTAATCTAACAAATTTTAATTAATATTATATATGATGCCTTAATTTGTTACCTCCTATATTAACATCGATCTATTAGATAAAATTTAACTCTAATAAAATGATTTTATAAATAAGATATAACATAAGATGTAGTTTTATTCCACATTGTATAATTTCAACTAAGGACTAATATAGAATCTTTATAGAGTAAATTAAACTAGTTGTGTCTATACTAAATTTAGAATATTAAATTTAAATGGATATTAAATTTAGGTCCTTATATTTAACTAAACTTTTAATTCAAGCAATGTTTTCTCAATGCATTTAACCAAGATTATTAAAAATGAAAATGCTTGCAACATTTGAATTCATAGCAACTGATTAAAATATTGCCCCCTCTCTTAAAACTAACACACATGTCCAAACTCAAAATATAGAAGTTATAAATAATAAAAAAAGACCTTATTAATTGCTTTCTTTCTGTTTCTTTTCTTGTTTTTTTTTGTTTGGTTTTTCATATTTGGTTTTGATTTTCATGAAGATCATGCCTCGACTAAGATCAGAGGCTGTTTTTCGTCGCCTGATGAAGTCTTTTTAGACTGAAACAGTAGATTTATTGTCGCCACTAATGGTAATTTTGTTTATTTAAATTGAATAAAATAATATCTTGTTTTTACTTTTACTTTTGGATATTTTATTTTTAACCTTGAAACAAAAAAATGTGTGTGTGTGTGTATATATATATATATTAGTAATAAAATTAAGGTGAAAAATAAATTTGCAATTGTAAGACAGGCCTATCTTGATAAAAAAAAGCTCTACCTGATTGAGAGAAGCAAACAGTGTGTGTGTGCTTATGCCTTAATTTTCTCCATATTTTTTTAGTGAAACTTCTGATGGATGAAAGCAAATCTCCCACCTTCCCTGTTCAATGTCTCTACAAATTTTTTCATCAGACAGCATTTAATATGGTGGGTTGAAAATAACACCTTACTTTGTTCAACAAGAGGGTAGAACAAAAATATTGTTTTAATCCTTGTCTGATGGTCACTCTTGTCTTACTTAATGCTGGTCTGGCATGACTATCCGATGAGCACCGAAAACATGGATACATATACGATATATAACCATCATGAAGTTCTAGGATAAGTCCAACAACTTTAAAATTGTCAAAGATCAATCATTTATGTTTTTGGTAGTTCAGAGCAGATAACAAACATTCTATGCTTTTGTGTGGTCTTTTCATTTCAACTGAGCGCCCAACAAAACTTGAAAATTTGTTTCCAAATTCAAAACTGCTGAGACTTCTGTTAGATGAGTCAGTGAAATATCTCCATTCCACAACATCATAATTCAGATCAAGTAATTCAATCAGGTAAGCAATATTGCTACAGGAGACAATTGAAAATGCTTCATTAAAAATGAACAATTTTATGAATTCTCTCTTTCAATAGAATGTTGTTCCTGGCACTAGTAGATGTTCCTCTTGAAACTTTTAGGTCTTTGAGTCATATCTTTGAGTTCAGCAATGTTTGGTTGTCTTCCTCTTATCTGTATTCATCACACTTAACTGTATTGATCATGCCATTAGATTCCATGGTGATATTTAACTGAAGAACAGGAAAATCCGAGCCATGGAAGACTGACTTCATCAGGGTATTAAACATGGTGCTTGTTCTTGTGATCAATGCCTTTGAGATTATCATAGCAGTTGGTAATGTGATCTTTCCCTTCCCTCCACACTATTGAAACATCAAATAGCATACTCTTCCCTTTCTTATTCTCCTAATCCTATAAGTTTTCTACACGTTTACAGCAGTTATGGTGAGCGAATAGCTTATCCTGGTCCCCTAATTTGACTCCAAAGTAAGCGTGATATACCTTATTCACAAAATCTATAATATTTGCTTGACGGGCTGGAAGATCCACAGATCAAACAGAACCTATTAAAACAGTTTTTACACTTTTCACATCCATTTTTTTTTTTTTTTTTTTAAGATCTGAAAAGAGAAATAAAAAGCAAAGCAAAGCCCATAAATGCTTGGATTGTAATATTTTAGAAAAATATGCTGGAGAAGAAATAGAGTACATTTTAGAACAAAACCTAACACAGAAAAATCAATGGTATTTTGGAATTTAGCATGCAAAAAAGTATCATAAATCAGTTGGAAAACCCGTGAACTTTTCATGTTTTGAAACACAAACTACTCTCATCTTCGATGATTTGACCAATGTAATCTCTGACCTTCTTCAGGTGTATCTGTACAAACTTCTTAATGAATTTTATTTTTTGTATCCTTCATGTTTACTTTAGCATTAAATATTCATTGAGTTGGAGTGTAAGTTTAATCTAACACACAGATTTGTGTTGTATTAATATATTTATTTTTAATTTGGCAAAAGGTTAGGGTCTTCAGCATATGTCAATCCGATATGTCAATTTTAATGTGTTCAGAATATTTGGGGTTTTTTTTTCAGCTCCAAATATATGAATGTATTATGTGAATCCAGATCATTACTTTCTTTTAAAGGCTTTTCCTAAAATCATAAATTGTAATTTTTGTAGATCCATGACATTGCTTGATAATTTCTTAGTTTAGAATGATCATGACTGGAGAATCATGATTTATATATTCATGTATTGTGACAGAGACCATTTGCTATTTGCACCCCACCCCTTCCTTCTTCAGTCCAATGTACATTATGATGCTATGTCATTTTATTTGCTTACTGAAAAAGACCTGTTTAACTAACAAATGTTTTTTTTTTTTATCCCCAGGAGCGCTCCAGAATTGAAGAAAATTAATAGTAAATCTGATGTTTGGAGTTTTGGGGTCCTCATGTGGGAATGTTACTCATGTGGTTCTTCGCCTTCTTACAAAAGAAAATTCAAAGACTTTAATGAGTACATTAATCATTTGAAATCTGGCAAACGTTTGCCAAAGCCAGATCTTTGCCCAAAAGCGATGTATAAAAAGATGCAAGATTGTTGGAACTTCGAATTATCAAAAAGACCTGACTTTGGGGACCTGAAGATAACATTCTTGAATAATTCCTACTGAAACATTATATATTCAAATCTATAGAGACGTGTGAGATATGTATTAAGATATTTTAATTATATATATGTATATATTTTGAGATGTGTGAAAAAAAAACTCAATGAGTACTTATTACAAGGGTAAGAATGTAATATTTACATTGATTATATATATATATAGCAGAATCTATTGCCCGGTGAAAATATAAAATACTTATTTTAATGTAAAAAAAAAAAAAAATACCAATGAAGTATTAAAAAAAAAATCCTGAAAAATATAAAAACATGTAACTTTTCTCAAACAAGCATATTCAAGAAGCAGCAGGCTTGTATTATATTTTGGAAAAAAAAAATGTCCCTATTCCCCCCATCATGATGTGTGTACAAGAGTGTTTATAAAGGTCTTTATTATTTTCATTGAGAAATGAAAACAAGTTTAGTAACACTGATTTATCCAAATTATGAAAAAAGATTAATATATTGAAAATTCTCCTCCATACAGACTAGTTCAATTGTTTTTAATTAAAAATATCAATATTAATACATTTATAGATACTGCTAAATAATACAAATGAAACATTTTTTTTTAATTTATTTATTTTTTTACATCAAACTAAATTTTAGGTTTAGTTTGGTTCATACAGTTATATTTAAGAAAATATATATTTTAAGTTGTTCATTACAAAATAAATGAAGTAAAGTTATTCAACTAAGGATATATCTTTAAAAAATTGTTCCATGAAAAAAAAAGAAAGATTATTTTGTCTGTTTTGCAATAAATGTATGGTATTTGTTAGGAATAGGTATCTGATTGTTTATTTGGGAAAAATTCATTTTCCCCAAAATGACCACTTTGGATTAGGACTGAAGTAAAAATTGACACAGTCTAGAAGGATTTCTCCTTAATTGAGTGAGGAGAGAAAAGTTTAAGTATGGTATTAGAACAGATATAACAGATTAATGGTGAATCTATTTAAAAAAGAAAAAAAAACCTCAGAGGAACAGATTTTGTTACTTGGAAAGGAATTGTTTATTTTCTTTGGCAAATAATCAAAACAAATTAAAATTAAATTGTTTTTTTTTTTTTTTTTGGTCCCTCGACAAAAGGAGGGTGGACCTGTAAATTCACCGGTGTCCATTCATCTGTCTGCACTTTTCTACATTACTATGCCTTGGAATTTTTTGAAATTTTGCATAAACATTAAACATGATGTGAGTAAAAAAGTAACAAAACGGATTTTCCAGAAAAACTCTGGTTGCCTCCCTAGGGGTGCCTTTCTGGTTAAAATGGCTAAAATTGACACTTTTGTGCTTATTAAAAAAAATTGATGCCTTGGATTTTTATAAAATTTTCTGAAAAGTTGTAACGAACTGATTTCTATATAATTTTGTTTGTCTATAGTTCGCGATAACTCTTGAGTGTGCCCCAGGGGCTTTTTTAGAGCTAATAAAAACACTCCATTTTTGGGACTGTTTTAACATATTTGTCCAAAATTTTCTGTGTATGTGCATTTAGCAGTTTTGCGTGGTGCTGAACTCAAATTTAAATATGTTGAGGCCTTGGATACGTTTGTGGCTAAATGAGGGAGGGGAGGGGCAAATGATGGATTTAGTCATTTCTTTTTTTGCATGGTGCAGAACTCAAATTTACATATGTTAAGACTTAAAACTGCACCGTTTGTTCATTTTCACCAGGATTTGATGTCCCCTGGGGACTTTTGGGGTGTGTGTGTGTGTGTTGAACTTCGTCATTTTTTTATGCCTTGTTCACTGTGCACTCACAGGGGACCATACATGCTTCACTTGTTTTTGTTTCTTTTTACATATAATAAATTAGAATATCTGAATGATGGAATTGGATTAGTCATATAGAATGTTGTTGTGTATATGCGTGATGATCATTGAATTGGATGTTCAATCCGATATGTTGGTACTTGTCAAAATTTTTTATATTTATATATATGAACTGTTAATATTTAACTGAATGTAAGAACACTATTTCCAGCATTTTTATTTTTCTCAAAGGAAGAATAAAAGGTTTTATTTTTCAAACATTTTTTTCTTAATGATTAGGCAATTATATTCCGTTATTCCTGAATAGTTAATAAAAAATAAGAACATAATTTTTCTAATACGGAGCACTCACTTCAGATTATGTGTGAAAAATAATATCATGGAATTAAAAAATAAAACGGTGACGATCTGAGTTGAAAAATGTATCTAATGGAGAAGTCCTGGTGATAGATGAGGTAGTGATAGTAGATTTTTGTGTGTGAGTAAAAGTTATTGCAACTTCCTCTAAATATGACTTTTTTTTGTGAGACTCCTCTCGTTCAGAACTAATATAGAAAATTCTGAAATCAAATGAAACTGATAAATTCCAGAAACATGTCTCAGTTATTGGCAAGAAGCGTGACCATATTGAAATTATATATAGCATCGTCCTAAGGTGATTGAATTTACAGAGGAAAAAAATCCACTTTATTAATATAATAGATTTCAAGCTAGAAAAGATTGTTTTTAATGAAGAATATGTTAAGACATCCTGTGTACTCATTATTAACTCGAAAATAATTTTTTTTTGCATTTTATTTTGTTTTGGTTTTATGCATGTGTTTTTTTTCTCATCTCTTGCTAATCTGAGTCCTCCACACTAGATGACATCTAAAATTTGGGTTAAAACTCATATTGGAACAATTAATCGGAATCGAAAAGATTTGAGTTTAATTTCAGACTCCAGAATCTATTTTAATTTAATTTTTTTTCAAACTTGAATTTCTATTGCTTGTACTAATGATGAAATAATAAATATTTTTAAACTACCAGGTCATAACGAATTTAAGTAAAAATGGCGCCAGTGAAAAATATAGATGGAAATCTCACAATAGGTTTGTCAAAATTTTGGATACAATATGCAAAAAAAAAAAAAATGTGTATACCTCGTCTAAAATTTGGGTTAAAACCAAGTGAAATAGGCAAGATATTCTAATACGAGGGGCGTGCAATAAGTAATGCCCCTGACCCACTTCCAGTTATCTGATCTAGCTGAAATTTTGCATGTGCAATGATTTATATTTATGTGGCAAATTACAGCTCTGAACTAATTGTGGTTTCTGTTTTACAGGTGTTTGAACTGAGTCAGGTGTGAAATGGGGCCTGTTGAATGTCGAGCAGTGATCCGTTTTTTTGTATTTGAAAGGACACACACCACAGGAGACTTTTGATGAAATGAAAGAAACTTATGGTGATAATGCCCCATCATATGACCTTGTAAAACGCTGGCATTGTGAATTCAAACATGGCCGGAAGTCTGTGGAAACAGCTCCCAGACCTGGTCACCCCCTTCTGCCATTGATGAGGCATCTGTCCGTCAAGTTGAGGCTGCCATTTTGGAAGATCGGCGCATTACTATTTGCCAAATAGCCTAAGATGTCAAGATTAGTACAGGGTCTGTGGAAACTATCATTCATGACCATTTGCATATGCATAAGGTGTCTGGATTCCCAGGTTGCTCACACCATTCCAGAAGCGAGAACGCGTCGAGTGCTCGAGGATGAATTTGGAGATGTGCCAAGAAGATGAGTCAAAGTTTTTCAAAAGACTGATTACACAGGATGAAACCTGGGTCCATCACTATGATCCAGAGACAAAAGCCCAGTCAATGCAGTGGAAGAACTTGGACTCACCACCTCCAAAGAAGGCAAGAGTGCAGCCCTCCACTGGCAAGGTCATGCTCACAGTCTTCTGGAACCAGGACGGAGTAGTGATGACAGATTTTCTGGCAAAGGGTACCACAATTACAGAAGCCTATTATGCTTCACTTTTGAGGAAATTAAGGGAAGCTATCAAAATCAAGAGGCGGGGCAAGATCAGTAAATGTACCCTCCTCCTGCAGGACAATGCTCTGGTCCACAACTTACATGTTGCCAGATCAGAAGCACGGGTGTGTGGTTATGAAATCCTTCCCCATACTCCCTACTCTCCTGACCTTGCACCCTCTGACTTTCACCTCTTCCCAGTCATGAAGTTGTTTTTGAAAGGAAAGCGTTTACCAGATGATGCAGCCTTGATTTCTGAAGTCATGTCGTGGTTGGAGGACCAACCTGGGGTGTTCTACAAAAACGGTCTCCAGAGCTGCCTGCATCAAACGATGGGAGAAATGCATAACTCTGGGTGGTTCCTATGTAGAAAAAGACTAATAACTGTGCCAAGTTTTGTTGCTCTACTCTATGGGAAGTGGGTCAGGGGCATTACTTATTGCACGCCCCTCGTAGTTCCTATAATATAATTGAAATAAAATATTTGCTTTAATCTATAAAAACTTTCAAAGAAAAATAACATTACCTTGTGTGAGTATTCACTAAGGCCATCTTTGATTCTCGATTATCGCCCATATTCCTTTGTTTTTAATACAATTTTGCCAGTCAACCGTTTTAGTTTGATTCTTACTGAATCTCACAAGTCTACATTTTTATTTAAAATATTATCCCATTATTTTAGTGTGTAATTTGCCACATGAAGGCCATCCAAGGGTTAAATGAGTGTCATAATGGTGGTGGTGATTGAGCAGAATTTGATTATTTAAGAGGATGGCTCAACAAGAATTTATTTACATTGGTCTTGAAAATGACCATGTTGTAGTCAGCTGAGAAACAATCCTGTGGCACCATGTCCAACATATGGACAGTTGTAGTTTGTAGAGGAGACATGTCTTAAAAATGAAAAATTCTTGGGAAAAAAAATTAATTTATGAAAATTCTGTTTAGGTTTTAGGTAAATAGAAAGAAAATGTTCTTTAAGGTGATAGTAGAATTACAAGTTGTTGCTGTAAATATTTTTTATGGAGGAATCAGTGATTAGAGCTCAGTCAAGCACCTTTCATGGAAGTAACAAGAGATGAGCAACATCTTTTCAGTGAGAAAGAGGCTGTAGGAAACTAGATTGTGAGTGTTCTGAACAGCATCACATTCCCAGATGTGGCATTAGTATTTTTTCTTTTTTTGCAAGGGAATCACCACTTATCAAGGCACAGAGGCCATTTAAGGATAAGGGTTAAAGAGTGTACTGTGGCCAAAAGGACAACATCATAGTAATCGTTAGAAGTGTAAATTTGGTAAAATTGGATTATTTAAGGGGAACAGCAAGAACATCAATAATTTGTTCACATTGGACTTGAAGTTGGCCATATTGTAGTTACCTGGAAAGCAGGTAAATGGAAGAGAGTTCCACAGGTGTGCAGTTCTAAGAAAGAAGCTTTGTTCATGAAATCTACGTTTAGGTTTAGGCACAGATAAAGAGTGGGGGAAATTATTGATAGTGTTTTCAGCCACATGAGTGTTTCTTGTGAATGTTTGGGGAGGGGGACCATAGACTGGAGCTCAGACGAGCACTTGCCATGAAAATAACGATAAAGCAGAGATAAACTCGCAACATCTCTTCTGTGAGAAAGACGTTGCAGGGAAGAGAAAAGGGCATCCCCCACTAGGTTACAAAGTCTATTCTGAACTCTGTCAAGGCAGGATAAGTCCTTTCTAGCAGCTCCTGCCCAGATGTGACAGAGATACTCCATCCTTGGACATAACTGGCTCTTATATAGGTAAAGAATTGCATCAGCAGGTAGATATCTACTGGATCGATAGAAGGATCCCATCATTTTTCCAGCGACCTTGGCAACGTATGATGTACGTATTCCATTTTACATCAGGAGTAAAGGTCAAGCCCAGAAGCTTGTCAAAACATGGAGCCTCCCCAAGATGAGAGCTATTCATTTCAATTGATGCCAGATGGGGATCAGAACATTGATGATGTAAAGATAGAAGCTCGGTTTTAGATACTTTAAAAGTAACCAGCCACTTTTTTCCCCATTGTACCACATGCTCAAGATCAGAGGAGAGAGAAATTGGTCGTTTACAGCCTTTGATATGCTGCCATAGATAGTAGTATCGTCAGCAAAAATGTCTATGAATGATCTTAGGATGTGATTTGGAAGATCATTAATGTAGATCAGGAAGAGAGTTGGACCTCTGAGGGACTCCAGCTTTAATACTATGAGCTTCTGATTTCTGCCAATCAACCACTACTCTTATGAACCTATCATCTTGTGAAAATCCGTCGCCTCTGTTGAAAGTTTTAGGCATACATACATGCATTTAAACAGACAGGTGAGAGTTATATAATAAATGTTCAGAGCATATCAACATGATACCACAATTGATGTTATGTCAGATTTTTCTTCTCTTAGGTGAAATGCCGAACTAAAATTATTAGCAATAGCTATGCCAGCACTCAATAATATTACTGCATAACTGACTGTTATTATATTGAATGGATTTGAATAGTTTACAAACATATCCATTGAACCAATGTTGCGAATTTCAATAAAATGGGAAGAAAATTAAGACAAGATAATAAGAAACAAAACATTTTTCTTTTTGATAATGCATAACGATATTTTATTCATTTCAAATTTCTTCAGAGAGTTTTAAATGAATAAATTTTTAAAATAGCTGGAAAAAGTCCAGATAATTTTGAAAATGAAAAATAAACTTTGCTTATCGGGAATTAACTACTGGGTATAAAGACTGGCTGTGAATACGATGTCACGTTTGATAGAAGTTGAAGCTTCTTCCATCTTCTGGGAGAGGACGGGGTCACCAATCATGCGGGCAGCATTCCGAACGTCCATCAAAACTTCGTTCAGTCGCTGAATGCATCTCACAATGATGCCCTCTTGAACATCGGTCAGTTCTGTGATTTCACAGAATGGCTAAAAGCGAAAACAAAAAGAATTGGCGGTTACAAAAATGATTGTGGAAATAGGAAATTAGCGTTTCATTAGTGAAGTCACCTTTTTCAAACAGGAATTCACATAAAGTTAACAGTAAACTTCATTACATAAAATGACATGGCTGCTTACGTGTTTTGTTTTCTTTTTTTTAATACAAGGCTAAAAAAATATTGGTGGAGGGGTTAATGAGATGACAGTGAAATGATGATAGAATTGACAATTCTCCACGTACCACTCATGCTAAAAACAATCACTAATACAGAAAACAGCAATTTTCCCCCCTTTATCGGAAACATTACTTATGGAATGCAAGGACTAAAAGACAAAACATAATATCCCTTAACTACTTCTATATTCATGCAAAGTAATTTGTTTGAAGTGCATTCTAGCTTGACGATTTTTGACAGGGATGAAATGCA
The DNA here is from genome assembly GCF_053919585.1 of Euprymna scolopes. Lineage (NCBI taxonomy): Eukaryota > Metazoa > Mollusca > Cephalopoda > Sepiida > Sepiolidae > Euprymna > Euprymna scolopes. The sequence goes on from NC_136500.1 coordinate 110,743,489, forward strand.
GAAGATTATGCATAGCTTAATTGCCATATATTTTCATAAATTACTTAGTGTGTGTGTGTGTGTATATATATATATATATATATGTATATTTTTTACTATAATAATTAAATACCTACAGACACTAGTGTTTCATCCTTTCAGGAATCTTCAGTGCAGGGCGTCACGATTTGAACCCCGCAACACGAGACATCTCTGGCTCGATTAGTGGAGACCTAATCCATTCAGCTACCATTAACCGTGTGAAATAACGTTGAATTTAAACATCTTAATTTTAAATGTTCATTACGTCAGTCAGACAGTGATCTAATCATTATACAATGATCTATGCATAAGAGCTAAATTGACCGACTTTAATTCAACTGAAAGTGCTCAACGATAAGAAACGAATTTCTTAAAGAGGCTGTCATAATTATATATATATATATATATATATATATATATATATAATTTCATTATTATGATTAACATCCTGTGTATTTCACAAGTCAGAGTGTAAAGTAAAATAAAAATGTTCAAAATTTATAAACTATTTCTTAAGCTTTCGACAATTAGTAATGTTCAGCAGGGAATATTAAACATGTTCAAGTATGAGGAAATGTTAAACATGTTCAAGTATGATGAAATGTTAAACATGTTCAAGTATGATGAAATGTGGAGGACACAAACATTGAACGGAAAATTAAAGTTTGAATTAGAACAAGTTACATGATATTGTTTAGTTACAGTCACACATGTAAGTGAACATAAGTATGAAAGTAGCTTTGAGAATGCAATTGAATAAATATATATATATATAACTACTTCATTTACTCAATGGAAAATAATAAGACAAGCTACCACGTGTAGACATTTAGATGACCCATGTAAATTATGCCTTCATGAAAAATTTGCTATCCTGTACTTTAAAGAACCCCCAAATCTATTAAACTGTAGAAGAGAAATAGCAAATAACTGTGTTCACAAAATAAAACTTACTCTAGGATAGCGATACAAAAATAGCCTTAAAACTAACAAAAACAATAGAAAATAAACAAATAAATAAATTAAATAAACATGAATATACATAAACGATCACACATATATGTATGTATATATATATATATATGTGTGTGTGCATATATGTATGTACACATATGTATATTTATATTAAAAAAAAAAAAAAAAAAAAGGGAAAAGGTCTGCCTTAAACCACTAACCTAGTTCTAAAACAGATCCTTTGTTCGATAAAATGCATGCCCATTGGCTGATAGGAAGGGGCGCGGTGGATACTAGAAAGCTGATTGGCTAATTAAAATCCTCAACAGAAGAGGACCATATAAAAACGAGAAACAACCACAGAATTCGCGCATAAGCCTGACGAATCCTAGAGTGGATGAAACGCTGAATATTCAGTGTAGCTTAATCGCCATATATATTTCATAAATTATTATATATTTCATAAATTATTATATATATATACTAACTAGATGCCCAGCATTGCTCAGTTGTACAATATGCTGAAACATGACATTTTAATTTATGCAGATTGTGCATGTGTTATTACAGAATCAATCCTCTATTGATTATTATAAATTACTAGGAATAATTTGCCCTGTGGACTAATTTGCAAAAAAATAAATAAAAATAATAATGATAATGTTCATCAAATTCCGTCTGTGTTTGTTTACGATATCACATCAGTTGATAATTAGACTTAACAATGAATGCCCTGGAAAATTACTTCTGATTAATGTTTAGTTTTAAAATATGCAAACGAAATGATTGTGGCGATTTTAAATGGTATCTCTTCTTTTATCGTAAATTTAATTCATTAATAAGAAAAAATTAAAATAAAATGGTGAGGTACACCCGGGTTTGAACAGAGAATCATTTGATCTGTAGTTAAATTCTCTACAACTGAGCTATATCTTCAAATAACAATCAATTTGTTTTTAAAGAAGAAATGATTTGCTGAGATTTTATTATTTCCCTTGTTCGGTGTAACGTAAAATATTCCCCTGTAAATTTCTGTTTTATATCCATAAGACTATTTTTAAGATCAGATTTTTTCGATTTTCGATACTTATCAGATGAATTTCTGTACAAAACATACTTAAGAACACTGCCAGATATATAAATTATTTTTGTGTAAAATTTACAAAAGACAGGCTCAGCTGTTTCAGAACCTATGAGGAAGGAACTCACACACACAAAGTTACTTTTATATAATAGGTATATATATATATATATATATATATATATATATATATATATATATATATACATGAAAGATAGAAATGATATAAAATTTTTTATATAATTATGGTTAAATTCATACAACTCAATATTCATTAAATGAAATTTAGTAATTTGTGTTCAATAAAAAAATAATAAATCAAGTTTTGAAATAAAAACCTCAGACGAATATAAATTTCACATTTGACAAATATTAATTTTAATAGTTTTCACAAATTAGTCAACTCAAAATTCAGTCAATTTGCAATACGCAGAAATACAAACAATTTATCATGGTGTAAAAAAGTTTACATTATATCAACAACTAGCCTGGGTGCTTGGCGTTGCCCGGGTATTTGGAGGTGTAAAATAAAAAATCAAAAAGGCAGGCTCGAACTCGCGATCATGAACGTAGAAAAGAAAGTGAAAAAAAAAAACTGACATCTTACCACTATTCCATGACGCGACCGGAAATGTAAAGCGTTCAAATTCAACGTAGTCAATGAAAAAGATGACTTGCAGAAATGGCGTTGCTTTTAAACTTCCCACGAAGGTCATTTTTAATGTGTGTGTGTGTGGGGGGGGAAGCAGCTTCCCCCAAAAAGGGGTCACTCTGGCAGTATTCAAATAAATAGTAATTGTCTCAGTGTGAAGGGTTTCCCCAACATTGACCAAGGACGAATTACAGAACAGATACTACCCGGGCAAAGGCCAACCACAGGCAGTTCCGTTCGAATAGTTTTGCTTTATTTATGTGAAATTTTGAATAGTTTTGATTTATTTATAGGAAATAGTTTTGCTTTATTTATAGGAAAAAGACAAACATCCAAGAGAACAGGATGGTGGAATTTTTTAAAACTCGATCAAAAAAAAGATAGAGACGATGTCCGTTTGCGAATGTGAGATATTACGATCTGGAAAGTATGAAAACTTCTTCCGGAATCTAACCGACGTGAGAACCCCCAGTCAAAAAGCCTTTCGTGGACAAACACAAACGCTTGCGCCCATTCTGCCTTTTATATTACAGATAATCAAAAATAAAAAAATCTAAATCGTGTACTTAATAATCCGTTTTATTACATCAACTTAATAGGATTTTTTTCTCCAAGTATGAATGTATTAACACTGGTCAACAACTGTAAAAGATCTAAATGGCAGCAATAATTCAAGAAATCAATGCAATCTCATGTGACAGGAGTCAAACTACAGTTTTTTAAGAAAAATGTTAAAACTTGCTAGTCATCAAGTTGGTGAAGCCATTTTCAAAACCACTTGGATCACAAAAACAAGTTTTTTCTTTCATGATCATGTGTTCGTTTTTTTTGTTTTAATTGATAAAATTGGGACAATCTTTCTATTCTGGTACAACAACCTTCAGTTTTGCACAACAATGCAGGAATTAAAGCTACAGGGACGTTGGTAGAGCTCACTTAGGTGATACAATTTTCGAAACCACTCGAACCACAAATGTACTTATTATAAATACAATGTTTTTTATTTTATTTTATGATTGTGTGTTTGTCATTTTATATTAACTTTTGAAATTAAGACAACATTTTTTTTCATCAAAAATTGAGATTCAAATCGGAGATGCCAATGACACAGAATAGATTGCAGTTGAAAAGAAGCAACATTCTTACCATTCCTTTTGACCATTCATAAACAACTTCAACGAGGCCAAAATTGAAGAGTTTCTGATAGTCTTCGACACATGTTGACATTCCACATTTCTTCTGCGTTGTGGCAATATTAGCAGCAATGTCTAAAACTCGTTCTTGGCACTGAAAACAAAGAGAATTCAAAAGAAATTTTTATTTCTTATTTACTGTTTGATGGCAACTACAGAATAGCAACCTGATAAAAAAAAAGGGAGAAATCAAAATTTGGTTAATTATTTTGTTTCTGTTGATATGCCGTCAAATTTCTTTAAATCATCAAATATTTATAGATTGATTTGTTTTGTAGGCGTATATTTTTGTAAATAAATATTAAACCAATTAATAGTACCACTCCTCAGGGTCATGGCAACTAAGATGTGACTTCACAAACCTCAAAACTTGAAAATTAAGGTATCATAATTAGAACCAAAAATCTTAATGTTTCAGAAGTCTTCAATTAAAATTTCCATCGTAAGTGAATATCATATGTCTACAATAATGAGACTGATCATTTAAATATATCAACTTAATATTTTAAAAGATATTTCGACGTTTCTATATTATATACAAATGAAAAAAAAATTGGATTTTAAGTAAAACAAATGGCCCCTACATAATTGTCATGTTGCAAATAGTAACATTTCCAAAAATTACAGTAAACGATAGGGTAGAAAAATAATTAACAAAAAACTGTTTTCGATAAAGTTTTTATGGGAAATAAATTTTGTCCGACATTTTGAATTATGTTTGTCACGTGACGCAAGCAACAGAACTTAATTATCTCCCCAGTCAACTTGTCTCTTTTTTTTTAGTAAGTCTGATTTTGTTTCCTTTTACAAATTCCTTTTTTCATTAATAAGACTTTTTCTACCTTATCGTTTTTAGTAATTTTTGGATATGTTACTATTTGAGATTTGACAGTTATGTCCGTGCCGTTTGTTTCACTTGAAATTCAATATTTTTTTGTTTATATAATATAGAAGCGCCATTATTTTCATTCCAATATGACAACTGACATGCATTTTCATCTGGTCGACTGAACAATGATGTGGTAGACATGAACAGGCACTGGAAGAAGGGGAGCAAAAGTGAGACAGGGTTGAACATTGGACAGCACGCAGTTGGTCTTTGGAAGAGCTATGAGGCAGTTTGGACAAGTGTGCTTCACTGGCTGATTGAGCCCTTGAGGCTCTCAGTAAGGAACTTTGTTAATGAGGCCTGTGTCTCAGTCTGGTCAAGAAAATATTCAATGTTGTAATTCACCTAAGTAGACGGGTACTATTTGCAAATTCAAAAAAATAAAAAATACCTATTATTTGTGTTATGTTTTCATTACAATAAAAAAAAAATAAAGCTTGTTATAATTTGTGATTATGTAATCTTTATTTAAATACATCCTTCTTATTCTTGTATATATTCTTTTGGCCTTTTGTCTCAGTTAATTTATATACAATTCAGTTAAATAAAGCCTTGATAAGGTTTTCTTTTTGTTTTAATTACACTACAATACACTACAATTTGTTTATAAACTGGACCTGGTTTTATTTGGTATAAGGAGTGCTAACAATAAAACTGTTGCCCGAGAAAAAACAACAGGATTCTATTTCCGTTTGATGAAAACCTGTTTTCTTTTTTTGTTGCACACCATCTACTAGTTGGCCAGTTGTGTACAAATACCAAGACTGATGTCTGAAAGTGACGCAATGTTCAATGAGCGAGATCGGAGGTGTGCTGCTGTACAACTCATGTTCTTTATTGATCCAAGTTATGACAATAGGACCATTCCCAGCACCTTCAAAATTCAAATCCAGACGACTCGAGGGTTGAGGGCACAACTCAACTAAGGTTCCGGCCATGGCTATGGTCTTTGATGTGGTTTCAAGTGAGGGCCACATCATGCCACCTCACATTTTCAATGTTGGCTTGAAAGTCAACACCAAATTGTACCTGGATGTGCTAACGAGTATGATGATCCCCTGGTGCAATCAGGTGGCCACTTGTAGATCCTAGGTGTGGCAGCAGGACTCAATGCTGGCCCACAAGTCAAAAGAGACCCAGGCTTGGCTTCAAAAGAAGTGCTATGACTTTGTACCCTTCTCTCACTGCTGGCCCCCTCCCCTCCTATCCGAACCTGAACCTGCTGGACTGCTTCATTTGGTCATAGGTCGAGAACATCACCAACATGACCTCCTACAGCACCAAAGCCAACCTGATCACTGTCACCTGTCGAGTATTTTCCAAGCTCCCGTCGGTGCTTATGGAAACACATGTTCCAAGTTCCGGACACATGTTGCATTATTAAATATGCACACATACACACATGACAGCTGGTAGCCAAAACGCACTGAAGAATTTGGGGTCAAGCTGTCAAAAATGATGTTGCCAGTGGTGAAAAGTCAAGTATTTGACTCTCATAGCTGCCAAGGTTAGAGCACCTGTCAGAGAGCAGGCCTCATATATAGCCCAGAGGAAGGACAAAAGAGAAGAGAACAGCCATCAGGTGAAGCAACATTAGAAGAGCGCACTGTTTACTCCACCCACTCTACTGCCCACCCTCTCCGTCACTAGTTTAGCATACACACACACACACACACACACACACACACACACAAGAGTCCATTATTAAGAAAATAATATTTTTTATATTTTATAAAAAAAACAAGGTTTGCGTTACAAGATATTCTGACTGACGAAAAATCGACCGGCATGCATACGACTACATCACACTTGACAGTGATTGAGGCTGAAGGCAGCTACATTGAATAGATGTCAGGTTTACTACATAACGAAATTACCTGAATTGATTTTTACGATAAAAGTTTTAAAATAAAGCTGTAGTGCTGTTTTCTTTAGGGTGACAATTTTATCGTTCCACCCTGTACTTTTCATAATTTGTTTGTAAATCCCTTTTTTTTTTTGCTTCTCCTTCTCCAGTATTTCATTGGCTATTTAAATTGCTTAAATTTTAACCCCTGATAATGTTTCAAGATAAACCAAAATTCACTAAAGGCATTTTCTTTTATTATTATTATTATTACTTACTAAATCCTTTTATTCACATATCATTTATATTTTCCCTTGTACTATTACTCGGTTTAGCTTTCTAACAAAAAGCTGCCTATAAAAATTTGATGCTGCTCCACTATCAGAACAAACTTTCAGAAATTGTAATACTGTAATGTAAAACACAGTAGAGTTCAAAAGAGAGGTAATTTTCTGTTTTGATTTAAACAAGATAGCCGCAATTTTTCACCTGCTAACATGATTAAAGTTGCTTTTTTAATAATTCAGTAATATTCAGGTAGTATCAATAAAATAAGAAAACGACAATATAAAAATATATACTAATGTATATAGATTTATTCGTCTATTTAATAAGTATGATACATCAATTAGGGGTGTAGGATAAGTAAAACTCTTTATACCATAGTATTTCGAAGCATAATGCTTCTCATCAGCAGAGGAGAGAAGATACTAGGTAACATAATAGAGATGCGACGTCTAATGCTAGCTACATTATGTATCATCCTTATTGAATAAATGAATAAATCTACATACATTAGTATATATTTTTATTTTGTTGTTTTCTTATTTTATTGATATTCTATATAAGCTCCAAAACAATTTGTTGAGCTTTGCATTATCCTGATAAGTCTCCTCTTAAAGAATCGATTTATTTTTTAGCTCCTCCATATATATATACACACACACACACACACACGATAAGATGCCTTACCTTTTTAAGTGTAGGCGTCAATTTGGGTTTAGAGCAGCGTTTTACCTCAAACACTACGCAAGACAAGATGGATGCTATTTCTGAAGGTTGCAATTCTGCAAGGACATTGTTTAAAACAAGTTCAGTTATCATCATTTCATGGTTACTAATTTCACAAGCCACACGACCTTTCAGTTGTACAGTGCAGACTTCATCAATATAGTTGAACCTTTTCAAAACCTAAAATGAAAACAAAAATTAGTCATATTTTAGATAACTTTCTCAAAGAACTGTTTGCACCAAATTAGAGGTTAAGTCTTGGATCATTTCTATATTTAATGCAGGTGTAAATTTTTGATCATGCCTTGGTATGTACAAGAGGAAGTGGGAGGAATAATGTAATAGAGGAGGAGGAGGAATAATGTAATAGAGGATGAGGAGGAATAATGTAATAGAGGAGGAGGAGGAATAATGTAATAGAGGAAGAGGAGGAATAATGTAATAGAGGAAGAGGAAGAAGAATGTAAAAGAGGAGGAGGATAGGAAGAGGAGAAAAACCATAATCTATGTTATAAAATTTTTAAAGATTTTATTGGACAAGCACATTTAAAAAATTTTAAAACAAAAAAATTTCTCTTTGTTTAAATTAAACAAGCCGTGCGTGCACGGTCCTCTTCTTGTGCTGCATGTGAGATGACGCCACCACAAAAAATAGTGAAGAAATGTGAAAAGTGTGAAGAGCCAACGTTGTCTTCACATTTTTGCCAAGTTTCAGAAAAATCTAATGGGTGGGGCAAAAGTGTCATTTTTTGCAATTTTGAGGCATTTGTGACCCCTTTTGAGCTCCTGGAATGCTGAATCCAAGTGAAAAATGGACAAACGATGCAGTTTCATACCTTAAGACATATATATTTGAATTCAGCACCATGGAAACCTACTATATAGACATACATATCAAGTTCTTGAGTAATATGAAAAAAGAGCTCCAAAACGGAATTTTTTTAGCTCTAAAAGTCCCAGAGAAATGCGAACCAGAATTTTGCCAGGATCACCTATACTGAATTTATATTAAGAACAATGACCTCCACATTTTGGCCAAGTTTCAAGAAAATCTAATGGATGGATTAAACGCTATGGGGCAAAAAGTGTCATTTTTGGCCATTTTGAGGCATTTTTGACCTTTTTTGAGCCCCTGGAGACACCGAATTCCAGTGTAAATGGATAACGGTGCAGTTTCAGGCCTTAACACATATATATATATATATGACTTGACCACCATAAAAAACACTATATAGTCAGATATATGAAGTTTTTGTTGAGAAATATGAAAAAAGAGACACAAAAAGAGGCATTTTTAGCACTAAAAGTCCTGAAAATACCCAGGGATGCAAACCAGAATTTTGCCAAGGTTATACATACTGGATTTATATTAAGAACCATGGGCTCCACATTTTGGCCAAGTTTAAAAAAATCTAATGGATGGATCCAAAGTTATGAGGCAAAATGTGCCATTTTTGACCTCTTTTGAGCCCCTGACCGGGAATTCTGTAAAAAAAAATTATTTCGTTGTATACATCTATTTAATGAAATACAATTTGTGGCAAAATTTCAGGAAAAACTAATGGATAGTTATTTGGCAATAGTCCAGACTAAAGGACACACAGAAGCACAGATGCTACTGAAAACACGGGTCCCTCCGTGGGACGAAATAATGTTACATCATTTTATCAACAATGTTTTAAATAGATTTTATTAAAGACTTTTACTTTTTTTTTTTTTTTTTTTTGCTTACAGCAGTTCACATTATATTTAACTTGGTTGGGGAAATAGGAGTGGCAAGAAAATTCCAAAGGCTAGTGGTTTGAGCAAAGAAGCTATTTAGGTAGAAAATCTTCCTACATATAAGTTGAACAAATGTGATTTTCTTGCTAGTCAGGTGGGTTGAAGGTATTTTTAATGTTGAAGAGGTACAAGTGTAGAAGGCTCATTGGAGTACATCTTGTGAAAATACTTGTAAAACAAGCCTAGGAATACAGCACTTGGGAGATGTGACATGGTCTGAAGCTTGGCAGATAGTGTGATACAGATTAAATTAAAATTTTTTTTATTGAACCCTGTCCAAGAAGAAGGAGAGGATAGTGGTTGGTGCACCAAACCAAATGTAACAACAATAATCCATGGACAGGTGAATGGTGCCTTTATAGAAATAAAGGATAATGTCATATATGAGAAATTTTCTAGTCTGGTCAAAGGAGACTACTTTTTTATGGCAGCTTCTTCTATGTACTTATTCCAATTAATGTTGCCTGAGAATATCAGACAAAAAATTTAAAATGTTGAATTTTTAGGAAGAGTGTTTTCAACCATGACATTATTGGATTATTATAACTATTATTTATAATCCGACAAAAATTTATCAAGATATATTTTACAAAATTTCTATAATTTTGGCAAATTCCAATTATTTCTGTTGTCGATCTGATTTGACCAAGAAGCTTTTTCTTCTTTTTTAATGTGATGCACTAAACGGATTTTAGTTGTGCACTCATTTTAAATACTGTGTAATTTACACATGTCCAACTCTTGTATATCTTCTTGTTTAAGTATTTTATGAGCTGGGCATCAGCAGGCAACGCTTCACATCTGCTTTCCATGTTGTCCAATACAAACGTATAAAATAAGAATGGGAGCAGGATACAGTGAGAGAGGGTGAGAGTAATAGTCAGAAACTTAATAAGACATGGGTTGATTGGTGGGTTAATTTCAAATTATTCCTAATTTGAACAACTAAAATTGATTTTTTTTCAAACATAACTCAATCCCCAAACTGAGGAATATCTCCACATTTATTTTCTGTGATTAAAATCTATAGGACCAAATCCAACAAGAAACAAACGTTGCTTAACTCAGCTTTAGTTACAATAATAGATTGTAATAATAGACACAATGAATATATTTATATTTTCTTTGTTTTATCACAATAATTGAAACAGACAATTCTATACATTTTCAAAACATGATCACCAAAAAAAACAGAACTTTAACGATCACTTGAAACCAATAAACTGAAATCTTATCTAAAATTGAAACATTTATTTCTAAAAGTTTTTATTTTTCAACATAGTCATAAGAATAACTGTAACTTCTCTACATCTATCAAAATATTAATCATTGCTGTTTTCTTTTTTCAACGCACAAAAGTTTTGGGGTCAGATGTGAAGAAGAGAGGGTACTGACCTGCACTCGCTGTTGGTATTCAGGTAAGAGAGTGAGGCTGGCATCCGACAGGAGGAATGAAAGTTGTTGGTATTTCTTCTTCATCATTTGATTTTTATGAACTTGGTAAAACTACAAGGAAAAAACAGCAAAAACCATTTTGAAATTCAATAGAAAATTAGAAAAAATTTAACTCGGGTTAAATTGTTTGAATAAGGAAAAAGTGTGTTTGTAAAATGAATTACATATAAAAGAAATAAAATTCAAGATTTATCACTCTTTTTTTTATAGGAATCACTTCAGACAAGCCACCAACTTGATATAAGGAGCTAAAAAACAAACAAACCAAAAAAAATATTCAAGAAAAAAAATATTACTTCAAAAACTAGCTAACGATAAGTGTTAAATGGATAGATTCTAACCCCAAAACAGCAATTTTCACCCTTTGTCAGAAACATCTCTTATGAGATGTGAGGACTAAAGGACAAAATAAGGGAAACAAAATTTACGAAGTTGCTGAAAGTAAACCAAAGGTCTACTTTCTACTCTAAAATTTATCTCTTTCTGCTTGTTATATATCTTTCTCTTTTTAACTCTAGGTTAGATTTCTTGCTTGTAGTGATATTTCCTTTTAGTTAAAATGGACAGTTCTTTTTATTCTTTATTATTTCTGACTGTTTATAAACAGAGGGAGAGGGAGGGAGAGAGAGAGAGAAACAATGAAGTCATAACCTTATCTATCAGGTTGACAAGAAAGTTATTGCGGTTTTTAACTTTTAAATTCAGATGAACATGTCTCGGCTCAAACAAAACTTTATTGATCGAAATAAGCACCATCAGAATCAACACACTTTTGCCAATACAAAACAAGAGTATTTATGCCAGTAATGTAAAAATCTTATGTTCTGGTGGCGATAAAGTCGATGAAGGCGTTTTTTATATCATTTAGGTTTTTGAAGCATTTCTCATGCAGAAAGTTGTCAAGATGTATGAAAAAGTGGTAGTCGGTAGGTGAGAGGTCTGGAGAATATGGTGGATAAGTTTTGTAGCCCAATTCATTCAACTTCTGCAGAGTTGGTTTAGTAATGTGCGGTCGGGCATGGTCGTGGAGGAGAATTGGGCCTTTTCAGTTAACTAGTGCTGGGTGCTGTTGGCAAAGTTTCTGATGAATTTCATCCATTTGTCAACAGTACTTCTATGCTGTAATGGTTTCTTCTGCATTCAAAAAACTAATGGATGAGACTGGTTGCAGACCACTAAACCGTCAGCATAACCTTCTTTTGGTATGACTCTGGAAGCATCGTGGATTTAACCACTGAGCTGAGTGTCACCAGTTGTAAAGAATCCACTTTTCATTACAAGTTACAACCTGGTCGAGTAACAAGTTGTTCTTGTTGCATAAAAAGGGAAGATGACACTTCATAACAGCGTTTCTTTTGATTGTCGTTCAATTCGTGAGGCACCCATTTATTGTTTTTTGTCTTTCCAATCTCTCTCAAAATCATATGGACCTTTTATGATAATGTGCAGTGAACTAAGTATTATGGTATCCATTCGATGTACAGTTAAAGATTAATGGAGATTAGTCACCACAATACCACATTTACTCTAGAAGTTTGGCATAAAGCATTCATTCTAAGTCAATGCATTATAATGCTTCTGTCTGTTTTTAATGGGATAAAAAGTCTAATATCTTAAAAAGTCTTAAAAATAAAAAAAGAACCCCCTTTTTCTGAATCTAAAGCAAAAGGCAACATTCTGTTTTTTCTGATCGACAAAAATAGTGTAATTCCATTAAAAAGCAGAAATTTCACATCCCTGCAAATTATTTTTTTACATTTTTTTTTGTCTATTTGTAAAAAGGTTGGATGATCAAGAATGATTTGAAAGAAAATAATTGAATAAGATTATATGAAGTAGAATTTGCAATTTCCTGCTGCTGCAGGACGTTGACAAGAGAATGAACTAATGAAATATCACAAAGTGTCTGATGCCTGCACAAGGGAAAAGTGATGTTAAATAAAGAGAGAGATTAGTAAGTAATGCCTCACATGCTCCAAGAAGTGCGGGCAGTTCACACAGTTGAACTGCGCAATCGCTGTCTCCATGAACTGCAAACTGCGATGTTGTTCCATCAGATCTATATCTCGAATATTGCATTCTTTGATTATGTTTAGCTTTGTGAGTCCATCAGGATTGGACTCCGAGAGACGTAACAACTCCTGGGTAGCAACACTCACTGACTGACCAGGTGGATCTTCTCTGAAAAAAAACAAAAACAAAAAAAAAAAACGAATTAAGATGTCTTGTAATTTAAACAATTGAATGAATCATTCATCATGAATCACATCTTCAGCTTGATGCGGATTGCGAACGTATGTAACTTATTTTTTGCCATTCCTTCTCATCCAGAACCTGTTGGTTGATGGCGCCCATCTGTTGAGAGATGTCCAATCAAAAACATTTACTTTCCACCTCCTCCTTGGCTTTCTTCTGTTTTTTTTTACCTTCTAACATACCCTCAAAGCATAACTTTGACAAGCCAGACAGGCAGATGTAGTGCGTTATTTTGTGTTCAAATTATTATCTTAGTATTTTATCTACATTTCATACAATCATGTTTTTGTGTTTCTATTTGTTGTACAAATATAAAAGGGTCAAAGACATTCATGAAACATTAGTAAAATAAAAGGAATTCTTCATTTGTAGGTTACATTGGTTACATTTTATTTTTGCCACCATTTTCATAGACCGAAAGCATTTCTCACCTGGTAAAGATGAGGACTAAATAGAGCATAAAAAAACAAAAAAGTCTCACCTGAACCTTGGCTGCTCTCGTTTCTTGACGTCATTAATGATCTTGTCTGCTTCCACCCGGATCGTCTTGTTCGTCACATACGAGATCTCTTCAGGTCGTACGTAAATCAACTCATGCCAGGCGGCCCCCTCTGGGAGAAACAGAGCTCGGATCAAAATAGGTTGCACCTGAGCCATCATCTTTTCGTTCTCTTCTTTATCTGATGACTTAGATGCGTCCGATAATTTGGATGCAAATTTGCCACGCTCACTGAGAACCAAAGTGGCAAAGAGCTTTTCACTTTTAATATTAATGATTGTCTGGAGAATGACACCAAGGCAGTTGAGGTAGTTTTCCTTGTCAATGACAATCACCCGACCAGTAGAAAGTACCTTGCTTGAAGCGGGCGACATGAAAATTACATTCTGAATAAAAGGAGAAATGAAAATTAACCAAAATTTTTTTAAAAAATACATTATCCAAAAGTTTGATGAATTTTAGTAACAGTTCTTTGGTTTTATGGATCAAAGTTTTTTTTTTTTTTAACTAAATCTCTTTTATTAGGAAAGTGAAAGGCTGTGAAGTTTTTAGCTCAAATCAAATTTTGAAAAGGTTCAATTAGCAAAATCTCTCACTAGTAATGACTATATATTTAGGGTGTTTTAAAAATTGATAGCATAACTAGGATTATGTTCTATACATGCAATGAAAGTTTTTATAACAGCACTTCACTATTAGTCTGACTTTCTTTGAGGTCTACTTTTTCATCTGCATAATCTTTAGTTAGTGCTAATCATACTTATGTACCTGTTTTTGGACTGTTGTATTCTCTTACTTGAAATAAAAATATTCATAGAATGTCGACTGTTGCTATCAAAGGAGCCTCTGCCAATTATTATGCTCAGATCTTTCTTATGAGACCAACGGCTTTTATAATTGTTCTGTGTCAATTTTCATGGTTTTGTTGGTGTATATAGCAACACCAGGTCCAGGCTTACTTTGTTAGTGATCCTGTTACAGGAATAGTGTTTATCTATTGTATGCAGAAACAGTAAATTATCACGCACATTTTTGTTTACAATAAAGAATGCTGATCAGTATTTCTTTCAATGGCTTATTAACTTGGAAACCAAACATTTCCAGACCTATATATACATAATCCCAAAATTATGTGATCAATTTCCCAAACTCTATGCACAAATAGGTTTGAGGTTTAAAAGGCTGTGACAATGGTATGTAAGATTATGGGAATTGGATGTATTGAAAGAATGTCTGGGTGAGAAACGAGATAATGTGTATATACAGAACGGTCTTTACCAAACTACTCTGTCAATTTTTAATCAACAGACTTGAAACTTGATATATAGGAGATGCAGACCTGTAGAACAAATTCAATTTAGTTTTTAGCCTGTAAAATTAGCTGCTAAGGAATCAAAATTGGAACTTGGTAGGCGCAAGTTAACTAAATGTGTATCTTCCACGCATGCGCAAATATACATTTATATGTTTAACTACATTAATTTTTAAAGTTTTGATATGCGTATGGACTTAGCTCAGATGATAACAAATAACACTGGAGAGTTATATGTTTTGGTTTGGATTCTAACTGATGGCAAATAAATATTTTTTATACTTTTAAAATCACTACTATATACTGGGTACAATATAATAATCAATAGAGAATAATATGAAATCTGCATAAATTAAAATATATTTAAGCATATTTTATAACCGGGCAACGCCATGGGAGGGTGCTAGCATATATATAAAGTTATCTTGTAGAATTTTCAAAGACTCAAATAGCCATTTTTCTGATTTAAATGAGCCCATTTGTTTTTGTTTTTTCCTTTAACTATGTTATTAGGATGAATATATTATATATTGCATTAGTTTCCTTCAGAAAATACTTATTCTGGCCAAGAAAACTTTTTCAGTGATTTTTTTTTTTTCCTTATTCACCAAGTCATAAACATTAAATAAAAGTAACAAAGATGTCCCCCTCCCCACAGAAGATGAGCTATTTCTCATCAATTAAAAGACTTTGAAGTTATTACATCCACTAATTTTATAAATAGAAATTTAAAAAAATATTATTGCAATAAAACAAATTACAGTTTTATAACACTTGATAACTTAATGTGTTTTTTTTTTTTTTTTTTTTTTTTTTACACAGTGATCACCACTTATCAAGGCCCGGAAGCCACTCAGGGATAAGGGTTATTGCAAGTACATTACGTTAGTGTGGAGATTTGATGAAGTGTTTACTTAAGGGGGCGGTTCATTAGGAATTTGTGAACATTGGACTTGAACACATCCAAGTTGTAGTCCGGGGGGAAGCAGGCAGACGGAACAGAGTTCCACAGGCGTGCAGTTCTAAGAAAGAAGCTTTGTTCATGGAATCCACGTTTTGATTTAGGCACAGATAAAGAGTGGGGGAAATTTTTCACAGTGGATTCAGCTAGACGGGTGTTTTTCGTGAAAGATTGGCGAGGGGGAACCACAGATTAGAGTTCAGACGAGCACCTGCCATGGAAATAACGATAAAACAAGGATATGCTCGCAACGCCTCTTCTGTGGGAGAGAGGTTGCAGGGTAGAGAAAAGGGCATCCCCCACTAAGCCACGAAGTCTATTTTGTACTCTGTCAAGGCAGGATAGGCTATTTTTAGCAGCTCCTGCCCAGATATGGCAACAATATTCCATCCTTGGACGTACTTGGCTTTTATATAGATAGAGAATTGCATCAGTAGTGAGATATCTTCTGGAGCGGTAGAAGGATCTCACCATCTTTCCAGCGACCTTGGCAACAGACTTGATGTACGTGTTCCATTTCAGATCAGGAGTAAAGGTCAAACCCAGAAGCTTGTCAAAACACGGGGCCTCACCCAGACGAGAGCCATCCATCACAATTGATGCCAGATGGGGATCAGAGCGTTGATGATGTAAGGATAGGAGTTTTGTTTTGGATGCATTAAAGGTAACCAGCCACATCTTCCCCCACTGAACCACGCGCTCGAGATCAGAGGAGAGAGAATCAGAGAGAATTTTGTCATTTACAGCCTTTGATGTGTTGCCGTAGATGGTCGTGTCATCAGCATAGATGTCAACGAATGATTTAAGTATGTGTTTAGGGAGGTCATTGATGTAGATCAGGAAGAGAGTTGGGCCTAGGATTGACCCCTGAGGGACTCCAGCGTTTATATTGCAGGCCTCCGATTTTTGTCCATCTACCACTACTCTTATGAGCCTATCAGAGAGAAATGATTTAATGATTGAGAAAACATTTCCAGTTATACCATAGCTGGAAATCTTGTGAAGTAGACCCTTATGCCATACCTTGTCGAAGGCCTTTGATATGTCAAGAGCAATTGCCCTGGAAAGGAAGCCTTTGTCAAGAGATTCACTAATCCTGTGGGATATAACCGTCAGCACATCTGCGGTAGATCTTGCAGAGCGGAAACCATATTGTGTGTCACTAAGAAGGTTATTCCTGCTGAGGTGGTTGACTATTTCTCTATTTAATATGGATTCCAGCAACTTACTCATAACACACAGGAGACATATTGGTCTGTACTGAGAGGGAGATGACTTATCACCTGAATTCTTAAATACAGGGCAAACTGATGAGGTCTTCCAGGGAGTCGGAAAGCACTTCTCCTTAAGGCAGCGCTTAAACAGTTTCGTAAGTATGGGAGCAAGTTCTGGTTGAAGCTTTTTTAACACTATAATTGGGATGCCATCAGGGCCAGTTGCTTTACTGGAATCTAGGTTCTTGATTAGCTTGGCAACCTCATGCACGGATATTTGTATGTTACCTAGCTTGTTCTGTGTTATAGGAGGAAATATGGGGAGTTGATGGCATTCGTCGCATAGGGTAGAATTAGCTGCAAAGTTCTTTGCAAATAGTTTGGCCTTGTCTGACGCTGACGAGATGACCTCTGGTCCATTGATAATGGTTGGGATAGAACGCACACTTCTGTTCAGGATCCTATTTGTTATTTGCCAAAACTGGTGGGAACCAAGCCGCTGATCAGCTACCTTGGATTTAACAGACTGGGCATATAGCTCTCTTGCATTTTTTATTACTCTTTTACAGTGGTTGCTGGCAGTCCTGAAAGCAGCTTTAGTCTCAGGTTTTGTTTTATGGCATTCCAATCTGTTTTGGATTATTTAATGCTAAATCCACAAATTTTTGAAAAAAAAGGTTTTATGTTTCGAGTTCCTTATATATTCAAATATTTATTCATGGTGTTTGGTTTGGTTGTTCTCTGGTCCAATCATTTTGGCAAACGTTTTTATGCTTCAAGTTCTTAATATCTTCAAATATTTATAGTGTTTATGTTGTCTTTGTTCTTGGTTTTGCAGAACATGATTGAATTTTGCAAAGGGAAATGTAAAAATAATATCAACTTTTGGTGCATTTAAGTTAGGAGACCAATATCTTCAGACAGCCTGATCTGGTAGCACCAGATAATAACTTAATGACCAAAGGATATTGTAATAATTAAATTCAACAATCCTATTTTTAAAAATATATATATATACTTTGGTAAAAAATTTTTAAAATAATAAAAAAGTATAGAGTTAAAAAAAAACATTACAAAATAAAAATGCATCAACATTTTTGGACAGCACCAGTCAAGTGCAACTAGTTCTATATATATATATATATATATATATATATATATATATATATATATATAATTATTATTCTGAAGAGGAAGGGCATGTTTTACAAGGCTCTGTGAAGTCAACATATTTTTGTTAATGAAAAATGAATGAAGTATTCAACTTTTCAAAAAGTGATACACAATGAAAAATACCCCAAACAATAAAATAGCAAAATTAAGTGGTCGTTGAAAAAAGACGATCACAACATTTAAGAATCCTAAAGATTTATTTTGATAGCTGTATTCTGGACATTTTTAACTTTTAGTTGGATAATTTACAACCAACTCAAATCTTTGACTCTACAACTTCGTGTGTTAAAGTTAGTCTTGTGTGTGTATTTGCAATGATATGGATATACTGATTCAATGTCCATCCTCTAATTACTAATGTTCATCACTAACTAACCTGCACGGTCATATGGATACCTGTACAGTCAAAAAATGAAGTGATATCAGAAATTGCTCATTGCCTGTGGACATACCACTAAGAAGAGCAAAGTAATTACCTGTACACTAGCTTTCACCTGTCGATATTCAGACACAGTTTCACAATACTTTTCCAGATCAAAGGCACACATGAAGCATTCAACATTCTCGACTGTAGCTAATTGTTGCCGTAACTCTTTCATGGCAGACTCGTGTTTCTTCATATCCATCTGCGAGTAGAATTCAGAAAAGCTCCGTTTCATCATATCTTCCACCCGCAGTTGTTCGACTCTCAACAAGTTTAAGATCATTGTATATGTCAGACGAAATTGTGATTCCAATTTGGTGGGTTTACCCTGTGAAAAAAAGATTATATATATATATATTAAAACAAAACTCATTTATATAAATAAAACAAATGTATGTGTGTACATGATAATAAACCCTTAAACTGCTCATCACATAACACTAAAATTAGCAGGAAATAGCAATTATACACCAAGAATGGGTTATAACAAATAAAATCTTTGTTTGGATGGATGAATAATGTGTACAGAAATATGTCGTTAAAATGCAAAATGCTCATTTCAACTTACCAACATATTTCTATTACTTTCATGCATGCACAAATTCATTCATAGCTTGAAGGAGTTTAATTTTAAATATTTCTTATCTCTCTGTCAGTAGCTTAAACGGTAAGGAACATGGCTGGAGCAGTAAATGTTTTCGTTTCGATTGGCACCCAAGTCAATTTTTTTAAATCCTGAAATCAGTACTATGTATTAGGTACAATATAATATTTAATAGAGAATTTGCTCTGTAATAATATAAAATCTGCATAAATTAAAATATTAATATAAGTGTATTTTACAACCAGGCACCCTCTGCTATTATGAGTATATACAAGGGATGAGCAGTGTTTGAAAGTTCCTATGAAAAATAAGTCATTAATTTTTTTTTTAATTCATCAAACTTGGGTCAGTTAGTGTTTGTAACTTATTCTATTGATAAACCCACTTGAATTTAACTACATACTCATCAAGTAATAAGTGTTGTTCAGTCTGACAGTGGTCTCATTGCTGAGGCATGATTTTCTTCAGTTCTAAGAAGTTTACCTTCTTTCTTTTCAGTTTGTTACTAATCGCCTGAGGCACTCTTAGTAAATACCAAAGGTGTTAAACAGATATTTCTTATAGCTCAGAGTGCATTAACTAGCTTTTCAAAACTTCACCTGACCTTTTGTCCAATGTTCTCACCAGGACATACTTAATAGTAATAGAATAGTCACTTCTGGTTTAAAGATTGCTCAACAACTAAAAAGTACTCAAGAACTAAAGATTGCTCAATGAGTATTCAACAACTAAAGAGTGCTCAACAAGAACTAAAGATTACTCAACAACTAAAGATTGCTCAACGACTAAAGATTGCTCAACGACTAAAGAGTACTCAACAACTAAAGAGTGCTCAACAACTAAAGATTTCTCAACAATTAAAGATTGCTCAACAATTAAAGATTACTCAACAACTAAAGAGTATTCAATAAATAAAGTAAAAAAAGAATTAAATTAAAAATGAAGAAATCTTAGTAAACAAATTTAAACAAATGCAACCCATTTGAAAAAAAAACAATCTTACCAGCAACATTCGATGCAAATCTGATTTGTCCGTTACATCTGCTTTGCACAAGATGATCACAGTTCCAGTTGTGTCTAGACCCCTGCGACCAGCCCGGCCAGCCATTTGAATGTATTCACCAGGGAGCAGGTTGCGATAATTCGTTCCATCATGTTTAGAAATGGAATCAAATAAAACCGTTCGAGCGGGCATATTCACTCCCATTGCAAACGTCTCCGTTGCAAATAAAATCTGATAGGAGGGTTAAAAAAGAAAAAAAAGAAAGTGACTTTTAGAATCTGGTAAAGAAAATAAAATAGAAAAATTAAAAATTGGTGATAAGATGGTTTTAGTCCGCCTGTTTTATGGCATATCAACCCCTTTTGGATTATTTATTGTTGAAACATAGTAACTAAAGGGAAAATTGTGTGTTCATACCTTTCCCAGCGGTATTACTGAATAAATGAATGCAATGAGTCAGTAGAATTTGAACTTACAATAACTAATTCCATAGTTTATAATGGTATCCATTAACCAAAATTTTAGTATTTATGCAGAATACAGACCATGCTGAAATAATATTATTTAGAAGCCATTCTTAACATGCAGAGCGCAGTTTTTTTAAAACTAATCTGTACTGTCATTTAACAATTTAATTATATATTTATATATATATATATATATATATATATATATTTGAAAGCCAAACAAAACAATACACTATATATATATATATATATATAGTGTATTGTTTTGTTTCTGTTTTTTCCTTTTCTTCTTCCTTGCCATGCTGTAAAGTTGGAGAAAGAAGTCTGTTTGTAAGGGGCCGCGCATTGTATCTGACGGTTGTATTTTGAAATGTTTGAACTGTGCGTAGGCAACGCAAGAATAACGTCAAGAATGAGAGTTCATATAGAAACGTTGTCTTAATTTGAATAAAATACGCATCAATAACCATTTCTTTTTTTTTTTTAAATTACACTTTTTTTTTTAAAAGGGAAACGAGAATTTTTTGCATTTTTCATACTGGAAGAACTTCAAATTAAATTATTTTGGGTGGGGGGGGGGAGTACCAACAGCCAAGGAGTAATGACTGCTACTGTTAAAACTTGTTTTGAATGCTTGGATATACAGGAGTGCTAAGTTGCGATTTAGTTATGTCAATGTAGTACAAAGTCATCATGAGGTGAGGCTTGCTGCTAGTGTCCTTATACTACGGATGCTCGGATGATGTTGCTTTTTTTCCTCTGTACATGAATGTTTTAGATGGTGGGAGGAAAGGTGCCTAATCTAATTAAAAGAAAGAAAGGAAAAAGGAGATAAGGGAAAAGAGAGAGTTTATTATGACATCACAGTGTATTCTGAAATCCTTTCAAAATACATTATGATGTCATAATAGATCCTTTCTTTTTCTATTATTATATTAAATGTGTGCTATTTAACACTTGTTTCCCCAAGGTTTTTTTCCCCCTATATACTTTAATAACATTAAATACATGCTAAAGTATACTTTAGTTCTAGGATTGAGTTATGCTTGAAAATAGTTCTGCTGTGATTGTTCTAAGAAGCTATAATTATATTTATAATTAACTGAACACGTTATCCATCTCTAAGCTATTTCTCTTGTCTCATCTCACTCCATGTTGATTCACAAACTCTCTAATAATTCTCAATGTCTCTGTGAGCATTTTATCAGTCTATGTGTATAAACCACAAGCACGTATGTAAATTAGATGGTAAAATGGTCTCTTCACTTCTATAGAAATTAATAATTGTAAATAATAATAATGAAATAAAGAGACATTTTCAGTTATGCAAGAAGAACGCTGTAAAAGCAATTTCACAGTTTATGAATCCCCAAATGAAATAAAAAACAGAAGACATTCCACTGTTATATATCTTAATTTTCTACTATTTTTTTTTTTGATTTTTTTTTCATTCCATTTTCACCCCAAACAAGACATTCCACTGTTATATATCTTAATTTTCTACTATTTTTTTTTTTGTTTTTTTTTTCATTCCATTTTCACCCCAAACAAGACATTCCACTGTTATATATCTTAATTTTCTACTATTTTTTTTTTTGTTTTTTTTTTTCATTCCATTTTCACCCCAAACAAGGCACAGTACCACTTTGATGTAGGGGGCTGCTATCGGGGACATAAGTTGGAGGGATACTATGTAGGGAGTTGAGCAGCAAGATGTCCGTCCACATTACACTTGAACTTCTGCATGCCAGTACAGTTGGGAAAGCAGGAGCCCGAGAGGGAGTTCCAAAAATCTAGCAGTTCTGGGGAAGAAACTACTAGAGTAGAAGGCTTTCTTACAACTAGGGATCTCTACTGTGTAGGGGTGGGATTTTGCTGCTTGACGGATTTGTCGGGGGTATTTACATCTAAGGGGTATAAGGCTTGTAGTTCGTTGGAGCATTAACCATTAAAATACTTGTAGAATAGACAAAGGTATGCAACATTGCATTGATGGGACAGAGGTACATATCTGCATTGTATTGTCTTCTATAAATTACCTTTATATATATATATATATATATATATATATATATATATATATATATATATAGACATTAAACAATGCTTCAAGCAAACTACATTAACCTCTTATCAAAATAGAATAATGGTTGTCAGGTAACAGGTTAATCTCGTATGTTTATATGTATTTTTGTTTTACAGTTTATTATATAAATATAACAAATACTGACCCAACAGGTCACGGATGGTCAAGTAATTTATAAAACTAAACATGTTTTACCTTTAATAAGCCTTTCTGGAACAGCATTTCCACAACTTCTTTGAGAATAGGGAGCACACCGCTATGGTGGATTCCAACGCCCCTTTTGAGTAATTCCTGCATTTGTTGCACCTGATAAAAGAGAAACAGAATCTTACATGTTAGGATTCTTCAATAAAATCAAAGTGGATTTTATAAGTTGCCAATATAAGTAATTAGCAAAAGCGTTTGACATACTTGAAGATAAACATCATGATTATATTCAGTTTAATGTCCATTTTACATATTAATATGCATTGGATGGCTTTTAGAAATTAACTTTCAAACTAACATATCTCTGACCAAGTCTTTATTCATCCCTCTTTCTCTCAAGTTTATTTCTATCATTTTCTTCCATGGTTGTCTTGGCTTTTCCCTGTGAACTGAACCTGCTATCTCACCTGTTCTACATCTATTAACCCAAGAACTTTCATCCATTCTTTCAATGTGGACAAACCATCAAAGTCTACTCTTCTGCACACACCTCTTTATACTGTCCAGATTTAATCTTCCTCTGAGCTCATCAGATCAAAGCCTGTCTTGAAGATTCACATTACATATCCATCATATTTTTTTTGATGCAATACATACCCTTAACGGCCAGATTTCACTTCTATACAGCATGACATTGCGTACACACACCTGACAGACTCTTCCCTTAGTCAACAGTGTTGATTTCCTCTTCATGTAACTTCAATCATAAACACATAGCCATTTATCAAAATCTCTATCTTTGTTTTCTAGTTAATAATCCACAACCACAAGCAAAGGAGACCACTAAGAACTTAACGAGAACAAACACGTTTCATCTTAATACAAAGGGAGACAACCTAATAAATAGTAGTAATGCTCTGCTGATTAGTAATGGCAGAAGTTCTACTTCCAACTCTTGCAATGACAACTCTTTGCTCCAATGGTTTGGCCAACAAAACCTTTAAACAATCTCAATAGTTTTTACAAATAAGCGCATGAAATGTTGCCATCTTTTTAGAGCAATTCTTTAATCAATTCTTGCAAAGATAGTCAATAATATCTGAAAAAATTAAAAATTACCTGTGGAAGTTTCCTATCCGTGCCTTTAAGTCGAGAAATACACTTCTGATAAAAAATATGTATCTCGTTTTTTTCTGAGGATGAAGTCAAGTCAATTGTAGTCAGAGTTGCGGCATTCCCATCTATTTTCTTCCGAGAGAAAGTAAATGCAACAGCTGGTAATTTTTCTTTCCTCCGTAGCATTTCAATCACAGATAACCAAATATTTTTATCCTGTAAAAAAAGAAAAAAATAGTTAAATAAAAGCGTTTATACTTTTTACACATACAGGATTTCAATGTTCAAAATTTCCCTAATCATTTAAAAGAATTTCTAATTAAAAAAAATAAAATAAGTATGAGTACATGTTTATATATTTTTATAAACAAGATTCACTCCTAAGCTAATCAATTGATACCTAAAAAAAACTTTTGGACACAGCTGCTAAGTATAAGATGTTATAATGTGGGCTATATTTAGTTTTATGTAAAAGGAGTAAAAGGGGTTGGAAGACAGTGAAAATTCAGATATCTTCGATTTTATCAATTAAGAAATATAAATTATTTGTTCTATATTTCGCGGTATCACGTGGCAAACTCTGCGGCTACTTTTCCAATTTTGAACACTCTTCCGCTGTCTTCTCTTGAAAATGGACTAATAAGTCTGAAATATATTGAGATTTACAACACCATTGAATACAACAGAAAAAAAAAATTACTGTTGTTTAGAGTTAAAATTTGTGTGAAAAAGAAAAAACAAACAACAAAAAAAAAAAGAAATTTATTTCTTTTGTTTGCATTTAATTTTACTCTATATAAAAAAAAAAATCTCACATTGTTCTTGGCTTTTAATTTTATCTTATAAATATTTTTAACTTTCATTTTTTTTTTTTGTATTTATATCGAATTTGATCCATAGTAATTGGATACCAATTAAGCAAGATTCTTGGAATTTCAATTTCTTAAACTCCTTAAGCTTAAACTTAAAAATCTTAGACATTTTCTAGAATCAAAATCATGTAATGGATTTTTATCCAAATTGGAATAAGGATTCTAAGCACAAGCTTCAGTATCATTATATATTGATGATTTTCATCTTCATAAGTAGACAAAAAATTAGTATTTTATACTATTGTTCAGTTCAAAGAATGAAACATATTTCTGTCTAACTAGAAGCATACATGAAAGCCTAAAAAAAAAAAAATGAAAACAAACCAAAATAGATAATTCCAGAGTATAATGAAGTCTTTTGGTGAGATCAAGAATATATTCATTATTATATACAGTGTACAATTTGTTTGTTTTTTTTTTTTGTATTTTATGAAGACTGTCATATGTTTCATACAATGCCAAAATCAGCAAAGTTTTAGCTTTGCTATATGCATAAATTTGCTAACATATTTCTTTCCTCTGAAGAGAAGAATTTAAAATTCTTTGAAACTTTGTGGAATAAAGATTTATTAATCATTTTTGAGGTATTCTGTTGAAAAATAAATTTTACATGTAAATTTTTGTTTACAGTTTTCATTTAAGCTTCTAGTATTAAGCTCTACTTCATATTGTTGTTGTATTGAACTTTTTTATTTGGTCGGGATTAATATTAATATTTATATTAGATTGAAGTTTACATTTGCTTTTGTCTAGTAAACTTTTCTTATCTATTGCATGATTGGTATATATATATAGATATAGATATATATATATATATATATATATATATATATTGTGACGTCAGAGCAAAGCGAACATTCAATCTCTCTACCTCTCTATCTATCTGGCGTTAATACTTACTCTCTATATATCTCGCTATCTCTCTTTTCCTAAGATCTAATCAGCCAGGCAACCTCCTCTCTCTGTGAAGATATGTCATGGCAGTCACTTGGCTGGGGGAAGTGGGGCAGAGGTTGGGTGTGACAATCGCCGTAACGAACAGAAATATGTCGTCATGGCAACCAGATAGCGAACCTTTGAGGCGGGAAAGCGGACCACGAGGGGATTTGAAAATAGGAAAATGTACGGCAGTTGGCGTAAAGAAATTGGCCCAGCCCGGTGTGTAAACATTATCTCCGAGAATCGAACCTCATCGAAGATTGAGATTTGAATTAATTGAATTGCGGATTATTATTCAAATACGATCGTATTGCCGATTGAACTCAACATTTATTCTTCTTTAGAATTATGATTCAAGGAAAAGATAGACTTTCGCCATCTCAACTTTTTTTTTGGTTATCGTGTTTGTGAACTTATGATCCGTTTTTACCCTAACGGACAAAACAGCTAAGTTTGGCCTATCTCATGCCAATATCTTTTCTTATCCACAAACTTTTCTACATATTATATTGTAATTGCATGTCGCATACATCTGGCAAACATTCCAAAGATACGTCTATCTGACTCATTCTTTTTATCGTGGCTTCTTCTTCTTCCTTTTTGTATATAAAAGTCTTTATTGAATTTTAAACTTTGAGTGTTTGTTTCGTCATTCATTGCTCTGTTGTTCCATTCCCCTTAATGATATATTTCGCTGGTTGATCCGACATCCGACGATTAACCGAAGATAAGTAATGAGCCATTGGATATCAAATAAAATAAATTTATGTGTCTCGATCTGATTGCCAATCAATTCGGTTATCCATTAACCAGGTCGTGACAATATATATATATATATATATATATATATATATATATATATATATATATATATATATATATAAAGAAATAAAAATTACAATAAGTTTACCAAGGTAATCAAAATGGTAAACTTAAAATATATTATAAATATTAAAGAGTTAATATTTACAAGTAAAGTAATCTCAACCAGATGTAAAAGCTCAATAAAACCGAAAAGGAAATAGAGCTTATAATATGAACAAATGATTAATAAAACATGTTAAAAGACATCTTGAAAAAGAGTTAAAAACATATTTAATTTTAAAAAGGAAGCACAAGATAAGTGGATAGTCCTTTACTTGATTCCTCTAGCCTTGGCAGAGGTGTTTTAAATATTCTCTTCAGTGCTTTTTCTGTGCACATTTGAACTTTTCTTTTAATGATTTGGAACTCATCCCATTTGTGATTTTTTCCAAGGAATTCTGCCTTTTGGATCATTTTGGATCATTTGGAACTTACCTGTTGGATTGGAAGTTTTTAATTCTACCGTGTTTGGATTTTACCATTCTTGGATTTTTTACCCTTCACCGGACTATCCATTCATGTGAAATCTTTTTATCATTTTTCTTTTACCTCCTATTCCTCTTACCTCACCCTTTTTTTAACCAAGTAAGATCTGTGACTTACTTGTAGTTTCACTAAATACTTTTACATGCAAAATCCGATCCCGCATTCTGCTAATTCCTGCCCTCTGATGATAAGGAGAGTATTTCTTCGAAACTCCGTGGATTAAGGACTATCCACTTATCTTGTGCTTCCTTTTTAAAATTAAATATGTTTTTAACTCTTTTTCAAGATGTCTTTTAACATGTTTTATTAATCATTTGTTCATATATATATATATATATATATATATATATATATATATATATATATATATATATATATATAGATATATATATATGTTTTTAGTCATCGACATACAGTCCTGTTTCGTTATATATATATATATATATATATATATATATATATATATATATGTATGTATATATATCTAAAAAAATTATATATTTTAAATTTTTTAGGAACTGATCATTATAATTTTTTGAATATATATTCTCGGCAACATGGTAACATGAGCTCATTATTGTGTAAAGTTTGCATCCACTCAAATTCACATGTGCCTCAAAAAAGTTTTAAAATAAGTTAGATACAAAATATTTAATAGAGAAAAGAATTGCTTTACATCATTTTTTAAAGGATTGGTTCATGGCATGAGGATCAATAATATATGTTTGATAAAATCCTAAACTAGTAAACTTATAAATTATGGAATGTGTATTCTAGACAACAGAGTATTTGGCAAATTGTTTGAATTAAAAAAGAAAATAAATAAATAAAAAAATGAACATAAATTTTTATAGATTTACTTACCTGTTTTGCACTAACAGCTGTCCGTGGTCCCTTTGAACCATAATTCTCTGATAATTTAGTTGCCCGTGCTTTTTTAGCTGCAACAGCTTTGTTGTATCTAAAAATGGAAACATGTGTTAAGAAAATTTAACATTTTTGTCAAACTTTGAAAAAATATGTACGGTCAACCAAAAAAAAAAAAAGTTAGTTATGATTTAGGTTTTCACACCATAGAATGTTTATGATGAACCACAGTACTTTCAGACTCTGTAATAATGTCTATGTGTAATTTGAACTGAATTACATCTGATGAGTTTCTTCAGGTTAAAACTTCTTTTGACAATTAAAAAGACATTTCATTTGATTTTGTCATATTTAATCAGAATTTAATACGAAAATGACTACAATCAATCCCAAAGATGTCTCTAGTTAGTTGAAAGCTAAAGATTCTGATTATTCTTTTAAATTTCTATAGTGTTGTTTTGGGGAGGAGAGTTGCTTCAATAACCATGAAAAATGTACATATAATTTGCTAAACATATAAATACACTTATAGAGATGATCTAGAGATTTTAGTTTTACTGACAGTTTAAAATCAATAAATATTTATCATTTCATCATTAATATGACCCATGCAAAATTAAGTTTGAACTAAAAGCAAACAAATAAAAACAATAAAAAGAATCGTTTTTGGCATTGGAAAATATTCACAAATTTTTTCCAATTCTAATATCCCAAAAAGTGCCAATTTTTTCAATTCCTGAATCCAACACTACTCGCTCCCCAAAATCGTGTTAGATGTAATTATATTTACAGTCTCTGGGTAAGTCCATTATTCCTGAAATAGGTATATCAGCTTAACCGATAACACTAATCCTATTCTTTACAGGCATGCATCTAAACAAGCATGATGTTTAAAAGCCGAAAACAAGTGATGAAGCACATCTGACGCTTCAGCTTGAAGCATCTTCAAGATCTATTTCGTCAACAAAAAATGTAATAAAAGAGACAGATGACTTACCCAACATCTTGAAAACTTCCCTTTGAATCAACCAATAAAAATAGTTCATTGCTTGTCTTGGAACTGTTTCCTGTGTATAGGAAGTGCTCTAATGGAACGGGCCGCTTCAAAGTGTTGATAACATACAACTTGCGCTTCTTTATCTTACTGGAAAAGAATAAAACAAAAGACAAGTTAAATAATATCTTGGTCCATCATTTTCAGATGTGACATACAATTTTTCTTTTTCTTTAGTTTTTTTTGCTGCGAGATTTTTAATGTTGAGAATAGATTAAGTTCAAGCAATTTTTGTCATTACTAACCAGTAAAGCATTACCACTGTTGATCAAGGGAAGAGTCTATCAGGCATGTGTACACAGTATGTGGATGTATGAATGTGAAATCTGATCAGTGAGGGTTGAGGATATGTGTTGCATGAAGAACAATGATATTAGAATAGTTCTGAATATCTCAGAGGAAGATTGAATCTGGACAGTATAGAAGGATGTATGCAAAAGAAGAAACTTTGATGATTTGGTCATGTTGAAAGTGAATGAAATTACTTTCTGCAGTAGATGTAGGACAGTTGAGGTTGCAGGTTCACTTTACAAGACCAAGAAAAAAACATGAGAAAATGATTAATGAACTTGAAAGAAAAAGGGTTTGGAAGTTAATTTCAAACATATGCTTGCATAAAAGAAAATGAAAAAGATGGATCCCCTGGACACACAGATGGTGCTTTGGACAGGTCCCAGGAAAATTCTGTGGGTCAACACTAATGTATCTGAATAAATTGTAGTGTTAAACTGTTCAACTCACAAGATTTTCTTAATGACAAAAACAAAATTAAAAAAAATTAAACCAATAAATTCAAAACAAAAACAGTCATTTAATTGCAAATTAAGAAACAATATCTTTTTGAGAATTATGACAAAAAGTTATTTTTTCTAAACTAACATTTTTTTTTCATTTTTACAAAATAGACAATAAGTTTAAAATGAAAATCATCCCTACCATTCAAATTTTCCTTAGCCTTCATTTAAAATATCTAAACTTTTAATAGGTTTGACCCTCAATTCTGTATGAGGTGAGAGTTACATGCAAATGTCTGTAAGACTGGATCACATATGAAAACATAAAAATTTCTTGAAACATATTTGAAGTCATACAGCACATTCTTTACTGAGTTCCAAACTTGACTTTAATTTTATTCAGAGTATATTTTCTTCACCCCCCCCCCATCCCCTGCCTAAAGAGAAAAAAAAAACTAAATATATTTTCTAATGTCTGCAAAACAAATAGAATTGACTTAAGGAAAAATCAAAAAGATTTTCTTTCATTTTTTTTTCTTTCTATTTTTTCATTTCTCCCACTTTTTTTTATCCTGTTCGCCTTTCTTTCTAAATTGAAAAGTTTTTGTTTTTTTATATCAAAAGGAAATAGAGCAAGGATAGGAATACATTTTTATTATTTAGAAGATAGTCAAACACTAAAAATTAGATATTTAATTATTTTTATAAAGTAAAATTTATTTTTTAAGATAAAATTGACATAAATAACTTATCAGGAAGTTCTTATAGATGTGTATGTATTAGATGCACAGGATATACATGCATACACACATACAGTATCTCCACATTTGCTTATTAATCTATATATAAAGTAGTAACATTCATGTGTGCGTGTGTCTGTGTGTACAAATCTCCTACAGCCTACACCACTGGACCGATCATGACCAAACCTGGCATGATGATGATCCCCAACCTAGGGATGGCGTACACTGTTTTTCAAGGTCAAGGTTAAATGTTAAGGTCAGGACTTTGTTATACGCTCAGTTACTCACTTTGCGAGTACCCGAACGTACAGCAGGTATTTTTGCTAATCACAAATAAAACAGAATAAAATGTGGGTTCGTGTTTCCATGAGGTACCCTCATGAAAATGAAAATGTTAAAATTTTGTCTAATTGAGGTCAATCCTACTTACCCGATCCAAGCAGCAAACTCCAACGTATTAGGAACCGTGGCACTCAAGAGAATTATATTTACAGTCTGTGGCAACATAATGAGAACCTCTTCCCAAACAACGCCTCGCTGAAAGAAAAAAAACATATAAAAAAAGGGATAGTTTTGTTTTAATATTTAGATACATGATTTTGAAATGAGATTCATACCACGGAAAACATGAGAAGAATTGATAAATGATTTGAAAGAAAGAGGGATGAATAAAGACTTGGCCAGAGATAGATCAGTTTGAAAATCAGTTTCTAAAAGTCATTCAACACATGCCTGTATGTAAAATCGATGTTCAACAAAACAATGATGATGATGAAAGCTATCTTGCCAGATTTTTAAAGCCAGGCCCAAATAGTCAAATTAAATATTGTTTCTGAGTAGCAAATTTTTATTTGTTATTGCTCGACCATACTTTACTACAATTTATCTTTAACATTAATTATTAATCCAACACAAGCAATCTCTATTTTATGAAAGAATTTTGTTGACTAATCAGCAAAAAAAGAAAAAAAAAAGAAAAAAAAAAGAATTCACATCAGTAAGAGGATTAACTCATTTAATTGAAAAATATGAAGAGTTATCTTCCTTAAAACTATAAATTTTTTTTCTATAAATTTAAACAATATGCAAACGAAAAGAAACTAAAATGACTTCACTATATCCCAGGCAATACCTAGTGGGTTTTATCTTTAGAAATTGTGTCCTAGTGTTGCGTAGCAGGGACAAAACAGTCATATAATGGAGACGGCGATGAGACAATAATAATTACACACAGTTTATATTTATAACACATAGGAGAATTCATTATTAAAGGCGGGGATTCAGTTAATTTTGGAAGGATGTTTCATACAAAGTTTGTTTATAAAGATAATCACAAAATCACATTACCTTTTTAGGTTGAAAGATGACAACGAAGACAAAGGTTTACAAAATATATGATGATGTTTATTCTCCCAGCTGGATGATTGATGATCAGGAATTCAATTGCCTTTCAGAGTTACATTTTCTTATTTCCCTTTCTGGTCGCTTCCAAAAGGGTTTCAGCTAACACAACTGTTGTCTCTCCATTCTGAACTAACTCCTGAACTTGACTAACTGAACTGAATCTCTGAATATATTGTAAATTATCTTTCTTTGTGACGTCAGAGACGTGCTCAGACATGTGAGAGCCCTCACATGGATTCTACATATTACACATGCCTCCACACACCTCCGCAACAAAACGAAAATTCCTAAATTGATTTCCATTGTTCTAACTCTGACCTCTAGTTGTCTCATTATTTAGCTATTTCTCAACACAATGGACAATTGCTTCACATTCCTAAAATCGTATCTAAATAGCAATATGTATTCACTTTTAACTTTTGATTACTGGGTTCAATTCTAGCCTTTTCTTTTAATAAATATTATTTCCAAACTTATTTCTGTCATTCCTTGATTTACTGGGATCTCTCCCCTTCCATATATAACACTAGGAGTCAATGTGATCATCGCTTACATGCTCACATTTACATGTGATTAGAATGGAATGAGGTTACACAATCACCTCTGATTTGTTTTTTATTTTCGTCCAAGACAGGAAAAAAATGGCTTTTGGAAAAATGCTTATTTACATTGGATTCTGATTTGCAAAAATTTGTTAGAATTTAAAAAATAATGATCAACATGTTTATTAGACATAGAATGTCAATAATAGTTAACTAAATGCGAGATGCCTTCAATAAAGTTCCAGGCTATTTTTGTACAACCATTTAGAATTTCGTATATTCTTGAAAATTCAGTATGTTATTGCTGCACATACTATGAGATGACTGAACAATTTTTATAATTTCAGGTTCAAATGAACAGCTATAGCAAGAATTGGAATGCACCCTACTAAAGCCTGATTGTCACAGCTGGTGAATTTCAAAAATGCAATCTGGATGTGAGGACACTTTAGAAGAACGATATGCAATAAAATTCTGTTTTAAATTTGGAAAATGCCACAGAAACCTATGGAATGCTTCAGACTGCTTTTGAACCATTTTGCATGAATTGAGCATCAGTTTTTGAGTGGCATAAGAGATTCAAGGAAGGCAGGGAGTCTGTGAGGGATGAGATGTGTAGGAGGAGTAAGGAAGTCAGAACACCAGATTTGATTGGCCAAATAAAGAATTTCATGGATAAGGATCATTGTGTGTCTGTAGAGACAATAAGTGCATAGTTTGATGCAAGTGTGGGAACTGTACACACAATTAATTCAGGAGGAACTGAAGATGCGGAAGATTTGTGCAAAGTTTGTCTCAAGGGTGCTCAGAGAAGATCAGACTATTTGAGCAAGATGAGCATCAAGACAATTCCTCACCCTTCCTATGGCCCACATGTTGTTCTCTGTGACTTTTGGTTATTTCTTAAGATCCAGGAAAACCTTAGAGGCTGTCATTATGAGACAATTGAGGAGATAAAAGAGACTGTGACGAGGGTCCTTGACACACTCCACACTCACACAAGAGGACATCCATGGGGCCTTCCAGAAGTTGCTGGAACGGTACAACAAGTGCATTGCAGATGGAGGAGATTACTTTGAAGAGGACTAGAGTTTCATGTGTGTACAATCAATAAAAGTACACGTACAAAAAAGTCTGGAAACATGTTGAAGGCACCTCATACATTTGAATATTTGTTTTTTTAGATGAATTTGTAAACTATTTTTTCACCTGTTGAAAATTGTGATTAGAACAGAAACGAGATTAAGTCTTACCTCTGCATCATTAATGTAATGGACTTCATCAAAAATCACCCATTCCAGATCTCGTATAACATCAGAGCCGTTATACAACATAGACCTTTTTAGAAAAACAAAGCACGAGTTGAACAAAATTATGCAAAAGAGTATAAAATTTTAACATATGAAAAAAAAAAAAAAAAAAGGACTGTGTTTGCCTGAGAAAAAAAAAACTACTTTGCTGATCCCAATTTTTGTCATCTTTTTTAACTTCCAAAATTTTAAGTCATTTTGATAAATTTTGATTTTTCAAATAAAATTAAAATTTCAGATTTTATTCTCCACATCTTTGCAATTTCCACATGTTCTTTAAATACATGAAGCTAAAATTAATTTTGATTTACTAAAAAAATGATTAGTAAAAAACAATTAACGATGATCATTTTTATTGAAATTGTTTAAAAAAATATTTGAAGTTAAAATTTTGGTTTACTAAACAATACTGACAACTTATTTTAATTGAGATTATTTAAAAAAAATAAAACAAAAAACATTTTTTATTTTTCTGCTCAATCCCTATTATTCACTTTATATTCAGAAACAAGCTTAAATTTATTAATGGGTTTGCATAAATAAAACTAATAAAATAATTAAGTACATAAAAAATAATAAATTTCTAGGTTTTATCTTTTTTTTTTTCTAATACAGGGTGACCAAAAAAAAAACAGAGGACATTCAATTGTTTTTCTGAGCATTTTACAGTCAACGGAAAGGGCTCTACATTGTGAGTAAAACAATCACATTTGCAAGTGATTTTTCAAAGTGGCGGCTAGAAATAATGAAACGCTTATCTGTTGACAATTGTATTTCTTTCACAGACAATCTTCAAAGCTCACTACTGAATGAAAAATATCTTTTCAACTTTTTTTTTCTTATAAAACGAACAAAGTTAAATTATTTAAACAACAAAAGTTTAATAGAACAATATACTCTTTTTTTAACAAAGGCTTTTTAAAAAATATCCAAAGAAATTAGAATGTATCAAGTATCAAAATAAAATTTGTTGTATATTTAGAATTACACTTATAAAAAAAACACACAGAACAATCTTTATGATGTACATACTCATCACAGAATGAAGATGTCATATTCTAAAAATCATGTGGGTTTGGCTAGTAACTTTTCTATTTGGCTCGTAAACGAAAATATTTAGTTGTCAAAGGTCGACTAAAGATAAGTTGGTCTGTAGAGCCTTGACGGAGAAAAAAAGGCCAAAGACCCTAGTGTTTTGATGTGATGATTTGAATATAATAAACCAGTTATGACCAAAATTTCTTTTCATTCGGACAAAACACTAAGAAACGGCGCCTAATTAGAGTTGGGGCCCGTTTTTGTGGGTCACCCTGTATTTAACTGACTTTGTAAACTCACTTTTTTTTTTATTCAAACAATAAACCAAAGCTCCATGGGTGACCCAACAAATTGCACTTGTTCTAATAATTATATCTAAGTATGAGTTCTATGCTGTAATTGTGAACTACTTAAGACTTTGTAAAGATAGTGAGCTCTATGGTTGGTCAGTTTTTATGTCCAGAGATAAGTTGATAAATCTTGAGTGTGATCTAAATGGTATACACATTTATATTCCAATAGAATGGGAGAGAAGCATGAGTGGTTAGTAAGACTTCAGTGGGTGTCAGAAACCAATAGGCATTAAGCTAATGGATGGTTTGTGTTCAGTTAGAATATATTTTTGTCCTGATTTGCAAGTCTGTTGTTCGGTAAAGAAATCAAGTATCAATGTAAACCTTTGAAAATAAAACATTATTTTTGAAAAGTGGATATTGTTGAAGAATTCTTTTGATTATTTTATAACATCCATCTTTTAGTTTGCTAAAAGCTCTGGCATTACAACAATATTTGTATTATTCGGACTTTCTGTTCTCACTCAAGTGTTATTCAGACAATGTTTCGATCAATATAACTAATCTTCTTCAGGTGTATGTTGTCGAAAATCTTTTGGGAATCTTTCTGTCGAACTTGGGAATCTGCACAAAATTTTGAACAGAACGTGGAGATAGCATGCTCTCGTTCTGTCAGCCATGATGTGATATAACAGATAAAGTACTAGGTAAATTAAGTTGTAAATGACACTCTTCTGGAGGTTGAAGGTTCAATCTTCAGTGTGGGTGAGAAGAAGAATGCAATTATTGAAAATTACTTAAAATTTCTACTTAGTCATGGCTGACAGAACGAGAGCATCCTATCCCATGGATTAAATAAAAGGTTCCGTTCAAAATTCCGTGCAGATTCCCAAGTTTGACAATTTACACCTGAAGAAGATTGGAGGTTACATCAGCCAAAATGTTGTGCAAATAACACTCAAGATGAGAACAGTAGTCGGAATGATCAAAATTGTCAATCCTTATCTACAGGGTGGAACAATAAATTTTTCACCCTAAAGAAAACGACACTAAAGTTATATTTGAAACTTTTATTCAAAAAATCAATTCAAGTAACTTGATTATCTAGTAGAGCTGACATCTATTGAATGTAGCCACTTTCAGTTTCAATCACCGCCTTGATATGAATCCAGAACTGGGAGCATGCCTTTTCCACAAGTGCCGGCGGGAGCTCGGTGAATACTTGGCGGATGATGGCAATCAGGCTGGCTTTGGTGTTGTGGGAGGTCATGTTGGTGATGTTATCAACGTATGACCAAACAAAGTAATTCAGCGGATTCAGGTCGGAGAAGGAGTGGGAGCCAGTGAGAGAAGGGTACAAAGTCATAAGCCAAACCAGGGTCTCTTTGGACTTGTGAGCCAGCACAGAGTCTTGCTGCCATACCCAGAGTCTGCCAGCAGCCAACTTTTTGAATCAGGGGATCACCACGCTCTTCAGCACATCCAGATACACTTTGGTGTACCTGGATGTACCAAGCCAATTTTGGAGATGTGAGGTGGTATGATATGGCCATCACTTGAAATCACACCAAAGACTATAAACGTAGCCTAAAACCTCATTGAGCTATGCCCTCAAGTGTTAAACTGTCCAGATTTGCATTTTGAGGGTGCTAGCAATGGTCCTATTATCATAACTTGGATCGGTAGAGAGCATGAGTTGTACAGTGGCACATCTTTAATCCCACTCATTAAACATTGTGTCACTTTCAGACATTATAGAAGGCTCCTATTAGTCTTGGGATTTGTACACAACTGGCCAACTAGAAGATGGTCTGCAACAAAAACAGAAAACCTGTTTTCATCAAGTGGAAATGGAATCATGTCGTCTTTTCTAGGGCGACAATTTTATCATTACATTCTAACTGCTAGTAATTTGACTTGAGTGAAGGTGAATCAGTACAAATCTTTATCTTCTACTTTTGATAGTTTCAAGTTGCCAGTCGCCTTGTTTTTATAAGAATTATGTTATTTATTTCAAGAGCCTGTAACATTGGGCCAATATATAACAATAACATTTTCAGTAAGCTTACCTTAGAATTTCTGTGGTCATAATGAGGCAAGAGGCCGTCTGATTGAGTTGGATGTCACCTGTAATCAGGCCAACATCTTCAAATGTCTGTTTAAAATCTCGGAATTTCTGATTGGATAAAGCTTTGATTGGTGATGTGTAGATTGTTCTGAAAACAAGAAAATAAATAAATGGTATTATTTATGTTTTGCAACATACGCTAGAAAAATGTGATTCTACTTCTTTTATAAGTGATTTCATCTAAACTTGGTGATGAAAATAAATTTGAAAAATGGACTGTGTTTGCCTAAGAAGAAAAACTACTTTGCTGATCCCAAATTGATGAGCAGAATTTTTTTTTTCTGTTCTTAAACAGACCAATATTTATTTTTGTCATTCTTTTTAACTTCAAAAATGTTAAGACATTTTGATATATTTTAATTAAATTATAATTCCAAATGCCATTTATGGTGAAATACCTTCAATATTATGTTATTTTAAGCTTTATATTTTTGTGTTTTTAGCCCCTTTCAGTCACCATACATCACAAAATCTCAGTGTCGGTTAGCCATAGTGAGGAGATCTTATTTGTGCTATAAATACTATGTAATCTTGAATATTTGATCATGGTTTACTTTTAGGGAAAATTGTCCTCATGTCAGATTGTCCTGACAAACCTCTGTACAATGAGAGTGTCTAGTAGGCATTCAAGTTCTCTAATTATGCACACCCAAGTTATATTTAAGAGAGCCAAGATGGTTACAGCAATACAATGTTGGAAATCATCATCATCATCATCATCATATTCAGTTTTACATCTGTTTTACGTAGTGGCATATATTGAATTAACTTATCTCTGGTGAGATCTTTATCCATGCTTCTCTTAAATTCACCATTTTACCCTTTCTCCCATGTTTTCCTTGGCATTCCCCTACCAACTGGCACTGCTACTATTCTACATATACTAACCCAGTAATTCTCATCCATTATTTTTCAATGTGACCAAATCAACAAAATCCCCTGTTCTGCATATATCTTCCTATGTGTTTTCAGATATAAGTCTGTTTTTAATAATGACATTAAAAAAATCCATTGTATAATTTTCATATCCTTTTTCTCCAATCAACATATCTTCAACTCTCACTAACCAGATTTCACTTCCATATATTATCACACTGCTTACAAATGCTTGATAGTCTCTTTCTTTGGTGAACAGTAGTAATGTTACGAACAGAGACTCCAAGTCAATGCATGTGTCTGTCAGAATCCTTATGACAAAATGGAAGATAACCAGACATGTTAAAGTGATTAGAGGGGATGGAGGAGTGCAAGTTAAGATATCTGGAGAGTTTGCTAGGAGAAATGATTCTACATTATCTTAGTTAGTTCTAAGTCCTTGGATACTTGTAAATGCGAGCCTCAGGGGAGGAGATGAATTGTTGTTCTAGAGTGTGTCTGGTTTGATCGTTATTTTGTATTGAGCTGTCATTTCATTTTATTTTGTAGTTTCCGTTTATTGCGAGAGGTTCTAGACAAAGTGGATGTGCATAGCTACCATCATGCAACACAAGTAGACCATCATGCAACACAAGTAGACCATCAGCCGACTTCTCATCCACAGGAATGTGGCCTCGGGAATACCCACCACATCTAAGTGTAAGGTTCCTTTCGATGTGTGACATGGCACTACAAACATCCAGATATTATATAATTGATAATAGAGCAGCCACTCTAAGCATTACCAAAGAGTTAGGGCTCCTGTACTGTCAGTCAGAATACAGCAGCCAGACAAATTATCAAACCGGTACCCTCAAACCTGTCAATCAAAAGTGGCCCAATCCAATCATGTTAGCATACATCTTAACTTAAGATTTGAAATGGAAAACTTATATCAAATCTGTTGCTAAGGTGGCTGGAAAAATGATAGAGTCATTTATTTATTTTTTTATAAAGGCGTCACCACTTATCAAGGCCTGGCAGCCACTCAAGGATAAGGCTTAACGAGTGTATGGTAGTCAATGGAACAATATCGTAGTAATCGTTATTAGTCGAAATTTGGTAAGTTGGATTACTTAAGGAGATGGCTCATCAAGAACTTGTTTACATTGGACTTGAAGATGATCATATAGTAGTCAGCGGAAAACAGAAAAGAGTCCACAGGCATGCAGTTCTAAGAAAGATGCTTTCTTTATGGAATCTATGTTAAGGTTTAGGCACAGATAAAGAGTGGGGGAAATTATTGAAAGTGATTTCAGCTAGACGAGCTCAGATGAGCACTTGCCATGAAAATAACAATAAAGCAGACAGGCTCACAACATTCTTCTGTGGAAAAGAGGTTGCATGGAAGAGAAAACGGCATCCTCTACTAGGCTACAAAGTCAATTGTGAACTCTATGAAGGCAGGATAAGGTGCTTCTAGCAGCTCCTGCCCAAATGTGGCAACAGTACTCCATCCTAGGACGTACTTGGCTCTTATACAAGTAGAGAATTGCTTGACACAATCCTCTACATGCATAAGAGTCAGATGCATCCTATGATGGAATACTGTTCAGAGCACCTTTTCCTGCCTTGTTAGAGTACAAAACTGACTTGTAAATCTAATAGGAAATGGTCTCTTCGCTTTCCTACAGTCTTTTTCTCAAAGAAGAAAAGTTACTAGTCTTTCTCTATTGCATCATTATTTCCATTGTAGGTGCTTGACTGTGCTCCATCATCATCAACAACATTATTCAGTTTTAGCATTTATGAGGCTGCAAACACTTCACTCTCATTGCTTTGAGAAAATTTCAGTCTGAAATTGGATTCTAACCTATCAAATACATTTCAGATTCAAGTCGATTACAATGCAAAATGTGTAATATATAGTGTAAAATATGTCTTTATGGATTCATTCATTTGTTTGTTTTTTAAAATAATTTGTAAGATGAATCATCATCATTGTCGTCGTCATCAACAATGTGAGCATTGTAAACAAAGATTTTTGTTTAAAATTTT
Source organism: Euprymna scolopes (assembly GCF_053919585.1). Classification (NCBI taxonomy): domain Eukaryota; kingdom Metazoa; phylum Mollusca; class Cephalopoda; order Sepiida; family Sepiolidae; genus Euprymna; species Euprymna scolopes. The sequence continues at coordinate 110,783,822 of NC_136500.1, forward strand.
GAGCCATATACACTTGACTAAAAGAAATGGTAGTTTTAGTGACTCTCACGTAGTTCCAACGTGGGGCATGATCGTAACAATATATACACACTTGATTAAAACAAATGGTGGCTTTAGTAACTCTCACCTTGTTAAGTGTCGGAGTGAGGAAGCAATAGCATATTCAGCAATAACCGTCTTACCAGCTGAGGTGTGGGCAGCAACAAACACACTTTCATGATTCTCAAGATGTAATATGGCTTGTTTCTGGAATGTATCCAACTCAAATGGCCACTACAAAGTGGAGAATAAATAAAATCAATTATATATATATATATATATATATATATATATATATATATATATATATATTCAGAAAAAAGTTTTATAGAATTTATTTATAAACAAAATAAAAGAAATATATTCAACATTAATAATAATACAATGCAAGTCTATGAAAAAAACATTTATATATATCATGCACAGAAACAGACCTCACTGCTACCAATACATTAGCACATCACCTATCTCTTTCTCTTTGATATATATATATATATATATATATATATATATATACATACACACACACACACACTCATATATATAGTACAGGGTGTTCCAGAAGTCTTGGACAAATTTTAATTCAATCTTATTTTATATCTTAAATGAAAGTGACACGATTTTAAAGCTAAATTTATCAAGTTTAACTTTAATATAAATGATTACACTGGCCAACACATTTTTTTAGTGCCCAAGGTTTCTAAGCTGGTTTAGACTAATTTGGAGGTGCTGATTCCGAAAATCATATTAATTTTTCTCCTCAGGTTAAGTTGTTGAGATATTTGCTATTTTAAACCATTTTTTATCTAAAATTATGTGTTCTGTCTCCCTGTTTTGAACTCATAATCTCCCTTTAAATTACTATTAACTAAAATGTTACTTTCTTAATTTCCTCTTCCGGTTGGTCTTTACTTCCTATTTGCAACCACTGGTGACACAGCATGCCTAACGGTAAATTTTACTCATTTCTTCTTCTGGACAATGTATTTGTTTACTTTGTCATAAAATGTGACATTTCACGTTCCATTTTTTTATGAACTTATTCAGTATTTCGATGTTTTTAACTCCTTCATTTTTCTACATTTGTTTGTTATTGTTTTTACTTTCTCATACCTGTCATCTTTTCTCTTTCAGTTTTTACTTTTTCCATTTAAATATATCTGTGGATTATGTACTAGTCTTCAGAGTTGTTAGTTTTTAGAAAAGTTTATCTGACTGAAGTGTAGGTGCATGCGGCAACAATACATTAGGCATGTTTCTACATACATTCTAGCTTCATAATCACAATTGTAGGTTGTTATTGTGATGTATGTTAATTGATTTTGACATCAAAAACCTTAAAAGTCAAATTTGCTATACAATGAGCTATGTAGTAGGTAAGAAGTGGACATTGAATACTAAATAAGCCTACCGATCGTGGCATATTTTTGTTGACTTCTGGGTCAAAATAAGGTTTATTCTTTTTAATGTTTTTTTTTCATTTATAAGTCAGACAGAAAATAATTAAGCTGCATTATTTTACTTTCATTGCATATTTTTGGAGCAAAAATTAAGCATGGCTACATCATCTCCTAGGCGACGTTGTTTACACAATCTAAATATGTTTTGCTATATTTGCGAGGAATATACGTTGTAACCCAACAGGAAACAGATCAATGAATTTGTGAACCGTGCTTTCATTGCTTACTTCAAAGTAATGCTGGGTGATCAAGATAGAGCATGGCCACCCAATATTGTATTCAAGCAATGTGTTGAGCATCTTTGACAGTGGATAAAAAAGGATAGAAAATCACTCTGCTTCGGTATTCCAACAGAAAAACCATTTCGATGACTGCTATTTCTGTGCAGTCAAAACAAAGGGAATCAACAGGAATTCATTGGTTTATCCAAACCTTAAGTCTGCAATGAAATTCCTGTTCCAGTGTTTAAAGGCTTGCCCAAATTGGAATTACCTGGTTCTGAAGAAGACTAGAGATCTCAACCTTTTTTTTTTTTTTTTTTTTTTTTTACAAAGGCATCACCACATTATCAAGGCCCAGAGGCCACTCAAGGATAAGGGTTAAAGAGTGTACAGTAGAAGTTGGTCAATATAGTAATCATTAGTAATGAAAATTTGGTAAATTTAATAACTTATATGGAACGGCTCATCAAGAACTTATTTACCTTAGACTTGAACACAACCATATTGTAGTCAGCCGGAAAGCAGGAAAACGGAAGACAATTCCACAGGCGTGCAGTTCTAAGAAAGAAGCTTTGTTCATGGAATCTATGTTTAGGTTTAGGCACAGATAAAGAGTGGGGGAAATTATTGATAGTGTTTACAGCTAGACGAGTGTTTCTTGTGAAAGTTTGGCGAGGGGGGACCATAGATTGAAGCTCAGTTGAACACTTTCACCTTTTTAAAAAATCTTCTGAATTTTTAGCTTCAAGACTAAAATAAAACATCTACTACAGTCTGGAACCTTCTATAGAAAACATCATGGTTTATTCTTGCCTTATTTCACTCAGGAAAATGACATAGTATATTGTAACAACACTGCTGGCCTGCTGCAGCAGCTTCGTGTCAAACAGTATTATTCTCAAAATTGGCACCTTTTATAGGCAGTTCCAAAATAAGTTTAAAATGTGTTCTTCTTCACAATGACAACTTATATGGATCAGTTCCTCTTGGCCATTCAACTACTCTCAAAGAAAAATATGATGAAATCAAATTTGTTCTGGAAAAGATTTCATACAGACAGCACCAATGGATCATGTGTCGACTTGAAAATTGTTGAATTTCTCTTCGGACTACAAGATAGCTACACAAAATTTCCTTTCTTCTTATGTTTGTGGGATAGCCAGTGCACAGTGAACTGATTCCTGACGCTCTCTCTCTCTCTCTTTCTCTCTCTCTCTCAGTGTTCTGACTTTTCCTTTGGTGGAGCATTTCAAAATTATTTGATATATATATATATATATATATATATATATATATATATATATATATATATGTCAGGACAATTAATCAGTATCAGAAAAAATTTGTGCCTATTTTCTGATGCCAAAAACGATTCTTTTAGTTATTTTTTCTTTTTTTAATATTTGATTTTGTTTAAAACAAAATTTTCCATTACTGGTAGTAATAATAAAATAATAAATATTTATTCTAAACTACCAGCAAAGCTAAAAGCTGTAGATCATCCACACAAATGTGTGTTTTTACATTTGAGAAAATAAAGGCACATTTAACGTGTGTTTTTACGTTTGAGAAAATAAAGGCACATTTAACGTGTGTTTTTACGGGAATCAGGGGAAAATAACTTTATAGTTAAATATTTAGAGATTTATGAAGAATTGGAATCAAGAATTTAGTAGGGAATTAGTAATTGTATCAGAATCAGAAAAAATATTCGTATTGTCCCATCACTAATATATATATATATATATATATATATATATATATATATATATATATATATAAATCCCCGAAACAGTGTTTCATGGTAAACAACTGATGATCCCTTGAAAAATAAAAAAATTGGTATTATAGTAAATTCGAGAGAGTTGATGCAGTGATTGCAGGTGATTAAATGACTTACTGACTAGATGTTTTTTTAACGAATGATAAAAAGTAATTTTTTGTATGGTTTCAAATGTTAAAAACGTCAAAGACTATATATATATATATATATATATATATATATATATATATATATATATATATATATATATAAACAAATGATTAATAAAACATCTTGAAAAAGAGTTAAAAACATATTTAATTTTAAAAAGGAAGCACAAGATAAGTGGATAGTCCTTAATCCGCAGAGTTTCGAAGAAATACTCTCCTTCTCATCAGAGGGCAGGAATTAGCAAAATGCGGGATCGGATTTTGCATGTAAAAGTATTTAATGAAACTACAAGTAAGTCACAGATCTTACTTGGTTAAAAAAAGGGTGAGGTAAGGGGAATAGGAGGTAAAAGAAAAATGCTAAAAAGATTTCACATGAATGGATAGTCCGGTGAAGGGTAAAAAAATCCAAGAATGGTAAAATCCAAACACGGTCGAATTAAAAATTTCCAATCCAACAGGTAAGTTCCAAATGGTCCAAAATGATATATAGTCATCCACATACAGTACTGTTTCACTGTATCACAACCCATCAATGCAGCTAGACTAGCAACTACTTTTGGTCAACATAATAAGCTCCGACCTTCTTCAGGTGTATCTTGTCGAACTTGGGAATGTTTCTGTCGAACTCGGGAATTTGAACAGAATTTCAAGCGGAATCCTTTATTCACTTCATGGGGGTAGCATGCTCTTGTTCCATCAGCCATGACTGGATAGAGGTCCTAAGTAATTAGCAAATGTATTTTTTCGGTTGCCCACACTGAGGATTGAACCTTCAACCTTCAGGAGAATATCACTTTTACAATTGATTTTTCCAAGTACTCTAACCACTGTGCCATGGGTCCTGTGAGTTCGACAAGATACACCTGAAGAAGGTTGGAGGTTACATCGACCGAAATGTTGTGAAAATCACACTCAAGATGAGGACAGTAGTCAGATGAATAATAATATGGACATATTAACCAATTGAAAAAAAAAAACCCCATGAAATGGATCCTATTACACACAGAATGAAGTGGAAGAACCCATCAAGATAGTTTATGATACACTTGACCTCAATCCCCCTCAATGTACGCACAAACAACAAAGGTTGGGGAGAAAGCAGAAATTTACCAAATCCTGCACAATTATTTTCAGAAAGAGAAGATATTAAAGAGAAATAAGAAACTCTTTTACATAGTAAAAGGCTTGTGAGGTAGGTGTTGGGTAGAACTGCCCATAAATGAACTCATCCACACCTAATAAATATGGCTACCACCTCAGAACAGGTAAGGTAGCCACAAGTGAGTTACTGAATGAGTTAGAGTAAGTGCAAGAAAAAGTACTCTCGCCACAATCCTATGTTTCACCACAAATATAATATTTGACTTAATATCTATGTCCACATTATTTTTCATTAACCATTAGCCATAACAGTAATATATGATACTATGGGTTGGATGTAAAAGGGGCATAGGATTCCTTAATCAATCCTGGGTAATGCTGGATCTTCCTGATTATAACTAATGAAATCCAACCTTATGTGCCATAACTGGTATCCTTTTATAGAAATCATCAACAGGTGTATTGACATCAACCATTTCAGCCCATTCTTCCTTTGTTTCAGCAGTTGGGGCTACAGGTTCAGTTTTGCTGGCTGGGATCTCTTTCTTTTCTTTCACCTAAGTGAAAAAAAAAAATATATATATACATACATGTATCCTTATAAATTGTTATAATTATATATTTACTGATATTGTAACAGATTAAAACATTTCATTAGAGCTTAATTTCCCAACAAATAATCGAACTCTTTAAAGTGACTGAAAAGAAAACAAAAAATATTGAATCAAAATCAGTGCGTGCTGCATAAAACACGTTTTTTTACTCACTTTAACAAGTTCCTCAAGACTTTCACTTTTATGAATTTTGTATCCAGCGTCTTGGTTAACCTGTAAAAAAATGGAAAAACAAAAAAATGTATTGCTACAGACATTTTTATTAGGAAATATGAGAATGTTTTTATAGATTTTTACAAAAGAACTTATCCGTATTACTAGTAGGCAAGAAGCTCATGTCCAATCCCAAATCTATAATATGACGAAGCTACATTTTTATAAGCAATTGGTTTTAATCAGCAAAAGAGAAGTAACAAATTCTCGTGATATTTTTAACATTTATTCAATAAAGAAATATAAGTTTTAAAATTGAATATCACAGAAATTTTCAAAAAAGAAGTTTTTGGAATAGATTACTGATGTTTAAAATCTTCCAGGCCAAGGGAGATAATATAATTTAATACAGACTAATTATGTACTCTTAGCTAATTACTAACATTAATGCATTAACTTAAGTATAAAATAAAATGGACAAGAGGAAACTTCATAGTGATAAAAATAACAACAACCATTAATAATTAAATAATAAAAATATTAATCTGCAAAATTGCTACAAAAATACAACGCGTAATTTCCCAGATTCTGGCCCTTGGTTTCCATATGAAAACACTCTCTAAATTGAGTGTAGATTTTAAAGACGTGATATTTCGAAAATTTACCTATATAAAAAATGAATAATAATAAAAAATTAACCATATCATAACTATCTAGTTTTGATACACTATCGATGCTTCCGTTCAGTCTTGAAAGACAAAGGATACCCATGTACGGGCAGTTGCGCGTGTTAATTGTGAGGCAAGGGTCGCGCAATCCCTAACCACACCTCTCCTGAATCGACACTGTTTGGGTCCAGTGGCAAGGAGAAGACCAGGACGACTGGAAACAATGCCGAGATAAGCGGAGAACAGATACAGCACCTGGATGTCCCAAATGGTCACCCATTTAGTACTGACCAGCTTCAACATTGCTTAACTTCGGTGATCCAGTGGGAACCGGTGTATCAACGTGATTATGCCATATTCAGTTTTGATACACCATGTTCGTAAAAAAATTATTGAATTCTTCAATATTGTTATTTCATCTATTTACCATTGCCCAGTATTAAATGTGTCTTTGTGCTTATTTACATTAGTGAGCTTTTAAACCAACACATTTCAGGTGAAAACATTATGTACTTTTATGTGTTATGTGAAATTGGTATAAATTCAAAAAATTATGAAAAATGATCCAGTAGAAGATGAATTTTTAATAAAAAATCATCCACAATTACATTCCGAAAAGCATTGGTTTAAAAATGGCGGACCCTTAATCTGCTAATTTAAGTCAAGGGCTATCTCCCTAGTTTGTCATACTGAATTGGTTGCACAACTCTTTTACATTAAAACATATGATAAAACTCGATAATTCAATAAATTCTATTTTTACTTGTAATTATTTCCTACTGGATCATATTTTATAATTTATTTTAATTTATACTAATTTCGCCATGAGATGTAAATATGTAATGATTTCGCCTGAAGTGTGTTGGTTTAAGAGATCACCAATGTAAACAAGTGCCGGTGACATTAATCAAAATTACATTGGCATCACCTTATAAAATTTCTTTTCTTACAAACTATGCACAATGCATTGACTACAATATCTTTTAAAGTTTTTATTTATTTTTAAATGTTATTTTTAAAAGTAAATGTATATTTTCCAACAACATTTTAAATGAAGGATACAAAAGTTTTAACCAAGAGAGACTACAGAACTGCCAACGTTCTCCCTTGTTATAATCGAAATACAGGATTCTAAAATACTACTGTGATACTATGAAGGTGACCCATGAGTCACTAAGTGCTTTTATATTTGGCAATGACAATATAAGCCTACAGACTATAAGGGAAGGGCAGCTTCCGGGTAGCCGGTGGTGGGGGCAACTTCAGATACTGATGCAGAGAAGACAGTTGACAACTAGATGCCATTCGCGGCGGATGGGAGCTGATAATGACAATGGTTGTACAGTTTTTAGAGTTGACTGTGAAACAGAGATAGAGCCAGATTGTGACTAACAGATGAACGTAACATTGATAGAACACACTCTCAAGTCCAACTGTCAAATATATGTGAAACATTGGCATTGTGTTTTTCATGTTTATTTTGTTTCAATATTTATTCTTGTGGCCCCACGTGTGTTCTCAGTGACATTCAGGCCATAAGAAACACAGTGAATGAAAAATACCACGGCACACATGACGTTGGGGGTTGGCGGTTTGTTGAGGCCACACACGTCTGGTCACACTACCAGGATATTCTTGTGTATATGCTATCGTTACATGTTTTCTGCAATTGTTCGGATAAGTATGGCATTTCCAAGAACTGTGTTAAGGAATTTCTGATGGTAACGCATCAGATTAAAAAAATCATGCCAATCACCCATCGTTTTGTGTTGTATGGAAATGTTGAATGAAACTCTGGTTGGATAGACAGAAATACACGCATCCCAATTGAGGATAAGTGGAGAAAAGAAAGACCACAAAAGATTTAGAAGATTAGAAAAAGATCAACCTCAAACAATGGCACATTGAAACCAACATAAATGATAAAGTTTCATGGAGAAAATCGCTTTGTGCCACTGTGGCCAATGTGCCATCCATATTTGATAAGGAAGAAACATGTTAAATAAAAAAGCTAGAATGCAGTAGGAAAAGCAACAGATAAATAATTGCACTCTGAAAATGTAGACTTTTGCCAATATTTAACGAAACTGACAAGCTGACTTGACAAGTTTTTACTGTAGCCACAGCTATCTATCTGCTAAAGAGAACTTTGTGTGTGTGTGTGTGTGTGTGTGTCCATCAGAGTTTGTTCCCTATGGACTCTAAAACAGCTGGGCTGAGTTTTATGGACTCTAAAACAGCTGGGCTGAGTTTTTTTTTTTAAATTTCACAGAAATGCACTTGATGTGTGTGAGTGTTCTTACATAGGTTTTATATTGGAATGCTTTTGATAAGTAATGAAAATTGATAATCGAAACAATCTAATTAAAGAAAGAAAGTCTGATTTTGACCAAAGTTAACACCTTCCACATACAACCTAACATCACAAGTGCATTTGAGAAGTTTTATCACTGCACAGGCCAAAAGGTTCAGCTTATAAAATCAACTATAGATTCTTTTATAAGACAGGGGCGCATTTAAAATGCAAGTTTCTTTTTATAGCACAATTGAATCATGATACTTGACTTTTGTATGTTTAACTTTAATTCAAGTGATTAGGTAAAAAAGCACCTTTCATAGAAATACTAATAGAGAAAGGCTAGCAGTGTGTCTCTTCTGTGAGAAATGGACTATAAAGAACAGAAAAGATCATCTCCCACTAAATTGTTTTTCATTTTTTTTTTTACTCACATTCACCCCTTACAAGGCATATTGTCACTTGGACATAAGGGGCTACTATTTGGGACCATGCCTAGGAAAGATTAACAAGATTTTGGTTTACATTACATTTAAACTTCTACATATCAGTACAGTCAGAGAAGCAGGTAGCAGGAAGGGAATTCCACATTCTAGCAAACTAGACTTTGGAAGAAACTATTAGAATAGAAAGTTTTCTGGCATTTAGGGACCTCAACAGTAAAGGGGTGAGATTTTGTTGCTAAGTGGGTTTGTCGGGGATATGTCGAGAGGGCACAAGTACAACAAGTTCATCAGAACACATTCCATTAAAAATATTTGTAAAACAGGCACAGAGATGCAACATTGCGATGATGAGACGGGTTGGAGAGTTGACAAAGCGGAACCTATTAGATTGGAAAATCTTTTTTGGACCCTATCCAAGAGGGAAAGACTAGTGGTAGATGCACTAGCCAAGATGTGGCAATAATACTTCATGCGAATGGTGGTCTTGAAGCAGTACAGGATACTTTCAGATGTGAGTAATCTTCTAGCTTGATAGAGGGAATCCTTTGCAGCAACATTTGCAATGTCCTCAATGTATTTGTTCCAGTTCATATTTCCTGTGAATGTTAAGCTGAAGAGTTGGAAGGAAGAATTCTCAGGTAAGGTGTTATTTGTCATGGATATCAGTGGTTGGGGAGGCATCTTGTAATTGTTAAAGGAGAGCAGCTTAGTTACCATCCATTTGCAGCCTCATTCCACTACGTGAAGTTAATTTTGTATTTTGTTAGGACAAAAAAAAAGAGTGTTGTGAATGGCACCTTCCAAGATTTGTCAGCAGTGCTTCATCTTACGACATATCTGACTTTTGTATAGGTTATTATATAGTTATTATAGTAACGACATCCGTCATACATATTAATGATTGTTTGAAGAAATTGACAACTTACCTCTTGTCCGACTTTTTCCTCTTGTGGCTTCAAGAAAGTGAATTGCTCATCGGACACAAGATCTGTGTCATCGGACAGCAAATCAGACAACTTTAGAAATTGACTTGTTGTCTCAGGTGTCACTGTTGTGGTGTCATTTTCTTTGGTTGGTTCAGTCTTCTCGTCAGGAATATTGGAATTTTTTTCTTCAGATGCAGGGGGCGGTTGGGATTCTGCAACCACAAGTGCTTCTGTTTGTGGCAAATCGGTCTCTTCCAAAAGGGGCTCATCAGAATCTGGTGCTGGTACTTGCACAGGTACGTCTGCATCATAGTTCAATCCAGTTTTCATGCCAGGGGCAGAGAAAAGCAGATCTAGAAAGATCAATATTACAATGTTATATACGTGTAAAAATATAAATTCTTGTTGAGTTCTCAAGATAGAGAAGACTGGCCTGTGTCTATTTTGTTTCATGGCAAAAGAAAAGAGAGTGTTCCAAATTTTTTCTCTTCCTTTTCCACCTAATAATGTGTTCCCCTATACCTTACTTCATTTCCACCCATTTTCTTTGAGTACCCCATAACCTCATCTTGGTATACAGTCTACAAGTAAACCTCATTGTATTCAATGTTTGTATGTCCTAGTTTGGTATAAGGTCGTCTATGTATTCGTTTTATTGCGGACTATTATCCTCATCTTCATAGTTGTTGCTGTTTCACCACATTTCGGCCAAATCATTCTCTGGCCTTCTTCAGGTGGTTGACCATGACAGGATAGGAATACCAAGTCTTGTAACTATCCATAGTAATTACTGCCTTCGGTAGTTGTTGTTTCACCACTAAAGGCCACTAATCCTCTGGCCTTCTTTGGGAAGGATTGAAACAGCTATCTTCAGAAAATGCTCACCTAGAATCGTAGAGACTTTATGCCTCTATCCACTGCACCACAAATTATGGAGTCTCATCTCAAAGGATTCCAAAAAAATAAAAAGATGTAAGGTTTCTTATGTTGAGCTCTCTTCCCAGGACATCTATTATATAACATTTACTGTATTTGATATATTGTGAGGAAAAAGTATTCCATTTCAGCATAGTATATTTAACTAAACAAAAGAAAACAAAATGATATATTTAATAAAAAACAAATTTGACGGATTTTAATGTATATTCAAATATCACACACACAAAAAATTATTTTTCAGTAAAAAAAATTGTTTAAATGCAATTAGAAATATTACATACAGCAAATAAGATTTATAGCGTGCTCTTTCTTATCTGGGATTTATTTCTCATTGTGACAACCAACATCTTCCTTCTGTTGTATGTGTCTCTAGTGAGACACATTCTCGTATACAGCTTCATCATCCTATCTCATTCTGGAGGTTGGCAATGCAGATGGTTCACAGGTTCCACACAAAATCCGATGAACAATGATTAGAAGCCCTCAATACTAGAGCAGAAGGTGGGGTGGGGGTGCTGTGTGGCAATTTCATCTTCATCTTTAACATCATGTGTAACACTTATAGTGTGCTGCATGACCACACACCAGCTCTGCAGAATGGACTCAGTGAAAACTAACAAAAGCTATACGAGAGATGATTTTGATTGTTGGAAGTCTTCTTTTCCAATTTAGGTTGCTAGGCCATAGAACAATCAGCCTGAAGCTGTGGTGAACCTACAGATGTCCAAAAAGTTCAAGCCGGTGCTGGACGCAATGTGGTCATTGATTTTTAGATGATTACCCTATACATACCTCCCACCTCTCTTTCATAATTCACTTTCACATGACTCTCACCCTGTGCTAATCTATTCATAGCATTTTTTCGGGGCGGAGAGTAAGATCACTTGGAAAAACATTGATAAAAATCGCTATAAACCTGTAAAATCCTGTCAATCCGTGCATCAATTTTTTTTTTTTTTTTTTTTAACTTTAATTCACTCCAAACAAAACACATAGCTAATATTGAGGATTAGGGGACATCCTAAGTGAGGAAATCAGCAACAAGATGTTTGTTTACATTACATTTAAATTTCTGCATGCCAATAGAGCCAAGGGAGCAGGGAGGGAATACCAAAAACTAGCAGTTTGATAAAGGAAGCTATTATTACAGTAAAAAAATAACTCATTGGCATCTGGGGAAAGTTCATAGTGAATGGATAGGATTTATCTGATTGTCGAATTGGTCGGGTGCATTTGTGTCAAGTTTGTGTGCATGTGGAAGGGAAACAAAAATCATCTAACTCCCTTACCCTCACCATGAATCATTTGAAGCCTCAGCCTTCACGACAAAACTAATATTTTCAGAGAGAACTACAGGGTGGCCCAGCCACACATCTCACAGATCACTGACACGAGTTCATGGCATGTTTACGGAAGAGAGAACAATAAGCAAAGGGTTATGGCCACCACGTTCCCTGGATTTGTCACCATGTGATTTTTATCTTTGGGAAACTTTAAAACAAAAAGTTTATGCAAATAATCCTCACAATCTAGACCAACTAAAGGAGAACATAGCCAATGCTATCAGAAGAATAATCAGAGAAGATCTACAGGCAGTATCTGCAAACGTTGTTAAACGTGCCCAGAAATGCATAGGTGTCTATGGGGGGGGTACTTCCAGCATCTTTTATAACGCTACAGATAATTTAAACAATAAAAGAATGTTCCTTCTCTCTACTACATTTTATGGAGTACTTTTAAGTGAGCCACCCTGTATAAGGCGAAAAAAGATATGTTCAAACGTACTAAACGAAAAATAAACAATATTCTTTCAAAAGTGCTAAATACAATATGAAGTTTTATAAGTCAAATTACATAAATATCAGAAAGGCCTTACCTATATCAATCTATGTTTCGATGATATTAACTGTCTCATTAGAGATTCGATATTGGATCTACATTTCGACTCTGCTAACAGTCACCAGAGCTTAATACTTAGCTCTTATTTATGATGAGCTGACAAAAACCTGTGGAAATGGTGCTCTGTTGAGAGATTCTCTAGGCAGATGATATTGTTATTAATGTAACCAGTGAGACTGACAGGAGCGAGTACAGCATTTACTAGGTAGAAATCAGTGCTTGAAAAAGGTGGCTTTAGGATTAAAGATGAAGTATATGATATCTGACGCTCAAGATATAATATCTGACCCACATTTGCAAGCTTGGAACTGGCTCCAACTCCATCAAATGCAGAACATGCAGTAAACGGTGTCACAAAAGATGCACCAACCTGCTGGTGCTACATGTAGCATATGCAATTAGTTCCATTTACAACAATTGTCAAAATCTGACTCCAATGGAAACATAAATTATTGCAGGTGTCGAAAGAATCTATATATATATAAAAGCGAAAATGTGTGTATGTATGTATGTTTGTATGTTGTATGTGCGTTTGTGTGTCCGCTAAAAACTTTCGACAGACACAACAAAAATTCACAAACTCGGTATCATATTGAAGCTCCATCCTTCACACGAAAAATATCGAAGAATTGGACAAAAATGTTAATTTTTTCACTCGGAAATCGACAATTTTCGACAGGGGGGGGGTCAACAAAAGCGGTCCTCTCGTGACGACGACCGGTTCTACGCATGTGTCAGATGACGTCATGACTTGATTTACTTTAAATAGTTGAGGAACTGACTAAATTTCATGTATGTCATGTTAGCTCAGTTGGTTAGCGCATTGGTTCGTTATCTAAACGTTTTGGGTTTGAATCGTGGTGTGAGATGTTTTTTTTTTTCGATTTTTTAAATTTAAATATTGAACCAGTGTTATTTAAGCCATTTTTCACGTAACGTTCGTTTTTCTGTTATTTTTTTTACTTCGCTTATTCTTAGCGACACCCAAAAACACCCGGGTACCCACCGATTTTTTAAATTTTAATATTGAAACAGGCTTATTTAAACCATTTTTCACATGTTTTTTTTGGTTTTAACGTTCGTTTTTCTGTTTTCTTTTTTGTTTTTTCGATTTTTACATTTAACATCGTTTGTTAGCCTTACGTTAGTTTTTTTTATGTTTTTTTTTATTACCCCCCCCCCATTAAGTTTTAATGTTCGTTTTTATGTTTTCTTTTTTTACTTCGCTTATAACAAACAAACCTGGTCATTAACCTCATTTGCTGGATAGCTATTGCTTACATCATCGTCGTCGTAACGCTCGACGACTTCCGTCCGGGCACCTGTCAATTTGGTTCTTACTTAAATAAATTCAAACATCTTTCAGTAACTCATTCTGGCTGGCCGAACGGTTCATATTTTTTTCACATTTTATTTTCAAACTGGATGGAGAAAATTGTCAGACTCGTTCTATATGCCTTCATAAGAAGGTATATTACACATCAATGTCACAACTGGTACACTGAAACACTTCGAAGTCTGCCTCACACTGATATCGAGGCCCCAAAATAGACTGCTTAGGACATGGAGATCAGTTGATGATAATCTGAACCTGGCAGGTGGCACAAGCAAAATGGCAACAGTTAGGAACAATTGAAGTCATTCATGAAATGGTAAAACAATCATATAAAATCAGATCACAGGTTCCAATTAGAAAAATACTCACCATTTTCAAAATCAATGTTGACTTGCTTATCAGCAGATAAAAGAGTGTCACAGTCAGTCACCTCATCCATTCCACCTGAAAAAGAAAGAACACATTTTAGAACTTTTTACAAGACAGCAGATACCGCCACCTCAAGGAAAAAAGAATCCCTAGCATAGGGCTATGGAATCAGTGAGGAAGTTTTAGAAAAAGTTCATTGCTTTTGAAATTTAACTTTACAACATTGGAGTGTTCAAATTGATTGACTCAGACTCAAAAAGCAGACACATGATGACCTCTTTGCTTCAAAAGTTCTGTACTATTATTTAAAAGACAATCACCATTATACTTGTTTTGGGAATTTTAGGTAGAACATTCCTTAATTGCATTCTTTAAAGTTTGTTCATTTAGAAATATTAAATTTAGAGCCTAAAAAACGAAAAAAGGAAAAGAAAGGAATACACCCTAACTCTTTAGAATTAAAATACAATGAATAATACATATACGAGGGGTGTGCAATAAGTAATGCCCCTGACCCATTTCTAGTTGTCTGATCTAGCTGAAATTTTGCATGTGCAATGATTTATATCTCTACGGGTTATGTGGCAAATTACAGCTCTGAACTAATTGTGGTTTCTGTTTTACAGGTGTTTGAACTGAAATAGAGCCTGTTGAATGTTGAGCATTGATCTGGTTTTTGTATTTGAAAGGACGCACACCACAGGAGACTTTTGATGAAATGAAAGAAACTTATGGTGATAATGCCCCATCATATAACCTTGTAAAATGCTGGCATAGTAAATTCAAACATGACCAGAAGTCTGTGGAAACAGCTCCCAGACCTGGTCGCCCCCCCTCCCCTTCTGCCATTGATGAGGCATCTGTCCGTCAAGTTGAGGCTGCCATTTTGGAAGATCGGCGCATTACTATTCGCCAAATAGCTCAAGATGTCAAGATTAGTACAGGGTCTGTGGAAACTATCATTCATGACCATTTGCATATGCATAAGGTGTCTGCCAGATGGATTCTCAGGTTGCTCACACCATTCCAGAAGTGAGAACGTGTCAAGTGCTCGAGGATGAATTTGAAGATGTGCCAAGAAGATGAGTTAAAGTTTTTCAAAAGACTGATTACACAGGATGAGACCTGGGTCCATCACTTTGATCCAGAGACCAAAGCCCAGTCAATGTAGTGGAAGCACTTGAACTCACCACCTCCAAAGAAGGCAAGGGTGCAGCCCTCTGCTGGCAAGGTCATGCTCACAGTCTTCTGGGACCAGGACGGAGTAGTGATGACAGATTTCCTGGCAAAGGGTACCACAATTACAAAAGCCTATTATGCTTCACTTTTGAGGAAATTAAGGGAAGCTATCAAAATCAAGAGACGGGGTAACATCAGCAAAGGTACCCTCCTCCTGCAGGACAATGCTCTAGTCCACAACTCGCATGTCGCCAGATCAGAAGCACAGACGTTTGGTTATGAAATCCTTCCCCATCCTCCCTACTCTCCTGACCATGCACCCTCTGATTTTCACCTCTTCCCAGCCATGAAGTTGTTTTTGAAAGGAAAGCGTTTCCCAGATGATGCAGCCTTGATTTCTGAAGTCACATCATGGTTGGAGGACCAACCTGGGGTGTTCTACAAAAACGGTCTCCAGAGCTGCATCAAACGATGGGAGAAATGCATAACTCTGGGTGGTTCCTATGTAGAGAAAGACGAATAACTGTGCCAAGTTTCGTTGCTCTACTACCATGGGAAGTGGGTCAGGGGCATTACTTATTGCACGCCCCTCATACTTGCTGTCCTGACTCACCATTGTCCGGTTATGTATTTACTTAGAATTTGTTTTGCTTTTCTTCTTTTTTTTTTTCGGCATTTTATTATTATAGAAATATGTTTATGAAATTTTTAAAATAAGTTTTTTATTTGAATTTATATGATAAATTATTTTTATTTGAATTTATATATAAAATAAATGTTTATGAAAGTATAAAAATAAAATTATTGAAATCAAAATAACAAAATTTCAAACATCATAAAACAAAATATATTAAATACATTATATTCCCAAAATAGTTTTAAAAGATTTTTAAAAGTATTTTCAAAAATTCTTAAAAAAAAAAAAAAAAAAAATTTCAATAATTCTTAATTAAAATAAGGCCAAAAAAACTTTTCAATGATTATTAAATAAAAAAAAAGAACGCTCGGAAAAACGTAATAAAAAAGAATACATACACAGGAGAGATACAGGTGTAAAAAAAAAATAACTGATTCGCCTTGTCACTGCTTTCGGTAGCGCTATGCTGGAAGTTAGGAAGTACATTAGCCGACTATAACCGAGATCTTGTTTGGTATCACTATTTATTTTACCAAAACAAGACTTTATGAAAAAATAACTTGATATTTAAAAACAAACAAACAAAAAAATTCAACATTTAACTATTTTCCATTCTCTGTTCCCTATAAAGATTTGCAGACCTATATCTTTATACGATCATCATCTTCATGCAGATAAACCTTTATTGAGACTGTTTAAAAACTTAACATTCCATCACTATTTATATGATTTAATAGTTTTCACTGTCTTTTTTTTTTTTTTTACAAGGGAATCACCACTTATTAAGGCCCACAGGCCACTCGAGGATAACGGTTAAAGAGGGTACAGTGGTCAAAAGGACAATATAGTAATTATTAGAAGTGAAAATTTGGTAAATTGGATTACTTAAGGGGAACGGCTCATCAAAAACTTGTTTACATTGGACTCGAAGACGGCCATATTGTAGTTAGCTGGAAAAAATGGAAGAGAGTTCCATAGGTGCGCAGTTCTAAGAAAGAAGCTTTGTTCATGGAATCTACGTTTATGTTTAGGCACAGATAAAGAGTGGGGGAAATTATTGATAGCGTTTTCAGCCAAACGAGTGTTTCTTGTAAATGTTTGGTGAGGGAGGACAATAGATTGGAGCTCAGACAAGCACTTGCCACAAAAATAACGATAAAGTAGAGACAGGCTTGCGACGTCTTCTCTGTGAGAAAGAGGTTGTAGGGAAGAGAAAACGGCATCTCCCACTAAGCTACAAAATCTATTCTGAACTCTGTTAAGGCAGGGTAAGGTCTTTCTAAAGCTCCTGCCCAGATGTGACAGCAATACTTCATCCTTAGACGTACCTGGCTTTTATATAGATAGAGAATTGCATCAGCAGGTAGATATTTACTGGGTCGATAGAAGGATCCACCATTTTTCCAGCGACCTTCGCAACGGATTTGATGTATATGTTCCATTTTAGATCAGGAGTAAAGATCAAGCCCAGAAGCTTGTCAAAACATGGAGACTCCCCAAGACAAGAGCCATTAATTTCATTTGATGCCAGACGGGAATCAGAACATTGATGATGTAAAGATAGAAGCTTGGTTTTAGATGCATTAAAAATAATCAGCCACTTTTTTCCCCATTGATCAAGATCAGAGGCGAGAGAATCAGAGAGAACTTGGTCGTTTACAGTCTTTGATGTGCTGCCATAGATGGTAGTGTCATCAGCAAAAATGTCTATGAATAATGTAAGGATGTAATTTGGAAGGTCATCAATGTAGATCAGGAAGAGAGTTGGACCCAGGACGGACCCCTGAGGGACTCCAGCATTAATACTATGAGCTTCTGATTTCTGCCCATCAACCACGACTTTTATGAACCTATCAGAGAGAAATGGTTTAATAATTGAAAAATTTTTGATTAGCTTGGCAACATCATGCACAGATATTTTTTCTATCATAGCATTTTTATTAGCACCTCTTCACTCATTAACTTCAAACAGGTTTATTTTTTTCTTTCTTCTTCCCTGGTCTCCATGTTTATAAAAGTTTTTTTCTTTACTATTTCTTAATTTAGTGAATTTAATAGATTATTCTCCAATAAGGATTTGTGAAAAAATATTTCTTTACAAATTTATAAATATATGTTAAGAAATGTTGCCATCATTTAACATATTTTTTAAAGTTTTGTACTTATATAAAGTTTCATAAAGGTGTAAACAGTTATCTACCTGGCCAGAAAGGGTAATTAGTCGTACTTCCTTTCACATTTTGTGATGGTGGTCCTGGGGGTCGTTTAAAGGACAAAGAATTCCGACATGTAGCCATTGTGTTATTCACCAGTTCCTAAAAGAAATGAAAATACTTCATGATCATCTCAGTAAAAAATATAAACCATTTTAAAAATGAATTTTGTATTAAGGAACATTTTTACTGCAAAGTCTGCTGTAAAAAAAAGGTAAGTTCCTTTTGCTGGGCTAGAAAAAGTCTCACACCTGCCAGTATCCTACATCTTCATAAAGCTAGCATTCACCCATGCATGGAATATTGTACATATGTGGACTGGTGCACCAGCTACTAGTATTTACCTCCTGTAATCTAATAGAATCTCACTCTACCTAGCAATGCAGATTTGATAGGCCATTATAAAAGAAACGGTGTACCAAGAGAGAAGTTGTCACTAAAGATTCTTAGATCTATCCTTGCATATCTACGAGTTGCTTTTTGTCAGTCGGACTTCAGTTTGGATTCACAGATTGAATTGTCATATGCTAATAATCACTATTTTTCATCTCAAACGTGAAAATAAATTCTTCAAAATAAGCAATGGAAACTTTTGTTGTTTTTTTTAAATGTCATCCTTTATTAATTTTTAAAAATAAAATTTGAATTATAATTTATTATTTTAAAAATAAAATTTGAGTTATCGCTGACATTTTTTGCAAGTCATCCAACCCTCACGCCCACAACGTCGCATAAAAGGCATCACAACCTCTTTTTCCTCTAGCGCATTACGGGTTCGAACCTGCTTACTACTATTTTTCTTTTTTGCTCAACCAACACCTTTTCACACACCGCCACTTTCTTTTCTGCCTTTGCATCATTTTTTTTTTTTGCTCCACACACACCTCCAAACACCCGGGCAACACTGGGTACCCAGGCTAATAATTTAATAAAATTAAAATTATAAAAACAAATGCAGAAAATTGAAAATTGTAAAAAGAAAAGAAAACATATCAGAGAAAAATTTATGATTTTGATTTTTCTGTGAACAGTTTGAATTCAAAATAAATCTATGAAATATTTTAATCGTGAAAATCATTGTAAAAGAATTTCTAGGCACGACTCCAAATTTACAAAAAGAAAAACATTGGTGCTTCTTGACATACAAACTCCTCATAAACTACATTAAATTTAGTTCTTATTTTTTATACACATTTGTTATTCAGTATAGAACAGTATTATTCCAAGTTACATTGCAAACAAGTAGTTTGTTTCTATTAAAAGCTTTTCAAGTAAAAATGACTTGAATCTGAATAAATCATGATTAGTACAAAAGTTATCTTCTCTTGTCTACATTTACTTTCTTTTAAAACTTTCTTCAATTTACTTTATGAGAATGAAAACATGCTCTTCATTAAATCTAACACTAACCTTAAAACTGAGATGGCGGTTGAGATGTAGGTTCAGACCCTAAATTAGGCTACATCTCATAATAGAGTGGTGGTTAAGACCCTAAATTTGGTTTCATATTTGAATTCTATTGTGGTTGAGACCCTAAATTCAGCTTTGCCTCATAATTCAGTGGTAATTGAGATCCTATATTCGACATTGCCTCATAAGTCAGTGGCATTGTTTCATAATTTATATGGTTCAGAGCCTAAATTCAGTTCCATCTTATAATTCATTGACATTCTAAATTCTGCCTTTAAATTGTGAATCAAGCAAAATGGCTACCATTTTACAATATTAACATTTTTACTTACCTATGGCACACATATGGTCTTAGGGATGCTTAATGCTACATTTGATGTAATTCCGACAAGTAGTTTTGGAACTTATAAGTAACTCACAGGCAAAATTTTCTTAACCCTTTACTATCAAATTTTACTTTCAAGTCACCTTTCAAGAAAACAATATTTCTTACTCTTATGGCTTGTCAGTCCAACTAGTTTTCAAAGTACAGGTCTATGCATGGTTCAACAAGTGAATGAGGGGTTTGTTTATGTTCATCCAAGCTAACTTCCGTACTTCTTCATGATTAAAAAATTTATTGCATTAAAAAATTCTGACAGTAAAGGATTAATTATAATATGATTATAACATCTTTTTTTTTATTAAAACTACTAAATATTTGCACTTGGAGAGCACATATATTTGCTAGTTTAAGTAATGTAAATACTGTTGCTTACTTCTCTGTATCCTTCAAGTTTCCCAGTTGTCATGTTACGCTCGACCACTATAGTTGACTGCAGTGGTGTAATGTTTAATTCAAACAAATTCTCAGGGCATTTTTCACGAGACCAGGACCTAAAAAAGAAATGGAAATGCAATTAGTCTTTGTCAAGACTATGAAAGTATCAGCTGTCTGCTACTGCTTCGAAAAATAATCATGTTACTACTAACAACACTAAAAACAAACACTAATCAGTTCAATTATGGGGGAGTGATTTGTTCTTTTTTATTGGTTGATGCATGCCATGTAAAGAAAGAGGTGATCAGTAGATAATAGACGTACATAAAAATTAAATTTTATAAAAAAAACAACTCTGAAAATATTTTTTATTGATATAAAAATGGTGATTATGTGAAATTTTACAATTTCAAAATTTTTGACGGTGGTGGGTTTGGAGCTTTCCATTTTACACAGGTTTTAATCCAAAAAACAAGTTTTTTTTTTAGTAAGAAAACTATTTTTCTAAAATCAGTATGTATATGAAAAACTAAAAATGGCAAATTTCCATAAAGACTTTCTATATAACACACACACACATATATATATATATATATATATATATATATATATATATATATATATATATATATATATATATATATATATATATTGATACATTTATTAAAATGTATAATTTATTATTCTATTGATTTTTAGCCGAGAGGAGATATATTTTCACTATATTTTATTTACTGTGTATTCTTTATGCCAAAAGATGCATTCTCGTCTGCTCATTCACATTTTGTAAACAAAACAGAAAAAAAGGGGAGGAGGACGCCGGGAGCAAAAGGAGAAGGAAAAGACAGAGATACTGTGAATGAAGGGTGGAAGAGGAAAGAGAAAAGAAAGCTCATGGACGAGAAAGAGAGGAGAGAGAAAAGATAGAGAGAACTAAACCGTATATAGAGAGAGATAAACTTTATAGAGAAAGAGAGAGTATCTTGTCAAACTCGAGAATTTAGACAGAATTTCGAATGGAACCCATTATTTACTTCACGGGGGTAGCATGCTCTTGTTCGATCAGTCATGAGTGGATAGAGGTCCTAAGTAATTCGTAATTGTATTTTTTGGTCATCCATGCTGAGAATTGAACCGTCAATGTTCAAGAGAATATCACTTTTACAATTGATTTTTCCAAGTACTCCAACCACTGCGCCACTAGGGCAGATCGATTTTGGAACCTCGGTGAGGCAATGGTGATGATAGTTGGGGTTTGACATAGAAAAGACCTACACGAAATACTTTTTTCAAAATCGTTGTCTTTGCTTGAGGAAATGACTTTAAAAGCTGAAAAATTGAAGCTATTAAAAGTTTTTCGGTGAATTGTCAAGAACGTTCCGTCATCAAAACAATCCGTACTGTTAAGAAAATGGAATCATTATTTAGAATATGTTTTAAACTACATTTTTAAATAAAATGAGTGAGGATAATGAATTAATAAAATAAATATTAACTGTAAAGGCAAAATTATGCTTTTTAAATAATAGCGACCAAAGTTCGTTTTTTTCATTTCAGGAACTTTTTTTGGGTGGGAACATTTCAGATTTCACCGCTGCAAAACACGCTCGTTATTGATATTGAAAATTAACGTTTGTTTATTATTTAATTTGAAATATTACGATTTAGGCTTAATTATTTCCAAAGGAAAAACGAACAAGATTTGTTTAAAATATATATTATTATATTTCAAGTGTCTGCAGGGAATTTAAACATATTTGTTTTATCTTTTTTAATTTATTTTTCGATTAGGTTGGTGCAAAAATAATGGCATTTTTTGACGTTTGAACGAACGTCAAAAACATTATTTTTTCACCAACCTAATATTTCACATTAAACTATTTGAAATTTTTATTAAAATATGGTAATACTCCAGTTTTATATTAAAAAAAAATAGTCCATACAATTTTATTCGATACATTCTTTACAAAACATAACCACGTAAATCTTCAAGTTTTTCTACTTAATCAAAAAATACTTTGCAGAAAATTAGTGTCAAATTTTTATTTCTTTTATTTTCAGGGAGTAATTGTTTTTAAGCAGTATTTTTCTTCTAAAATTATAGTTTTTAAATCAGATAACTCACAAAGATTAAATAATTACGAGTAAATAAGGAAATTGCTTTAAAGGTTTCCCTTATTTGTGCATCTATGTTATTGTGCTAAAATAACTTTATTATTTAGATAACCATTCTTAACATGGGGAAGATAGGAGGTTGCATTATAACTATTCTGTACTTTCACCTAAAAATTTAATTTAACTTGAAAATAATATTAAAAATAGCATGGTAACATAGATGCACAAGCACTGGTTTTTCAAACTCTAAACGCTCGTTTAAAATGGCACAGCTAAAGCAAGAATGAATCTCTTTATGAGTAAATTCATGTTATCGAAGGAGGAGCTAAAATCTGCTAAAAATGTCTAAACTAAACACTACTATGCCTCTGGTTTGGTCCTCTCTCTTCAATACATCTAATTCAACTCTACAAAGTT
Organism: Euprymna scolopes; assembly: GCF_053919585.1. NCBI lineage: Eukaryota > Metazoa > Mollusca > Cephalopoda > Sepiida > Sepiolidae > Euprymna > Euprymna scolopes. The sequence goes on from NC_136500.1 coordinate 110,806,955, forward strand.
TTTCATTATTTCTTATAACTAACTAATTTGCATATAAAATTGGAAGATAGCCTAAAACAGTTTCCTTCAGTTATAATCCATTTATTTATTTTACTTTTCAGATTAAAATGTCAGTAAAAGCACAACGTTCAGTTTTAACCCATGGTTCACAAAATTTCCTGGTCCACCTTGCCGTTTGGATGAAACAGCACCTTCAACTTCACGATAAGTCATCCAGTTTAGTTATTTCCTCGAAAACAGTTATCCCCACTTAAAAAATAGTGGGATTTCTATGTTAATTGCTAATGAATTAATTAGTATTTGGCAAGTAGTTAATCCACAATTGCCCTTGTTAGGGGAACATTATATAGGACAGAATGTCAATATATTTTGCTATAAGAGGGGCAAACAGATTGACAGAAAATCTCTTGCAGCAACCAAAGTGAAAAAAATGAAGGAACTGCAAGACAGATTGTTTGATATATTTTCTTGTAGCTGTAAACTTTCTGACTTGAGATGTGATGAATTTGTAGTAAAGTGCAAGACAGGAAATTGTCAAAAAGGCACATAGTCTGCACTTGTCCTGCTAACAAGGAGGTAAAACCATTCTATAGATTCATCTGCAATTATGTTCCTTTTTTGTGGAAAATAAAATAATATATTGGTATTTTTTGCAATTTTCAGGTTCCACGAGAAGAACTGCCATTTAGAGCAATTTTTAAATTAATTGATGGAACAAGAAAAAGCCTAACAACATTTACTGGTCCTTTGGGGAAACTTTGTATCAATAATTATCAAGATTTGCCTCAAGTAGAATTTAAAAAAATAGTGTCCCTTCTGATCATCATTATCTGACAGAAGAAGAAACAAATAATTTTAGTGTGAAGACCAGAGTGTACCTTTTGAGAATATGCTGTTGGCATTTCTCAAGAAATTAAACCAAGATATGCAGCTTAGAAAATTGGGCCCTTGAATCAAGCAAGATGGCTAACATAAGCGACGAGGTTAATGTGTTTATGGACCAGAAGTGTCTATCCTCAAACACAATGATAAATTAAACATTTTAGTCAAATTTATCATCCAAGTGTATGCAGTTAGTTGGTTTGAGATCAAAACCAACAATATTTTTAACCAACAGTATATTTTAATATGATTCAGAGAACAAAACAGTTAACTGAAATTCAAATTACTGTTTTAAACAGTTCCAAATATTAGCGTTTTTGCACTACTTCCAGAAAACATCATAATATTAATGATAAACTCAGATGAATTGGATGTGAGGGCATTCAAACGATTTTGTCCATTAGGTAAATAAATATTTATCTATTAAATTTTATCAGTTTTCTCAATTTACCCAAACAATAGTCAGTTTTATTCATATTTCATCACAAAAATATAAAAAATAAGTGTTTTCAAATAATTGTTTTTTTTTGTGTTGTTTTTTCCAGAAATAGTGAACAACTCAAAAAAAAAAAAAAGACTGAAAAAGATTACTTCTATCAAGTTTGCAGCCAAACACTGATCAAATTTGATTGATTTTTCTAAAAAAGTTGTATATGGGCAGGAAGTAAGACATAGATACATTATTATAAAGTCATTGTGCCAGCAAATTAGATCTTCATTTTTCTTGAAAAGAAATTTTACAGAACAATTTAGTTCTATTATAACAGTTATTGCGTTTAATAAAAAATTAAAATACATGGTTCTGTAACCTGTTTCAAGTTACAGAATTACAATATTGTTTAATACATCTCCACATATCTTTTTAGATTATGAAATTTAAAAGACTTAGTTGCTAATTAGCTTGTTTTACAATTTTTGTTTAATCAATGCAGTAAAAGTTGAGATATTTTGCAAGTTGTGATTCATAATTAAAATTATAATTCATGTATTTATGTTTCTTTCAATGTATTTCATATAAATATATCAATTTTAATTGGATTTTTTATAAAAATAGCGAAATTTCAAAGTCAGTGTTGTGTAAAATGCTATGAAAATGAAGGATTTTTCTACACGATTTTTAAAATTAAATGCTCAATTTTCTGTTCAAGATAGGAATCTAATTCTTGGTGTCTGTTCTTATCACATCAAATCCCAACTATCATCACCAGTGCCATATTGATTTTCTGAAAAAAGTTGCAAATCGACCTGCCATACTGCACCATGGGTCCTTGTGGAGAGTATTTTTCTTAGGCCCTTCAAAATGAATGAATTAATTTGATACCGAATAAAATGTTCTTAATAAAGTCTCACCTAGAAAGATGCTCAGTTTCTTATAGCCCATCCATGAAATATTGTTGCCACATCTGGGCTGGTGAATCTGCTCCTAGACAGGGTAAAAAAAAAAAAAGTCGCAAACCTAATAGGTCCCGAACTATCAACTAAACTCTAACCTCTGTCTCATCACCGAAACGTGGCTTCCTTGTGCCTGTTTTACAAGTATTTCAATAGCAAGTGCTCTGTCGAACTCCAAGCACTAGAACCCCCTCGATGACAATACCCTTGACAAACCCGACAAGCAGGAAAATCTCACCCCTACACTGTAGCCATCCTTAGATATCATAAAGCCTTCTACTTGAATAGCTTTTTCTCCCTTGTTCCCTGACTGTATTGACACGTAGAAATTCAAATGTAATGTGAACCGATATGTCGCTGCCCAACTCCCTACATAGTATCCTTGCAAATCTGGTTCCAAATAGTAGCCCTTCATGACTAAGTGGCCCAGTACCTTGTTTGGGGTGAAGCTAAAAAGAAGAAAAAAAAAAAGCCATAATAAATATGTGTGCATGCATGCGCGTGCGTGTGTGTGCTTCAATTGATATCACTTACTTTTGGCATTTCCGATAATCATGCAAGGGAAGTTTCTCTGGATGGATAACATATTTTTCCAAATCTTTTTTCCAAGTTGGGAGGATTGAAGGGAGACCAAACGGAAGCTGAAAGAGAAGGAAAAGAGCCATGTATGTCTGCAATTGTTTACAAGCGATTACAATTTGGACTAAATAAATTAATGGACGACAATAATAAGTAAAATCCCAAATCATTCTATGCATATTGAGAATTTGAGGTATATTAGTGTTAGGATAGTACTGCTGTCATTAGGAATACAGAAAAGGAGAATGCTTCTGTATTGTCAGCAGTGGAGGTTGTTTCAGTTGATGATATTTTGTAGATTGCTTATATAAACTGGATTGAGGGGGAGGAGGCTTGCATTATATTATTATTGTTGAATACATATTTTGTTATGTTTTTGTTTGTGTATAAATGATTGGAAGTTTTATTTTTTTAAATATACGCATATATATATATATATATATATATATATATATATATATATATGCGTATATTTAAAAAAATAAAACTTCCAATCATTTATATAATCATATATATATATATATATATATATTTAGTGATAGTTTTTCCAATGACCAAAATTCAGTCAGTAAGCATAATATTTATCTTGTAAATCTGTTCCCTCCACAATCTAGGAATTCCCAACTGTTAGCAGAAATACCAAAGTATGCAAAACTTCTTGGTAATATCTCAAAATTGTTTTTTGGGCTTGTGTTGATTTTTTTTATAAAAAGATGCTTACTTTAAAATAACATTGATTGAGATTGTCGGACTGACTTCCTCATCTTGGTTGTAATCGTCACAATGTTTCGTCCGTTTTGCCCTCCAGCCTTCATCAGGTGTTTTGTATCGAACTGGGGAACCGTTTGTTAGGAGTCTCAAACCCAACCCTTTATTATTATTACGGGGCTACCGTGTTCGGACTCCAGCTAGGCTCTGGGACATAGTTGCTGATTCTCTGTTTTGAATGTTACTTTTTTTACTGCCTTCGTTCAGGATTGAACTCAGTACCACCTTTGGGTAACTGTAAACTTTGATACAACGTCTAGGACCACTCGGCGATATGTCACTAGGACAATTCTTAGTTGATTTTTGTTAATGTTAAACCTATGTTGTTATTCAAGGTTTTCTCTCTCTATCAGAGGTGTCCAAATTGCATTCAGCTCTATGCTTGGTTTTCTCAGTAGGTTGTTATGTCCGAGCATGTGAGCTGTTTCTTTAAGTTTTCTCACTTTTCAGTGGGTCTCTCTGTTTATTATTTTTACTTCATTCCATAGGGGGCGATGGTCCCCCCCCCCTCTTCATCCAGACATGGTTGGCTATACCCGATTTTTCCGTCTTTAGTTACCGCTTTTCGGTGTTCTTCCACCCTTACTTTAAGGGGGCGGCATGTTTCACCCTTGTAAACCTTTCTGCAACTGCATGGGATGGAGTATATGCAGTTTTTGGTCATGTTCTCTTCCATGCGGGGCTTCACTTGTACTTCTAAATGCTGTCAGTCCAAAGCAAGCACAAGTATTTGTGAACAGATTAACAAATGATTGTATATCCTCTTGGATGTGTGTCACTAGGTCAGCATCATCAACATATAATAATGCATTTAAAAATCCATCACTAACAAGGGTTTTGACTTGAAATCTTCTCAAGTTTAATACTTTTCCAAATGTTTGGAATTTAATATAGACACATAATATCCCAACCATGAAAGGCATGCCAGAGCACAGCTACAACACTAAGTGAGAACAATGTTGGTGCATGTATAGCATCCTGCTTCATTCCATTATCAATGAAAAGTTAATCTTTGAGCAAGCCATTGAAATTAACGTGACATTTCATACAATGAAGTTGCTTCAATTTCTCAGTAAAGGCAGGTGTACAGCTAAATTTTAAAAACACCTTCCAGAGAGCCTAAAAATTGATGGTGTCAAATGCGTTGATCAAATCCACAAACATCTGACAAAGAGGCACTCACTTTTCAATACATTTTTCTAGAATTTGCTTAGCAGAAAATAGATCTCTGACCCTGCATCTGACTCTAAAAACAAGACTGGAGCCCAGGAAGAACAGCTATACAAATATACTTCTTCAATCGGTTTAGCTTGTTTCCATGCAAATACCTTTCCAACTGGTGCTAACAGTAAAATACTACAATGATTTCTACAATCTGCCTTTTACTCTTTCTTTCCCTCAACATAATCAGGATGACATCTATCCAATCTTGGGCAACTGGATTACTCTGTCATACTGACAACACCAAAGCGCGAACTGCACAATGGACATTCATACCACCATGTTTCAACAGAAATGATATCATGCTGAGAAGTCTTATTCGAGTTGATTTATTTTACATACCCAACTGTTCCATATCAAGTTCAGGGCAAATGGCATACGGAGATGTATTGCAGCAATATCTATGCTGGATGGATCATGAAAATGTTCATGCTATCGATACAATTTCACCTGCAGTTTTCAACAAGGTTGTTCCACCTTCTACAAAGAATGGTGTAGTTGAAGAAGACTTTGGGCCATGTGCCTGAAAACAGGGCATAAAACATCTTATCTTATCCATGTGACCATAAGCAGTCTGTATCTCCTTGGAAAGGTCAGACCATTATTTAGTTTTTATTTGACACACACAACACTGAATCACAATCTTCAAAAATGAGCAGCAGCATTAGTTGACCTGTTCAGAGATGAAGAGGTGAAAAGTTTCAAATGAGCTTGTTGTCAATTTGAAGGTTGCCGGCATTACCAGCAAAATAGTTTTCATTTTGGTGTAGTGCTTCTCAAACTCTGATGTTCAGATGTGTGTTGAAAGCACACAAATGTTGTAATAGAAAATAGAGTTTCTTCCAGACAAACCATCCTCACATATATATATCATGAATACTACTTCACTAACAGGGTTCGTGTGTGTGTGTGTGTGTGTGTGTGTTTGAGAGACCAGTTTTGTAATAGAGGTTGTTTTACTGGCTCTTGTTTCTTGATGCATCGTCATAAGCATTAGATGCTGAGAGTTCATTAGATTTTGATCAGTGCTCACAATAGTGGCTCAATGTTAATGATCAATTTCTGAGACATTCATACTTCCTGCTCCTCTGGGCAGATAACACTTTGGTAGACACCGGGTTTTGTACATTACTCTGTACACTGTAAAAGTTTTTCTCATTTTAATGTTTAGTTTGTTTATGTCTTTTTGTGGTGAGTCAATGCTAAAGCTATATGTTATCACTGACATGACAAGTTGGTTAGTGGCATTTACTTTGTTTTCTATTGTCTTTTTTATGTTACTTTATGTACATGTTTGTGTGTAATTATGTAATTGTATATACACAAGTTGCACAAAGGAAGATGGAGAGGATTATGTTAGGCATCACTCTACAAGGCAGAAAGACAAGCATTTGGATCCGCCAATAACCAAGAGTTATTGACATCAATACTGCCATCAAGACATCAAACATAGATGGGCAGGGCACGTAGCCAGACAACATAACAGATGGTCCATAAGGATAGCAGAATAGACACGCCATGAACATAAGAGGCCAAAGGGAAGACTAAGAACAAGATGGAGGGACGACCTAATACAACACATAGGTCCTACATGGCAGCGGACAGCTTGTAACAGAGATAGATGGCTAAAGTCCAGGTAGGGGTTCCTCATTGAGTTATAAAACCCTTATTTATTGATTGATTGATATGCACAAATAATTTTTTTAAATGTGTATATAATGTGTGTGTGCATGTGTATATAATTATGAGAAATCAATGATAGTCAAATTGCTATTTTTAAAATCGATTTCCAATTACTAACTAAATCAAAGTTATGTCATCTGAAAGTGTTTATAAATCAATTTCTTACCGTAGTCAATGGCAAGGCGATATCATCTGCAGTCTGAATCTGTTCAGGAATTACCTCAACACGACCACATGTTCCAGTCTCGAGGAAATCAAAGAATCTCAAAGGAGATGTTGTCATTTTTGTGCTGTTACCATTTTTTTTTTTTTATGGAATAAAAAATGAAAATATTATTTATTTACAAATAATAAAATATTTTTAAGGGAAATGAAAACGCAATAAAGAACGAGATTTAGGATGAAGAAGAATACACCGAAAAAAAAAATGTACTGAGCAACTAATAATAATTATTGCAACACAAAATTAACATTTAAATAACATTAAATTCAATATCGGACTAATAAGCGTTTATTTCCATGGATTTCAGGATATCGTGATTGGTCATGTTTTAAGATTAATGAAGAATAATGTATTCAATTCTTTTGTAACAAAAATGAAAACTCTTTTCTCAAGATAACAATGGAACAACGACCCTTATGAAAAAAATTAATCATGTAGATAATATTTGTTGGTGTCTGATATGGCAAACAGCAACAAATTGCATGTAAGGAACGAATGCAGCAGGAAAGCACAAGCATGTCTACTCAAACCATTATTTAACATGATTTTGCTGTAATCTGATAAGGCTGCCACAAAGAAGACGGGCTCCCTTTACTGTTCTAGAAAAATACTTACATTTGACAGTAACCCATCTCTCTAGAAAGCCACCATTCACCCATGTTTGGAATATTGTTGCGACATATAAGTCAATACATCAACGATTAGTCTCTCTCTCTTATGCTCCAAAAAAGAGTCTCCAATCTAACTGGTCCTACGCTGTCCACTAAGCTCCAACCCCTGTCTCATCACTGCAATGTTACATCCCTGTCTTCATTTTATAAATACTTTAATGGAATGTGCTCTAACAAACTTGTAGCACTAGTGCCCCTTCAGCATAAATATTCCTTACTAACTTGACAAGAAGCAAAATCCCACCTCTTCACTGTAGAGATTCCCTGATATAGGAGAGCTTTTTACTCTTCTCTCAAACTGCTGAAGTTTGGAATTACCTCATTGTATCCTGCTTCCGACCGTATTAACATGCAGAATTTAAGTGAAATATGAACAGATATCTTACTTCTCAGCTTCCTACTTATCCAATATTTAAGTGTGCCAATAGACATGATCCCTAATTCAGAGTAGTTTGGGGTGAATGTGAATAAAAAAAAAATAGAAATAAATAATTATTATTATGTCAACAGCCAGTTCTTGAATGATAAAATACAGTTTTTGAAACACTAATGGTTGGCTAACAAAGCAAATTATTTGCATACCAAGCACTACTTAAGATATTGTCCTGACAAACATATTTACTGCTAAATTATTCTGGGTTTACACTGGCACCCAGAATGTATTTCTCTTTGTTTTCCCCAATTATTGGTGCAAAACAAACCTGTTCTTTTGCAGGGCTGTTCTGGTTCAGTAGATGTTTTGTTCCAATTTCAATATTAGAAAAGTCTGTTTTGTCTCAGATTTCCCCATAAAAAATAAAAATAAAGAAAAATATCTATGATGTATTTACTCATGACAAAACGAAAATATCATATTTAAAAAATGATGTAAATCCATCAAGTAGTTTTATTTTTATAAAGAAAATTATTTTTAAGCAATTAATGGAAATTCACAGGGATTACAGTATAAATCTCACAAGTTGGAATTGTTGAGTTGTCTCCCTTTGTTTTTTTTAAGATTGTTTTTAAAATGGCAGAGAACAGCTGCTTTTTGGCTACTTATAAAATTCAATTTTCTTTTTTACAAATAAAACTACTTGATCAATTCATGTGATTTTTAGAAAATAATATTTTTGTTTTGTCACAGGTACATACATTATAGAGATTTTTCTTTATTTTGGTTTGTTAATATCGAGAAAATTCTGGATAATAACCGAGTTCTTTTATACAACAGTAGCACATTAGAAAATAAACCTTTTCCTCTGTTTCCTAGTAACACAAATGAATCATAATACTTGACTATTTTGCTTTTAAACATTAATTCAAAATAAAATTACTTAGTCATACTTGTGTTATGACTTTTTTTTTTTGAGATTTTCAAATTTTCTAATTTTTCCAAAAATAGTTCCCAGGTTAATTGCTTTATAATCTGTAATGCAAAGTCGAATTTAGGATCTCAACCATCATCTGGAACTTTGGGTTAGTGTTGAGGTTAATGAAGGGAAGGTTTTCGTTGTCATCGTTTGTTAAAAATGGTTTCACTTTTAGTTGTATGAAGACAACTTTACTTCAAAATTGGAAAATCTTAAAAAGAAAAAAAAAGAAATTATCAACAAACAACACACTGTAAGAAGCAGTCATAAGGACCAAAGTTATCCCCTTGGGATAAATTATTTTCTTCATTGGTAGTAGGCAAACTACTAATAAATGAAATTTTTTGTCCACCAAAACATATTTTACTTATTTTCTAGACATGTGCATAGGAAATATACTATATGGCCTCTCAATCTTAAGATTCCATACTTACTCCAGATTTTCAGAACTGATCGATTCTCATGCATTCGATCCTTATTTTATGAAAAATAAATCTTCGAAATGATTGAATACATATTTACATCTGTGTGATTTATTTTATAACTAGCATCATCCATGTCTCAGCGTTGCTTGAAAAGTATTTTTAATCAAGAATTTTCAGAACCGAACATTAAACTATGAGAGTGGAGCAAAGTATAGGTATTGTTTATATTTAAATATTTATTTATTCTGGAATACTTTGTAAGTTAAAAAAAAAAAAAAAAGCAGCAACAGGTTAATTTAAAAAGTATATTGAAACTAATTCCTCACTATAAATTTTAAAATAATTACATTTTGTTTGATGCTGTACATGATTTATATCAAACTGTTTGGAAAATATTTTTGCTTTTGCTGAGAGTGAACCTTTATTTATTTTTTGTTGTTGGTGATGTTAAATAGTCACCAATTTCAATGAAGAATTTCCGAGCCTCAATATCTAACAAGAGTGAATCCATAATTGTTTCAAAGAATAAAAAAAAGCATGAAATTTTTTATTGGGAAGCAAAGTACAACTACTGTTATCTTCTCTATATATAAAAGGCAAAAATGGCGCACTCGTTTTTGTATGTCCAAGGCTTTTTTCAATGGGGTTCTCGAGAGGGTTACTATTTTTTTAGAACTTTTTATATACTCTCTAGATTATAATATCTACGATTTGCGAACCGACGTCGTCTCTACATTTATTTTGATCGACTTTTATAAAATTCCCTCTATTCCGTCCTTTCGCACGTTTGTTCATCTTTTTCGTATAAATAAAGCGAAATTCATCAAAGCAAAGCCGTCAGTGGCCTCTCGTGCCGGGACATCTTGAAAGCAATTAGCTTTGATCAATGTGGGGAAAACCCTTCATATTAAACAATTGCTATTCATTTGTAGAGCTTTAACGAAACCTACTTTTATTATGTAAGTTTATTTAATAACTAGCGTGGGTACCTGGCGTTGCCCGAGTGTTTGTTTCCGGGACGGGGGGGGGGGGTTAAAAAATGTTATGGTAGGTAAGTAGGAAGGATCAAACCCGGAGTCATGAGTAAAAGTAGGAAAATAAAGTGTGAAAAAAAAAACAAAAAAACATCTGCAACGTTAACAGTTCGGCCACCAAGAAAAGTCCATTCCAGTTGTTTAGGAAAAAAAAAAAAAAACGACTACGGTAGGTCGGCGCGAACGTGAAAATATAATGTGAATTGTCCAGCACGCTAACCACTACGCCACAGAGCACTGCAGCTTAGTTTAGTGATTTTAAATAACTTCACATGAAAGAACTACGAAGCCAAACCGGTGTTCTCTTCTCAACTGTTCCTTGTGAACGATCCCCAAACGGTGTTAAGTGGTGGCAGGGGGAGGAGGAATTTATTAGAGAGAAAATATTTTACCACTTCCATTGATCTTAACCGATTTTGGCCGTGACTTCTCAGCAGAAAAAGTATAGAAATCTAAGATTATCGAGGAATTTGAGAAATATATTGTTCTGCCGTTTGTGCATATTATATTTGCATGAAATATCTTGATTTTTAATCCTATTAATGTCAAAATCAGACGGGAAAAAATGAGTTCATTTTATTTATATAGAGATGAATAAATATCGAAAAGTTCAGGAAAATATGACTATTATTTGATTTTTGATAGATTTTTTTAGACATGGGTGTGTTTACAGCTTCAAAAACGTCACTGCACATGAACGTTTTCTTAAAGCGGCGATAATGTAAACACGATTTTAGTCTCGCATTTTCATTATTTTTGTACCCTGTCAAATTTTTTTTTTAAATATTAGCAGTTTATTTGAAGCTTCTTCTTTTAAGTAAAACAATTTGATTAGCTATTGAAAGCTAAACATTTTACTTTATTTTAAAATTAGAAAAATTCAGTAAGATCTCATTAAATCATTAATAAATAAAAAATCAAAAATGCAACATACACAAAGAGGCCAAGAACAGATTGTTGATCATGTATTAACGCTGCAAGAATTATATGATGTAAAATATTGCTCATATATTATTATGTATCCAAGAACAATATCATTTCTAATTATGTTTGTTTGTTTGTGTATTTAATAAAAAATCATTGGTATTTGTGCATTTTTGTTATTGTGCTGAAATAATAACGTTATTATTTTGAAAACCATTCTTAACATGGGGAGGGTGTTTTGTAACCATTCTGTACTTCCATCTAACATTTTAATAATAATAATAATAAAGAAAAGATATTGTGAAACTTGAATTTAACCTGAAAACAAAAAGAAAAAAAACTATTTCAAAATAGGGCGGTATAAAAAATGCATAAGCACCAAATCATTTAGTAAAAAAATTTCTATATTTAATAAAAATTTTCTATATTCAATAAAAATCATTTAATAAAAAATTTCGATAAATGTTTACTTTAACTACAACAGAACACCGACCAATAAAATTTGGTTTTGTATAGGTTTTCATGGTCGCTGACAACGAATCTGATATAAAAACTCACCGCAAATTTACCGTTTACGTGGTATTAACCCCTGAACCCTCGCACTATTCTGTGCCAACTCACCGCCATCATTTATGCTATTCTTACATGATGCGTTCGCGCATGGACGCACGTAGTAAGGTGACTTGTCACATCGCGGAAGGATTTTTTAGCAGACATTTAAAATAACAAGAAAGTTTTCAAAAACAAAATGTGGTTCATTTTTCTGTGTTTCGTAGTTTTTATGCTTTTTTAATTGATCTAAAATATTAAGTTTTCACGAGCGGTTTACAAAAGCATTTTTATTTTTTGTTTTTTAATTTTTTTTTTGGAGGGGGGGGGTCAATTATAAAACTTGTACAATATTTAACAGGTGCTTCTGCAGTTTAATTTACCATTTTTCCGTAAGTAACACGCCGCCATACACCGAGCAGAAGAACTTTTTTCACAAAAATTCTGTTTACATTGGGGGGTAGGGCGGTGGAGGAGCAGGGGGGACGGGTGGTGCTCCCCTCCTTCCATCGCCATGCGTGAACGCATCATGTAAGAATAGCATAAACGATGGTGATGAGTTGGCACAAAATAGTGTGAGAGTTCAGGGGTTAATACTATGCAAACAGTAACTTTGCGACGGGTTTGAATATCAGATTCGTTGTCAGCAACCCCGAAAACCTATAACAAAACAAATTTTATTGGTCAGTGTTCTGTTGTAGTTAAAGTAAACATTTATCAACATTTCTGAATTCAATAATAATTATTCAATAAAAAATATTCTGTATTAAAAAATAATAATTTAATAAAACATTTCATATTCAATAAAAATCATTTAATAAAAAATTTCTTTATTCAATAATAATTATTTAATAAATAATATTCTGTATTCAAAAATAATCATTTAATAAAAAATATTCTGTATTCAAAAATAATAATTTAATAAAACATTTCATATTCAATAAAAATCATTTAATAAAAAATTTCTGTATTCAAAAATAATCATTTAATAAATAGTATTCTGTATTCAATAATAATTATTTAATAAATAATATTCTGTATTCAATAATAATTATTTAATAAAAAATATTCTGTATTCAATAATAATTATTTAATAAAAAATATTCTGTATTCAATAATAATTATTTAATAAAAAATTTCTGTATTCAAAAATAATAATTTAATAAAACATTTCATATTCAATAAAAATCATTTAATAAAAAATTTCTGTATTCAATAATAATTATTTAATAAAAAATGTCTGTATTCAATAATAATTATTTAATAAATAATATTCTGTATTCAAAAATAATAATTTAATAAAACATTTCATATTCAATAAAAATCATTTAATAAAAAATTTCTGTATTCAAAAATAATCATTTAATAAATAATATTCTGTATTCAATAATAATTATGGTAATCTGGAAGAAAGAGAGAGCCTGTTTCCTCCGTTTAACTATAGGTGGCGTTACTATCTGTCCACCCAGTTACGGAAGCACAAAATGTATATAACGCCACCCTTGAAATAAAAATAAATATTTTTGTTATATTTTAATTTTAAACATGTTTTTTTTTTTGTTCTTTTGCAAACATATTTAAGTTTTATTTTTTTTTTCAAACAAAATTAAGAAAAAGGGTGGGGGTGGGGGGGTCCATAAAAAAGATAAAAGAAAAAAAACGTTGATTTTTTTTTTTATAAGAGCGTAAAAAATACTCGTGGAAAAACGGTTGTACCCATGAATATGTTTAAAAGAAAAATATAGCAAAAACATTTAGTTTATACTTGCAAAAACGTAAATGTTTGAAAATAAACAAGCAACAAAACGTAAATGTTTGGAAAAATAAAACTTAAATATGTTCGCAAAAAAAAAAAATGTTTAAAATTAAAATATAACAAAAACATTTATTTTTATTTCAAAGGTGCCATTATATACATTTTGTGCTTCCGTAACTGGGTGGACAGACAGTAACGCCACCTATAGTCAAACGGAGGAAACAGGCTCTCTCTCTTCCTTCCAGATTACCATAATTATTTAATAAATAATATTCTGTATTCAATAATAATTATTTAATAAAAAAAATTTCTGTATTCAATAATAATTATTCAATAAAAATCATTTAATAAAAAATATTCTGTTTTCTAATATTGTTTTATTTTAATTTTATTACGTCAATTTCAATATTGTTTCATTTTGATTATAAAATTCTTTTACAATAATTACGTCATTTTAACCAATCAGATGACATTCTTACAGGCGGTGTGTAACACCAAATATGTCTCAGTATTTTCCTTATATTTTGGTTTATTAGAAAAGGAGGGTGTTTTGTAACTATTCTGTACTTTCATTAACAATTTAATAAACCACAGATATCATAAAACTTGAATTTAACTTGAAAATACAAAAAAAGCACGGTCTTTGCATAAGTACCAAGAATTACTTCGTGAGATTCGGAAGTTTGAAAGATATTTGAAAGTAAACCGACTTTAAATTTCCTAGAAAATCCGGTACTTATTCAGTCACTTAACGTTACCGTGCTGAAACGTGGGTTTGTATAACTGTACATATAGATTCGAAAAAAAAGAAATTGACAAAAAACAAATTTATATTTATTCAGCTCGAAAAACATACAGTGTTTACCGATGTATTAGAAAATTAAAAATGGCGCCCGACTCTCTCTTTGACACGGTAAGTTTGGGGAAATGAGTTAAAAATGAAAAAAAAAAAAACTAGACAAAATACTGTTAACAACCCACCGAATATATGTCGACCTATCTCACGGTAACATATTGAGCGAGTTTCTAACAGTATTTTGTCTAGTTTTTATTTTTAACTCCTTTTCCCAAACTTACCGTGTCAAAGAGAGAGTCGGGCGCCATTTTTAACTTTCCAATACATCGGTAAACATTGTATGCTTTTCGAGCTTAATAAACATGTTACATTAAATAAAAACACTAAAAACGTATCCAGTTAGGTAGAAAAGTAACTTATCTTGCTTTTGGCAACATTTATTTGTTATATATTTGTTTTTGACAGCTTTTTCGAATCTATGTGTACAGTAATACAAACCTATGTTTTCCAACTATTCTATACTTTCACCTAACAATTTAATAAAATACAAAAAAGATATCATGAAACTTAAATTTAATAAAATAGAAAAGTCAATGTGGCCTGGTTGTCTCACTGAAGCCTTGTCTGCAAAGGGTGTTTATTCCGAAAGCCATTCTTAACATAGGAGGTTGGGGATGTTTATTTCGAAAGCCGTTCTTAATATGGGGAGGTTGAGGGTAATACTACTAAAAAGCAACTTTGCCGGTAAGTCTTCAGTAGGACAACCAGGTCATATTGACCAAATAGAAATTAAAACATATCATTAACAAAATTAAGGTGCTAATGCACTTAGTAAGGGTATTTATTTGCTCCCCCACCGAGCAAATTAAGCACAAGGCCGATTTTTAATGTGAGGAGTGAAGGGGAAATGGGGACCAACTCCCCGGGGAGTAGGGGAGCTGGATAGTGACAATTGGTATGAAGGGTTGCCAGGGAGGTGTGTCAGAAATTTCGTGAAAAATAGTGAATAATTCCACCCCGTCTTTCCAAGCTTATAACTCCTCGAAAAATGTAATTCAAGCCCTAATTTTTTTTCAGTTAAAGGAGCAAGGATCAAGCTTCCATTAAAAAACAAACAACGTGTTTTTTTTTTTTTAAAGATTTTAAACTTCGGACTTTACAGGTAAATTTCTAAAAAAACGCTACTTTTTTTTTTTTTAAAATTTGAATATATTATTTATTGACCTTTTCTCTTCAATTTGTGATATATAACACTTTGGTGAGTAAATTAATTATTTACTTTTTAATAGACATTTCAAAATGGGAGGCGTGAATTATTCGACCCCCTGTCTTTCCAAGCTTATAACTACTCGAAAAATGTAATTCAAGCCCTAATTATTTTTTCAATTAAAGGAGCAAGGACCAAGGTTTCATTAAAAAAAACAAAACAAAAGAAAAACGAACAACGTGGTTTAAAAAAAAAAGGGTTTTAAACTTCGAACTTTACAGGTAAATTTCTAAAAAACACTACTTTTTTTTTTTAATTTGAATATATTATTTATTGACCTTTTCTCTTCAATTTGTGATATATAAAACTTTGGTGAGTAAATTAATTATTTACTTTTTAATAGACACTTAAAAATGGGGGGGGGGCGTGAATTAAAAAAAAAAAAACGTTTGTCTAAAATATTATATTCGATTTATTGGAAAGAACATAAAATTTCACATTGACCCTGAAAATATCGTAAAAATAGAATCAATAGAAAAATTTTGATAGATTTTTAAAGTTTAAAAATTGAAAAATATTGAGTTCGGAAAATTCATTCCTTTAAAAAAAAAAATTCTATTACTTTTAAAACAACTTTAATAGTTTATTTTGGAAGTATAATCCATAAAGAAAATAAACAACCCACTTTTAAAAGAGAAACGAGATTTTAATATTTTATTCGCAGTTTCGTGTTAGGGGTGTCAAAAATTCCTACAAAAATTCTGATACACACATTGACCTAGGTCTTACATGTGGGGTTGCCCACTCTTTGCTTTACACTTGTTGCCCAGGCTCCGAAGGACCTGGGCCGGTAGCAGTGTCAGAAATTTCGTGAAAATAGTGAATAATTCCACCCCATCTTTCCAAGCTTATAACTCCTCGAAAAATGTAATTCAAGCCCTAATTTTTTTTTTCAATTAAAGGAGCAAGGACCAAGGTTTTATTAAAAAAAAAAAAACAAAAAAAAACAATGTGTTTTTTAAAAAAAAAAAAGGTTTTAAACTTCGGACTTTACAGGTAAATTTCTAAAAAAGCGATTTTTTTTGTTTTTTGTTTTAAATGTGAATATATTATTTATTGACCTTTTCTCTTCAATTTGTGATATATAAAACTCCCCGACATAATTAATTATTTACTTTTTAATAGACATTTCAAAATGAGAGGCGTGAATTATTCGACCCCCTGTCTTTCCAAGCTTATAACTCCTCGAAAAATGTAATTCAAGCCCTAATTATTTTTTCAATTAAAGGAGCAAGGACCAAGGTTTCATTAAAAAAAAAAATAAAATAAAAAATAATGTGTTCTTATAAAATAAGGTTTTAAACTTCGGACTTTACAGGTAAATTTCTAAAAAAGCGAATTTTTTTTTTTTGTTTTAAATTTGAATATATTATTTATTGACCTTTTCTCTTCAATTTGTGATATATAAAACTCCCCGACATAAATTAATTATTTACTTTTTAATAGACATTTCAAAATGGGTGACACTTGGGGGGGGGGGCGTCAATTTAAAAAAAAACGTTTGTCTAAAATATTATATTCGGTTTATTGGAAAGAACATAAAATTTCACATTGACCCTGAAAATATCGTAAAAATAGAAAAATTTTGATAGATTTTTAAAGTTTAAAAATTGAAAAATATTGAGTTCGGAAAATTCATTACTGTTTAAAAAAAAAAAAAAAAATTCTATTACTTTTAAAACAACTGTAATAGTTTATTTTGGAAGTATAATCCATAAAGAAAATAAATAACCCGCTTTTAATACGAGATTTTTATATTTTATTCGCAGTTTCGTGTTAGGGGTGTCAAAAATTCTGATACTGCTACTGGGCCGGTAAGTATGCACTTAGCAAGTGATCCGTGCTATTTTTTTAATCGTATTTCTAAATTTAATTAAAGTTTTATGATATGTTTTTTTATTCAATTGAAAGGTTAAAGTACAGAATAGGTACAAAACACCCTCCCCATGTTAAGAATGGCTTTTTAAATAATAACGTTATTATTTCAGCACGGAGTGCAGTGCAGTGCACTAGTACCCACTTTTGTTACCATGCTGAAATAATAACGTTATTATTTAGAAAGCCATTCTTAACATGGGGAGAGGAGGTTGATTTCTAACTATCCTCTACTTTCACTTAACAATTTAATATAAAAGAATTAAGTTTATCTAAACGATAATAGGGCGATTTAGGTATTCCGGCATAAAGCTCGAGACAATAGTCTCTAACCCCCTTTCACAACAAAAGGAACTAATTTCCCTATACACCGCTTTTGGTTACTATGGGAACAGCTAATTTTTGTGATGATTCGATTTTTAATAATAAACACATTTTATTATTTTAAATATTAATATTTATTTTTAATAATAAACACATTTTATTTTATTTTAAATATTAATATTTATTTTTAATAATAAACTACACTGATTAATATCCCAAAAACTACTTTTTTTGTGACAAATTTAAATGCGCTTGCTTGCATGTATAGAAATGGCCACCACCACCACCGATAACAAAGAATTACATTGCTTAATATGAATACTGAGAATACTCCAAAAAACACAGGTCAGCTGCTGCAGGTATAACATCATCAACAATTTTCTCCATAAGTGCAGCACTGCAGCAGAACGCGTACGATTTTTCGATTAATTAGCGGCAGTACTAATAATTTGTGCGGGTTTTCAGATCAAATAATAATTAAAAAAAAAATCAACAATAATAATAAAAAAAAATCGACAATAATAAAAAAAAAATCAACAATAATAAAAAAACAAAATAGATTTTATTGGTTTATTCCTCGAATCACAAAAATTAATAAATAAAAAATCCTGTATATTGTAGGCTACAATAAATGTTTGAAGCCAAATCTTTCAGCAAAAAAGGCCAAATTCAAAGACAAAACCACATTTTTTAGATAAAAAAAGGCCAAAAAAGTCAAATTTTAACTTTTTCTTTAATAATTACTATTAAACAAATATTGTTTTACTTTTAAAATGTCCTGTATATTGTTTATTATTAAAAATCGAATCATCATTATTATCATTCATCATTATTATTAAAAATCGAATCATCACAAAAATTAACTGTTCCCATAGTAACCAAAAGCGGTGTATATGGAAATTAGTTCCTTTTGTTGTGAAAGGGGGTTAGAGACTATTGTCTCGAGCTTTATGCCGGAATACCGCGATTTATTTATTATTTAAAAGATATGAATTTATCTTGAAAATACTATTTAAAAAAAAAATAGCAAGATAATACAATTGCACAAGCACGCAAAATAAGTTAATAATTTTATGATAGTTTGATTCAATTAATCACAAAATAATAACGGAATAAATAAATTTTACTTTTCAAAACTAATTTAAAAAAAAAAAAAAAAAAAAGAAATCGAAGAAAAAAATGAAAGTGAAATTAGCTTTGAGCTTCTATTTATTTATTTCGATCAAAATTTGACAGAAACTTGTTTTAAATGTGGGGAATATCCAACTCCACAGAAACGGGCAGTCTGGATTACGAGACAAAAAATTTTTAATTGCCTTAATCTGGAAGGATTTTCCCTTTACTCACTGAAATCAGAATTAACTTAGTCTGCATCAGAGCAGATACTACACTCTGATCCCAGCTCGAAGGCCAGATGTTGGAGCTCAGCTACACTCGATTAGGTAAATGCTTTATGTGTGTGTAAAAGAAAATGGAAACATTTTGGACATGCCTTTCCTTCGTCTATCGCTGTCAAATTCCGAAGAATCTGTCAAACAAAAAAAACAAACAAAAAAAAGTCATCTCAATGAAAGTCTGCGAGTTACACTCAATCGGCGCTTCCAGAAAGAGAATCGATGCTTACCTCCAGACTTGAAGCAGACGAACACAAAATGCCGTCAAGAATAAGATTTCAAAGACACGTTGAAAAGAGAAACAACAACAACAACAACAATAATAATAAAAAAAAAAACTTTAACCAGTTCCTCTCAGTAAAGAACTCTCTAATAATTTCAGTCATTGAGAGTTACTTCCCTTAAAACTTGAAAGTTTTTTTAATGTCTATTTTCTCACTGAATGCATCAATAGAAACTAAATAAATCGCCCTATTATATGTATATTGATAAAATTATGTGACCACTTCTCTCGCGTGTCTCTGTATGTTTATTCTTCCCCTCTACGTGACTTGCATATTATTTATATTAATTTACTTAAATATTAATAAATACAATTAAAGTGCTAACAATAACGCTATTATTGGACCTACTCCTCTTCCTCTTCAAATGAGATTCTACCTTTTTAGGGGATTATATGTAAAAATGAAAAACAAAAAAGTATTTTAAACTTTAGGTTATAGTCAGCTAGCGTCTTCCCCAATTTTCTGCGTGGCGCTACCGGAACCGGTGAAAAAGCTAAACAGTACCTTCATTTTTTTTTTTTTTTTATTATTCGGTATTTCTATTTTGAAATGATATATTGATATAAAATATGAAAAGGCCATTATTGAAAAGTATATTTTTCATTTCAATAATTTTATAAACATATATTTATTATATAAAAAAAATACAAATAAGGACTAATTGTCTTATTTTTATCTGTAGTAATTCATAAAAAAAGAAGAAAACTTGTTTGGGAGTAAAAAAAAAAAAAAAGGTCGTGATAATCATTAGAAATGATTCACCATTGCTGCACACAAAGGATGGGTGATCCATCCAGCTGGGTGGTAAGTCAAGTAATTTTCTGCTTATTGGTCACTCTAAGACAACACACTAGACATAAGATTTCCGATTTTAATTCAATAAATTTACAAGTCAGAATTTAGGACAGTTTTCAGATTTGTGACAGTTTGTTGCTCAGAGCAGATTGGGCAGATAAGAAGATGAACTGATGTATTGACCGACAACGATGCCTCGGCAGACAGCTATGAACAGACAATGTGATCGTCTGCTCATTGCTTTTGTGTGAATTTGGTATTTGATTTTATGCTGGCTATAGTGTCAATCACATGGTCGCAGTCAGTGCTGTAACAAATGGTTTTCCTTTCTAAATTAAATTAAAACTAAATTTTAAAATAAGTAACAATATTATATTTTGTTAAATTACAATCAAACTTGGTTTTTCTACTGACCAGCAGGCTTGTAGTCAGAGCAGTTACTTTTAACCGAATACAAAAAATAAACCAGTCTGCTTAAATTCTTGACTTGAGTCAGAGCCCAACCAAAACAAATGTTGCTTCTCCAAGCAAACACAAAGTCTTTCAGCTTAGGGTCCAGCTGCCCATCTTTGTCTTTCTGACCGACAAAAGCCAAACTAATATTTTCGGCCCATTTTGCTATAATATATATATAACTAGCAGGATCTGTGGAAATTCCACAGGGGACTCATTCATATTGATGTTGGCATTCTGTAGATGTTTTGTGTAAATGGAGACGCTCTGATATTATTGTAGCTTTTTTTTTTAAACTGCAAAAGTATTTATCTAAGCTATCAGGGACGCCCGGCGTAGCCCGGTCGTAAAGTATGCCTAAATATGATATTTTAATTCTTGCAAATTCTGTATGTATTATTATAGAGTTAATGTTCTATCGATTTTTATATATCATAAAGTTGCAATTTCAAAAATAAAAAATATGACATGGGTGCATTAGCTTGAATCGAAATCGAAATAAAAACTTATGAAAAACATAGGTATATATATATATATAACTTGAGTTCTTTCAGCCATGATCGAAACCGAAACCAAAACTTATAAAGAATTCTTGATAAAATTATTTATAAAAAAAAGCAGATGTCTTAAGTGCCATCAGCTATAATCGAAACTGAAACCAAAATTTATGAAGAATTCTTGGTAAAATTATTTATGATAAGAAATGGAAGTACATAACAATTAAACGATCCAGATGTAAGCGTGACAGAAAATAACACACATTATCATATTAATATATAGATTATTGCTATTTTGGTAGACTACACAAATACACCACTTGAGAATGATGGGCTGTTTTATCAGTGGAGATAAAAACTTACTGGCCAGAATGAATGGACAATCTGTAGGATTTTAAATGATCAAGTTTCTCAACATGAACTCTTGAATCCAAGCAAACATTATTAAATCAAAGATTCCAGCTAATTTCTTGTGTGGTCTTTTCTTTTAGTTACACTCTTCATTTTTTTCTATTGCAAGCCTGTTGTCTGCTCCTATGCACTCATTAAACATGCAACATTGTATACGTTTACATTATCTTGTTGGATTTTCAAAATCAGACCCAAATAGCATTTAAACTGATAAATAAAACTTTGTTTCTGATTAACCAAGTCTCATTTGTTATTGCTTGTACCATGTTATTGGCAATATACTGACATACTTTTAATGGTAAATCTACCATATTATCATTTTTATTATTATTTTCATATTGTCTCATGTTTTAGGTTAGACATTTTGTGAACAACTTTTTTTTGTCTGTCGACATTTCGCAAGTGTCACTCACCAGGATTGAGTCGTCATCAACTGATCCATTTAATATCTTAAACAACCTACTACATGGTTTTGGACCATTGATATCAATGTGTGACATACTTTGGAGCATTTTGGTGGGCGACATGAAAATACCACTTGAGATGTTACTGTACAACATACTTTCTCATAGAATCCGGTAGAGTGTCTAATCATTGAATGTGTGAATTAAAGAAAAACAAGAATGATTTTCAAAATGCCAAGTTCACCATGTCGAAGCACATGTAACAAAGATCTGTCCTGTTCACTTTTTGACATTATTGCAAACAAGCTTTCTTCAACTGACACCAGATTGCAAAGTACACTATACTGACGTCGAGCCAACAATAAAGAATCGTTTCCAACTGAAGAAATGCTAGCTTTTTATATTGTCAAACCCGACTGCGTCTCAATTTGCATAAGACACGTTTTTGTCTCATGTCGGTCAGATTTTGAGTTTAAAACTTTTTCTCTCTCTTTTCTAACCAAATTATACCCGCATTAATAATGTACACTACAAATTTCCTTAAAGTGGAACTATCAATTTACTCTATATGATGCACTGCAGTCAGAATCGTGGCATTCTGACATTTTGGTGATAACTGTTTCGCAGCCAAAGCTCTGATGTGCAGCCACTATCGCACACAAAAACAAAATCCTGTCATTTTCTCTCTTACTTTTCCTCTCTGTCCTGCTCTAACCAAGTCTGTCGACCTGTTCCACAAATCCCAAAACCTCAACATGAAATATCTCCAGAAAAAAAAACACAAATAAACCTAGAACCTTATCCTCCAATGTAGACCCCTACTACTATGTCTCTTTCTCCAACATCAGAGATCTACATTCCAACCTTCCAGAGGTTGAAACCCAATTACAGGAGATGAAACCGGACATATTTTTCTGAAGCGAAACTGGCATAGGGCTGACCACTTCCCTAGATGAGTTCATGATTAAAGGATACTCTAACTTAACATTTAAATCTGACCCCCAAGATCGCCATGGGCATGGAATACATTAAAGATGGCTTTCCGTGTGGCAGGGATATCTCCAGAGAAGACCCTAATTTACCTTATATGTGCTTCCGGGTTGCACTTGCTTACACCACTGCATTTATATTTGCCCTCTATCGCCCCCACAGCAGCGGGGTTACTATCTTTAAAGGTATATCTGAGAAAATTGACCACATCCTGTCTGCTCATCTTTCAGCTAACATTCACATCTGTGGTGACTTCAATGTCCATAATGTGGAATGGCTGATCCACTCAAATAAGACTGATTATGAGGGGAGGTTCTGTCGTGATTCTGCCATTGCTTATGACCTCACTCAGATTATTCACGAACCCACCCATGTGCCCGATGCAAGCTTTCTAGACCTTTTTCTCACAATTTCCCCTGAGCTATGTTCATGTTCCATTCTATCTCCTCTGGGATCCTCCAACCATTCTGTTGTATCAGTTAAGATAAAAATGAAATGTAATACGTCTATGTACCTTTCCACCGTACTGTATATCGATACTCTATGGCTGACTGGGAGAGCTTCCGTACATTTATATCTGATCTACCTCTGCATTCCATGTTTAAAAAGGATGTGTCCTCTATAGTATCAGACTTGACCGAATTGTTAATTGTAGGAATAGGCCGATTCATACCATCCAAAAATTCCAACAAAAACCTAACAGCCAACTATGGTTCTTCCCAAAATGTACTGCTGCCACTGCGCACGGAAATCACTTTTTCCATAGCTACCAACATAATAGATGTACTGAGACTAAAGCTGCTTTCAGGACTGTGAGCAACCACTGTAAAAGAGTAATAAAAAATACAAGAGAGCTATACGCTCAGTCCGTTAAATCCAAAGTAGCTGAGCAGTGACTTGGTTCCCACCAGCTTTGGATAATAGCAAACAGGATCCTGAACAGAAGTGTGCGTTCTATCCCAACCATCATCAATGGACCTGAGGTCATCTCGTCAGCATCAGACAAGGCCAAACTATTTGCCAAGAACTTTGCAGCTAATTCTACCCTATGCGACAAAGGCCATCAACTCCCCGTATTTCCTCCTATAACACACAACACGCTAACATACAAATATCTGTGCGTGAGGTCGCCAAGCTAATCAAGAACCTTGATTCTCGTAAAGCAACTGGCCCTGATGACATTCCAATTATAGTGCTGAAAAAGCTCCAACCAGAACTTGCCCCCATACTTAAAAATTGTTTAAGTATTGCCTTAAGGAGAAGTTCTTCCCAACACCCTGGAAAACCTCATCAGTATGCCCTGTATTTAAGAATTCAGGTGATAAGTCATCTCCCTCTTAGTACAGACCAATAAGTCTCCTGTGTGTCATGAGTAAGCTGTGGGAATCCATATTAAATAGAGAAGTAGTCAATAACCTCAGCAGAAATAACCTTCTTAGTGACATGCAATATGGTTTCCATTCTGTTAGATCTACAGCAGATGTGCTAACAGTTATATCTCATAGGATTAGTGAATCTCTGGACAAAGGCTTCCTTTCTAGGGCAATTGTTCTTGACATATCAAAGGCCTTCGATAAGGTATGGCATAAAGACCTACTCCACACGATTTCCAGCTACGGTATAACTGGAAATGTTTTCTTGATTATTAAATCATTTCTCTCTGATAGGTTCATAGGAGTAGTGTTTGATGGGTAGAAATCAGAAGCCCACAGTATTAATGCTGGAGTCACTCAGGGGTCCATCCTGGGCCCAACTCTCTTCCTGATCTACATCAATGATCTCCCAAAACACATACTTAAATCATTCGTTGACATCTATGCTGATGACACGACCATCTATGGCAATACATCAAAGGCCGTAAATGACAAAAAGTTCTCTCTGATTCTCTCTCCTCTGATCTTGAGCACGTGGTTCAGTGGGGAAAGAGGTGGCTGGTTACTTTTAATGCATCTAAAACCAAGCTCCTATGTTTACATCATAAACGCTCTGATCCCCATCTGGCATCCATTGAAATGGATGGCTTTCGTCTTGGGGAGGCTCCATGTTTTGACACTGGGTTTGACCTTTACTCCTGATCTGAAATGGAACACGTACATCAAGTCTGTTGCCAAGGTCACTGGGAAAATGGTGGGATTCTTCTACCACTCCAGAAGATATATCACTGCTGATGCAATTCTCTATCTATATAAAAGCCAAGTACGTCCAAGGATGGAGTACTGCTGCCACATCTGGACAGGAACTGCTAAAAACAGCCTATCCTGCCTTAACAGAATACAAAATAGACTTTGTGGCTTAGTGGAGGATGCCCTTTTCTCTTCCCTGCAACCTCTCTCTCACATAAGAGACGTTATGAGCCTGTCTTTGTTTTGTTATTTCCATGGCAAGTGCTTGTCTGAGTTCCAATCTCTGGTTCCCCCCTTGCCAATCTTTCACGATAAATACCCGTCTAGCTGAAACCACTGTCAATAATTTTCCCCACTCTTTATCTGTGCCTAAATCAAAATGTAGATTCCATGAACAAAGCTTCTTTCTTAGAAGTGCACACCTGTGGAACTCTTTTCCATTTGCCAGTTTCCCACCTGACTACAACTTGGATGTCTTCAAGTCCAACATAAACAAATTCCTGATGAACCGCCCCCTTAAGTAAGACACTTTATCAAATCTCCAATACCAACGATTACTACGATACTATCCCACTGATTACTGTACACGCAATAACCCTTATCCCCGAGTGGCTTCTGGGCTTTGATAAGTGGTGATCATGTAAAAAAAAGAAAAAAGAAAAATACAATGGGATTACTGCATTTTGTAAAAGTGCTGACAGCGGTATGTCGTCTTGCAATTGTGTCAGTTTGCCCACTGGAATCGGTTGTGTTGCGTAAGTAGGATTTATTGACTCTTTCAACACTTGCAACAACTTCTCTTTCCATGGGAGACAGAAGTCGATTGATGCTGCAAATGAAATTAATTACATCTGTTACATGTAGGACCGGCAGATAGGTGCATGTTTTGTGACACCATGCTCTGCATTTGATGGAGTTTGAGCCAGTTCCAAGCTTACAAATGCTGCATAAGGATTAAATATATGATTCATTATTTATAGAGATCATCATTATTTGATATTTACAGATTTAATGATTATAATCTGAAATTATTGTGCATAAGCCTTGTGAACTCAGAATTAACATTCTCAAATCTTATTATTTTTAATTAAATCTAGTGTTTTGATGTGATGTTTTGAATATAACAAACTAGTTATGACCAAAGTTTCATTTCATTCAGACAAAACACTAAGAAACGGGGCCTAATTAGAGTTGGGGCCCCGTTCTTTTGGGTCACCCTGTATATGGCATAACAGCTTGCCAAATCACAAATAGTTCGGCAAGCAAGTATCCATTATCAATACTGATAAGAGAACTGCCTATTTATTAAAAATTACAATGACTCTGTAATGGCAGAATATCCATGAACCATTAATACCAAATAACAGAATCCATTCTCTTGTTTCCACAAAGCAAAAATATCTGATTCAACTCAACTTGAGCTATATAAAAACCAGTTTCATCCTCTTTATGGCCTGGATACCCATGTGATTAAACTTCACTCTGGCCGGCTGCCATTTTAGCATGCATTCCACAAAGCTTATTGCTGTCAGATACTTTCTGGTTGCAGTCAGATGAGATTCTCAGAACAGTACAACTTAAATATAACATTTATTTATACATTGTCTGTGCATATCTCTTTAATATTATTCACCCTGGCAACACATATATTTCAATTGTGTTAGTACATTAACATAGTGTTTTGAAATTTTTGAGATGATTCATATTATTTAGATTATTCAAACTATGAGTTCTCTTCTTGAGTGTTATTTTCACAATGTTTTGATTGATGTAACCTCCAACCTTTTTCAGGTGTACCGTGTATGTTTTTATTTCTCTCTCATATATATATATATATATATATATATATGGAGGAGTATAAAATGCCTATCGCAATGCAGGGAACTGGTTGTTGTATGAATAAAGTCTTACTTGTTTTTTTTAACTTTGTATATCCATTTATTTTTTTAAAATAATCACAATGCAAATTAATAAATATGAACTTACTGTTTGATATAACCGGGATAGTGGAGGTCTTAATATTTCGAGAATATCATCTCTTTTTCAAAAGAAAAGGGACCAAAGAACGTCCTTAAAAAAAAAAAGAAGAAAAACATTGAAATATTGTAAAGCTTTTGAAAAAGATGATATTCTTGAAATATTAAAACCTCCACCATCCCGATTCAAATATCAAACAGTAAGTTCATGTTTACTGATGTGTGTTGCGATTCTCTTGAAAAATAAAAATAAAGATAAAAAAACGAACAAAAACAAATAAGACCTTTCGTTTGTCCATACGTCACACCAATATAACAGCCGGTTTCCTGCATTTCTATAACCTTATACTCATATCTATTTACCAGGAATGCTTCAAGCAAACTACCTTTCTCTATAAAATAACTAGTGAGACCTGTGGAAATTCCACAGCAAACTCTTTCATATGTAATATATTGATGTTGGCATTTTGTGGATGTTCACATAAATGGAGACACACTGATGTTATTGTAGCTCTTGTTAAAACTGCAAAAATATTTATCTAAGCTAGCAGGGACGCTTGGCATAGCCTGGTCATAAAATACGCTTAAATATGATATTTTCATTTATACAGATTTCATATATATTATCATAGAGTTATATTATAAAGTTCTGATTTAAAAAATAAAAAAATATATATTCATATGACTTGGGTGCATCAGCTTGAATCGAAACCGAAAAAAAAAAAAAAAAAAAAAAAAAAATTATATATATATATATATATATATATATATTATTTTTTTACTATAATAATTAAATACCTATAGACATTAGTGTTTCATCCTTTCGGGAATCTTCAGTGCAGGGTGTTATGATTAATACCAGTCGAACGATTCGATATATATAATATATATATATATATATATATATATATATGAAAAAAATGTATATATATAACCTGAGTTTCTTCAGCTATAATCGAAATCGAAACTAAAACTTATGAAGAATTCTTGATAAAATTATTTATAAAAAATAGATTACTGGATTGCCATCAGCTATAATGGAAACGGAAACCAAAACTTATGAAGAATTCTTGGTAAAATTATTTATTACAAGAAATGGAAGTCCATAATAATTAAATGACTCAGATGTAAGCGTGACACAGAAAATAAATACCGTATATTTCAGCATATAAAATGACCCTTAAAAATTCAGAAATCGTCTTTAAAAAAACAATATTTCATAAAATACCGGGTGTTGCAATCTCTAGCCTAAGCTAAATAAGCATGGTTTCGTGATTTAGCAGTAGTCTTATAGAATAAATCTATATCTATAAAAGTGAAATTGTCTGTGTGTGTGTGTGTGTACATTTCCCTACCAAACTACTCTGTCAATTTTCAGTCTACAGACTTAATATTTAACATCAGGTTTTGGGAAAATCTTTTTAATTGGTTTTCAGCCAGAAATTTGACTGTTAAGGGGCCAAAGTTCAACGATTTGACCTTTGAAAACTCTACCAAACTCCTCTGACAATTTTGGGCCTAAACAAAATAAAAATAATAAACATGTTTTTTTCATACATATTTTCATGCTTATTCGTGTAAAAATAATTCAGCAGTACGCCAAACACAATTTTGTCAAACCAAAGGCAGTTTCGTTTAAGAAAAAAAAAATTAAAGCTAACTTCATACGAGATGCATAATTTTGATTTTTTTTAAATAATAAACGTTTTTTTTTATATATATTGTTATGCTTATTTGCTAGGTAAATGTCAAAACATTCTTGTAAAAATAAACTTTATTCAATTTTATTCTTTAGAAAAAATAATCCAGTGGTATGCCACACACAGATTTATCAAAAAAGTTAGTTTTACAATCAAAAACATCGACTTCAACTCCGTTGTTGGATTTAAAAAATAATAAACACAGTTTTTTTATATATAACTTTATATACAGTTTTTTATATATAACTTTATATACAGTTTTTTATATATAATTTTAAACAGTTTTTTATATATAACTTTGTAAACAGTTTTTTATATATAACTTTGTAAACAGTTTTTTATATATAACTTTGTAAACAGTTTTTTATATATAACTTTGTAAACAGTTTTTTATATATAACTTTGTAAACAGTTTTTATATATAATTTTATAAACAGTTTTTTATATATAACTTTGTTTATTCGTTAGATAAAAATAATTTTTTTTTCTGTAGAAAGTTGTTTTTATGACGGAATGAAATCTGGCGCGTGGCGTACTTTTTGGCAAGTTAACGTACCAAAAAAGAATTACCGCAAACATACATAAGTACCATCTTCTCTTTTTTTTTTTGTTTCGTAATAATACAACAATTGTTTAAACTAAATTAATTCTTCTGAATAAAATATTTGCTTTCTTTGATAATACATAAGTGTTTGATTTCTTTTTTTTGTTCCGTAATAACACAAAAAGTATGAAACCTAAAAAATATTTTAAAATATATTGTTTATAATTTTAACAAATATTATGGGGGTATGTAGTCACCTTTAAAAACAATCTCCTTCAAGAACGGTAATAAAATGTGTTTTTAATCGATATTTATTCAATAATGGATCAGTTTTCCTACCTAGCAAAAATGAATGAATTTTCCGGGTTCGAGTTTTCCGGGCACAGTTAAAAATGGTATTCTAAATAGTAACATTATTATTTAGAAATTTATTTGTAACAATGGGAGGGGGCATTGTTAATATTTTGGGCTTACATCCTTTTCTCATTTTGCCTATCAATCATCGACTATTTTCAACTGCTTATGAAAACTTTCATATAGCATGTTGTATACCAACAACGAACTGAAACAATCTGGCTTTGTTTTAAATGAAAAGAAATCTTTTCTTGTCTTATAATTTTTAATCAATTACAAGGAAAACATTTAAGAAAAAATATACGGGGAGATTTCCCGGGCATTTACGTAATAATTTGAAAATTTACAAAAAAAAAAAAAAAAAAAAAGTCTCTAATATCTATAAAATATAAAGAAATCGAAATTGGAATCGGAAATTTAGAACAGAATCGGTAATTGGATTGGAATCATCTCATCACTAGTATTAACTCAGAAAAGCAGTCACACAAGAAATCGGAACTGTGCCTGATCTGGAGTTTTTGATCAACAAGAATTCAAATTCTTCTTGCAAAAAATTAGTATCTCTTTAAACAAGAGTTCATTGGTCAGAGATGACCCTCCTTTCCCAAAGTAGTGGTTCTATAAATGCAAGGTTCCCTGCTATGGTTATAACCCACTTTAATTTTGTCAAAAATAATGACTGCCTATATATGAGACATCCTAGGCATTAGTTTTTTGATGCCCATTGATTGGAAACTAAGTGGGTATCTGTGTGATCAACTCTAGGTGACACTAGTGTCTATATATATATTCCAGTTGATGGATAGCTGAAATTAGTTAGGTTTGTCTGACAGTCAGTTGGTTTTATTTGGCCCACAGAAACAGATAGCCTGTTTAGTTTTAACTTGATCAGGTTAAGAATTTTCATTTACAAGTTTGGTGTTCAGTAGAAGAATACAAGTATTATGGTAACCTCCAGAGAATAAAAGTGCATAATCGAATGTGATGGTAAGAAACACAAACATAAAAATGTTAAAATAATATTTTTAAATATTTCATGTTTAAAATTGCAAGTATTTTTTTTATAATAGTGTAGTGACTAATAGGCAATCAACAATTCCACTGCTATTACACCACCATGATGTTGCTTGCACGGGCACTGATAAGGCTGAACTGTTTGCCCAGGTGTTTGTCTTGAACTCCACCTTGGATTCCATAAACCACTCCCTCCACAAATTTCCCACTGTGGACTGACGCCCATCCTCAACATGATCATCACCCTTTTTCAAGTCTGAGGTATCATAAAAATCCTTGATACCACCAAAGCATGTGGACGTGATCTTATCCCTGATAATAAGGAACTGCTGTGCTGAGCTGACCCCTATTCTTTTCAAACTCCTCAACAAATGCTGTGTCAAATTTTGCTTCCCTGATAATTGAGAAATTTCCTCTGTGGTACAGTCTTCAAGAATTCTGGTGAAAGAACCAATACGCAAAATTATCATCTCATCAGTCTTCCTTTCTTTGATAGAATCTTTGAATCATTAATCAAGTTAGTGATAGTTCATTAATGTTAAACTTCTTTTTGGCAAACAGTATGAATTTAGGCAAGCCTGTTCTATTTTGATGTCTTAACTCTCAGAATACATGCCATACACTGAATAAGGTTGATAATGCCAGGATAGTAATGCTTAATATATCCAACATTCACCAAGGCTGCTGGCTAGAAGGTAGGCTCCCTTTACAGTGCTAGAAAACTTTCTTGCCTGTATCTTATATTTCTACAAAGCAACCATCCAGCCATGCAGGAACCACTAGCCTTCCCTCTTGGATAGGATTGAAAAGAAAAAAAAAAAGAGAAAAGTTTCCACATCACCACAATGTTGCATCCCTGTACATTGTTTCATAAGTATTTCCATGGAATGTGCTCCAATGAACTTGCACTGGTGCTCCCCTCGACAAGCAGCAAAATCCTACATCTTCACTGTTGAGGTTCCCAGATGAGAGAAGGCTTTCTACTCTAACAGCTTCTCTCTAATGATAAAAATCTAATTTTCACAAATTGTCAGAATAAATAGCTCTGTTCTTATAAAAGAAAACGTTGAGCACTTATTGTGTCAAAAGAATAAAAAAAAAATAATGTATGTACCATGTGTACCACAAACATTTTCGATTCTTTGTTGAGTCATCTAAAAGTGACAAAAACAAGTGAACAAAAAAGTAAAGATAAGTTCAATAAGCAGTCAAAGAACATGCATTTGAAACCAGTTCAACATCAAAAGAACAAACCAGTGCAGTTCCAAGAGAGACATTATGAATTAAAATTCTGGAATACTTGAATTAGTGTCACAAGATTAATTATAGTAGGTTATGCATTTGAAAATGTTACTGCTTTCATACATAATGTTCTGAATTCTTAAGTTGTTGACTTTTAATAAAGATAGCATTGAATATCCTTAATCAAAAAAAAATGTTTTCAGAATGTATTACTTTCATGTTATTAACTAAAATTTGTCTTAGAGGCAAGGTAGTCAGGTCTATGTAAATGTTGGTAAATTGAGCTGGAGTTTACAAGATGCATAGTAAGTCAAAAAGAGTTGTGGTTGTAAAACCAATGTAGCCATTTGCTTAATTATTGTAAGAGCTTAATTATTTCAAAAGGCATTTAAACTTAGAAATAACATTGGTTCTTTCTAATTTTTTATGGAGTTGGGGAGAAGTTTTTTTTTTTTTTTTTACAAAGTTTTCGGTCTGAAATGTATAGTAGTAAATAACATGTCTAATTTTATTATTGTCAGTTGGGGACATGCATTGGTGGACAATATTTTTATGGCTTTTTCTCTAATTTTAAGCTTAGTTGCATTTGGTTACAATAGCATAGATTAGTATAGTTTGAGCTACGGTGTTGGTTATTGATATTATCTGTAGCAGTATTTTTTTAAGTTTCAAATCTTTAATTATATTTGCTCATCAATGATATAATTAGAGAATCCATTATTTCAATTCAATAAATAGTGATTTTTTGGGGAGTGTAGGATTAAGGAGATTAATTTTGTATGCCTTAGATTTTTAACAATGGACATTTTGTAGTAATAGTAACATTTGTTCTTGCAATTTAAGGAACTAAAATTGAAGCTAATTTTCATACTTTTTTCTTTTTAAATAGTAATGACTAGGGCTATGACAACAGCATATTCTTTTCATTTGTTTTAACTCTCGAGTATATATCAGACACAGTTAAATACAGTTAATCAACCAAGAACCACATCATTCTATATAAAAGCATATAAGATATCAATGGATACACACTCAAGAGTCAAAACAATGAAAAGAATATGCTGTTGTCATAGCCCTAGTAATGACCCACCTCTTACCAAGGTCAAAGGCCACTCAAGGATAAGGGTTAATTAGTGGTGTTTGGAGAATGAATAATACTATCAACAGTAGCTGCAATAGGTAGAATTTGATTATTTAAACTTCGACAAATATTTGTTGACATTAGACTTGAAGACAACCATGTTGTAGTCAGCAAGAAAAGGAAAAAAACAAACAAAAGCATAATACTTTTAAGTGTTATGTTACATACACTTGTGCCCGATATTATTCATACCCCTCGGATCTTTGAGATTTCTATAAGAATATTGCTCAAACCAGAAGGTAGACAATATTAAAGGGATTTCAAACAATAAATCAAGCATAAGCATTTAATTTAAACTCAACAAATAAATAAATTATGCAAGTTTGAAACATTATACAAAGAAAAACAATAATGGCACTAGTTCAAAATTATTCATACCTCTCTTACTAATAGTCAATAGCATGCCCTTTATTCTTAATAACTGCCTGTAACCGTTTTGGATATTTATCAACAAGGTTTTTACAAGCATCAACACTGATTTTTGACCATTCTTCAATGCAGTAGTTCTCTTAATCCCTCAAATTTCTAGGTTTCCGCTTTTTAACCTCAGTTTTCAATATGTGCCAGAGGTTTTCGATAGGGTTCAGGTCGGGACTCTGGCTAGGCCATTCCAAAACATTAATTTGATTATCCTCAAACCATTTCTTGACTATTTTGGCAGTATGTTTTGGATTATTATCCTGTTGAAGGACCCAGTTTGGTCCTAAATGGAGCTTCTCCGCATCCTGTCTAATGTTTTTCTGGAGTATCTCCAAATATTGCTCCTTCTTCATGGTTCCATCTATCTTGACCAAACTACCTGGACCACTAGCCGAAAAGGAGCCCCAAAACATTAGGCTACCACCACCATGTTTCACCGTGGGTATGGTGTTCTTTGGGTTGTAAGCTTCTCCTTTCTTCCTCCAAACGTAAGAAGCATCCATATGGCCAAACAATTCAATTTTTGTTTCGTCAGTCCACAAAATACTTGAGAAAACGGACTCTGGAGAATTCACATGGGTCCTAGCAAACTTTAGACGTGCTGCAAGGTGTTTTCCGGTGTGCAATGGAGTCCTTCTTGGTCTTCTTCCTTTCAGACCATTTTCATGCAGAGTCCTTTGCAATGTTTGCCTTGATATTTTTATGCCAGAAGACTCCAGATTTTCTAAAATGTCCTTAGTAGTGGTGGTTGGATTTGCATTAACACTTCTTACAATATTCCTGGTGGCTCTAGCAGACAGTTTCCTTTTCCTTCCTCTACCAATCAAGTTGTTTGTTGTGTGGTTGCTCTGGAATTTTTTGATGATGCTCTGTACTGTTGCTGTAGGGACCTCAAATTTCTTGGAAATTGACTTGTAACCTAAACCATCCTTATGTGAATTCACAATTTTAGTCCTAAGATCATTACTAAGCTCTTTTTTCTTCCCCATTCTAATAATTTTTATTCTTTTATTGGTTTTCAGTTGATATCATTTTAATTTCTGAAAAAATGCAAAAAACGCAATGAAATTAATCAAAGGTTGTATAAAAGCATTCAAAATAAGAATCAAACAGGAAACAAACAGTCAGAAACTCGATTAATACTGAAAAAATAAGGGGGTATGATTATTTTTGAACATTGCAGATTTTATAAATAGCTGTATATTTCTTTTATTACAAGTATCCCGAGATTTTAAAATGACGAAAATGATCAGAAGAGGTTTATTAAGAATATGTATCAATATGGACGTAAACAATAAATTCTTACAAAGTTACACCTAATAAACTCAATTTTCAAGGGGGGGGTATGAATAATATCGGGCACAAGTGTATGTGCAAATCAAGCAAAAAAGTGACAAATCAAAGAATCAGTAAGAGGAAATGAAACAAAGAAGTCAAGATTTATGCGAAATCAATTCAAAGAGAAATTTTATTCGACAGATAGAAATCATTGGATCTCTTTGAATGATTAAGGGTCTCTGTTCATGAATGAGGCGGACATCGCTTTATGTATGCATGGGTGGTGGGTGTGTGCATCTGTCCGATCGTGTAGAGAAACAAACATGGTTTGAGCATTTTCACATTTTGGAGATAAGTGTGTAATTATGCACGTTTGTATTTAATGTTTGCATGTAACAAGTATATACAAAGATTATGTGAATATGCAAAGGTATTACCAATTCGTGTGCATGTGTGTGTGCGCGCGCATATATGTTTGTTGGTTCTGGAAGTTGGCTTATAAAGGACAGACTGCTTGATATTAAGGTTAGAGCAAATATAAATATGAGTGTAGATGTGGGAATCAACATTTAATGATAATTGCCAATATCACGCAATTGGGATCAGAGTGTAGTACATTCTGATGATCCAAAAATATAAAGCTAACATTTATCAGGAAGTGTTGATGTTTCCATGTCTACAGACACACGGATTACATTAACATGTTTAGAATTTGACATATTGGATTGGTACGCTGGTTTTGGATCTATCATTGGAAAAGCAAGTAGACGATATGACGAGACACGCATATCAAAACTCATCATCGACCAGCAAATCAAATCATCCCGACAAGTATTCTTTTAAAAAAATCAGACTTTTACTTATGGAAGGCAATGATAACATAATATTGTATATTACTTCCATTTCTCCTGAAGATTAGCCCAATCTAATAATACTGCACCAGCAGTAATAATATGGTCATATGCATATAATTTCAATGGCCTTTCATATTATTGTTCTCTTTGTTCCTTCTTCTGTTGGATTCTTCACCGCTCTGTTTCTTTTTCTCTATCCAATGTTATTGATGTTGAAGGTGTGCAGAATAGAGTCTGGTCTGCGAATTTCAAGTGCCTATGGCGGTATCAAAATTTTGAATGAAATCCTGGTTGGAGGTATTTAGTTCTCTCCCACTATAATGAACTTGAGCAGGGCCAGAAAGTGGAATTGAGAAGCCTAGGCAAACCAGTCGGCATTTCTTGGAAAGGACGCCTCCTGCAATTAGCAATAAACTAACCCTTCTCAAAAAGAAAAAGTAAAGCCTGGAGGGGTGGCTCCTAGAACTGCACAGAACTAACATCCCACGGTGATCAAGAGGGACCAAAGCGTTACAGGAATGCCCTAATCTCTATTGATTTTGGGGTTGAGTTCTGGTTGGATATATAAATGTATGCACATCTCAGTTGAGGGTAACTGAGGAAAGGGTATGGCCGAAGAAGACTGAGTGACTTGGTCAAAAATGACTTCAAGTAATGGCACATCGAAAAATAATCATATGGGAAAAAAACCCACTGTGTTGCCATGGCCAACATGAAAAGCACATCTGCTGTGAAAAAGACATGCTAAACGATGATAAAGAATGCATCCACGGAGGCCTGTCTTAAATTCACTTTATTAGGCGAGCGCTCTGGAAGGAGGAAGAGTAAAAAAAAAAAGTTATTCAAGTCATCCATAATGATAAAAATATAATTTTCACAAATTACTGTCAGAATTAATAGCTCTGTTCTTATAAAAGAAAGCATTGAGTGCCTTTTTTTTTTTTTTTTTTTTTTTTTTTTACATTAAAAAAATTTTTTTTTTAATGAAAACAGAGCTTAATATTTAAATAAAATATGGAGTGGTAATAATAATAATGTTGGTCCACTATGTTTTTACATTCATACATATCTTCAGTGAGATAAAACGTGAAAAAATTTAAACAGACTCAAAAGAGCATGAAGTTAGTAGATTGTTAGCCCATATCATTTAAATAAATTATGTTATTACGCACATTTCTTTGAGTCAATTTAAATTTAAAAACAGATATGTACATATCAGGTGACATTCACCCCAAGAAATGCATTGACATGGAAACAGTTTGTAATATTGTAGTGGACCTGTAATATTATGTAATATATATAAATGTATATATATATATGACATACATATGCACACACAGAGCATGAAAAGAAAAAAAAAATCTGTATCTTTGGGCTAGAGTGTTTTTTTTTTGTGTGACTGAAAGACAGAATTAAGTCTTTTATTGCTGTGGCAACTTTTTTTTTTTAGCTCAGTTTATGAAGACACACTGGAAGACTGCTGCAAAGGTGAGGCTGGCCTTAACGTGTCACAGTTATTCTCTTTCTCAGCCTTGATCCGGTGCCAAGTGTCTCCAAGAGCCTTGGTAAAGTGGTCATCAACAGAATCTGTGGATTCATCCCTTTTCGCTTTGATGGCAGACCAAGTACTGTTGCCAAGAGATTTGGCAAAGTGATCATCTACAGAAGCTGAAAAAAGAAAAAAAAAGTCATTTTTTTTTTTTTTCCTAATCTGAAAATATATCAATCGATATAAAATTATTATATCTAGCCTATATGAAATTTCTTAAGTAAAATTTTATGAAGAATTTGATGATGGTATTGTATATTATTTATAATAAAAAAATTTAACCATATAATGAGATCTACATTTACTCAGGATATCAATGAGAATCATAATATGTACGAGTTAACAATGAGTTGCCTGTCTATTTAATTTGCCTTACTTTCAAAAGATAAATATTCCACATATTCGGATCACCGCATGTTGCTTTCACTTTTCAGTATAAAAATAGCAAAACTGGATTCGAACCAGATGTAAACGTCACCGTCAATTATCCCGCAGTAAAATGATTTGACCTCATTAAAAACTGGGGAATAGTGTGATGTTTGACATTCACTTTTTAATCGTTCTTACATTGACTGTCGCTGTAGCGCAGGTGTTCAGGCTCAGCCTATGGCCCTCAAGACTCCGGGTTTGAGCCAACCCGTCACCAACCCCCCCCCCATTTTTAAAATTGCTGTTTTTTTATCGTTTTTCTATATTTAAACAGGGTTATATTTACTTTTTGTTCTTCTTTAACCCCCCCCCCTACCTACAAGCACCCGGGCAATGCCGGGTACCCCCCGCCAGTCATTCAATAAAGTAGAATGAAATCCTTTTGATAGAGTTGAATATAGAATAGATAATCTTCCAAGTTTTCATAAAAGTCATAACAAAATAAACTCCCTAATAATTCACCTTTAAGAATTCTACAATTACAACATTCCTCTTCACTATTAACTTTCTTATTACTATTTCGGTTGTTGTTATTCTGGTTTGAGTTATTATCATTGTTAATTTTTAAAAAATTTTTTTACATTAGGCGTCACTACTTATCAAGGCCGATAGGCCACTCAAGGATAAGGGTTAAAGATTGTACAGTAGTCAAAAGGACAAATGGTTACATTGTTGTTTTTCTTAGTGTTATGCGTATTGTTTAAGAAAGCAAATGCTCGTCAAAAATCGAGTGGAAGCAAGTACAACAGGCCAGTACACATAGAAATGTAGAAAACCACTGAATGAGAAATTTGAAATTTTAAACTTTAAAGACCTCACCAAAACTTATTAAACTTAAGTGAAATAGCCAAGAACTGTATACATAGAATAAACTTTACTTTAAGATAACAATATATAAAATAAAATAAGTACGTCAAACACCTACATGTTAAAATAAGGTCATCTATTAATTCGACACTTCCTAGTGCTGTTTGCATTCAGTGTAATATCTGATTTATAATGTAGGGAAGTATTTCTTATTTGAGCTTTCTTTGGTAAATATTGTGACTTGATTAGGCATTTATTTTATAGTGGACAAAGTGCACAAATTCTACAATTACAACATCTATTTTCATTATTAACTTTCTTATTACTATAACACTATTTTAATGCATCGGGAAGCACCAGATTACCTTGCTTATGGGCTAAGAGTTAGGTGTGATCAGGGGTGTTGCTACGAGGCCAAAACGTCTTATATACACAGAGAAATGATAGAATATGTTTTTGTTGAGTTACTGTAGAGAAAAATTGATTTCTCAATGAAATAGACAGGTATGAGTCAGAAGTCTAGCTGAGAGACCAGAAAAATTTTAGAAATAAGCCATGTGTCTTGTATCAGGCAGGAGACCACCTCCTAGATGATGGCTAAAATAACTTTGATGACGAGAGAGTGAAAATGAGTTCAGAAGGGGGAAAAAAAAAAAAAAAAAAAAGAATTGGGATCGGAATTTGCTTGCAAAAGTATTAAACGAAATTAGGGGGGAAAAAGGAAAAAGAGGGGGGAAAAAGGGAAAAAAAGGGGGGAAAAAGGGAAAAAAGGGGGGAAAAAGGGAAAAAAAGGGGGAAAAAGGGAAAAAAAAGGGGGAAAAAGGGAAAAAAGGGGGGAAAAAGGGAAAAAAAGGGGGGAAAAAGGAAAAAAAGGGGGGAAAAAGGGAAAAAAAAGGGGGGAAAAAGGGAAAAAAAAGGGGGGAAAAAGGGAAAAAAAAGGGGGGAAAAAGGGAAAAAAAGGGGGGAAAAAGGGAAAAAAAGGGGGGAAAAAGGGAAAAAAAAGGGGGGAAAAAGGGAAAAAAGGGGGGAAAAAGGAAAAAAAGGGGGAAAAAGGAAAAAAAGGGGGAAAAAGGAAAAAAAGGGGGAAAAAGGAAAAAAAGGGGGGAAGAAGGAAAAAAAGGGGGGAAAAAGGAAAAAAAGGGGGGAAAAAAGGAAAAAAAGGGGGAAAAAGCAAAAAAAAGGGGGGAAAAAGCAAAAAAAGGGGGAAAAAGGAAAAAAGGGGGAAAAAGGAAAAAAGGGGGAAAAAGGAAAAAAGGGGGAAAAAGGAAAAAAGGGGGAAAAAGGAAAAAAGGGGGAAAAAGGAAAAAAGGGGGAAAAAGGAAAAAAGGGAAAAAAAGAGGAAAAAGGAAAAAAGGGGGAAAAGGAAAAAAGGGGGAAAAAGGAAAAAAGGGGGGAAAAAGGAAAAAAGGGGGGAAAAAGGAAAAAAGGGGGGAAAAAGGAAAAAAGGGGGAAAAAGGAAAAAGGGGGGAAAAAGGAAAAAAAGGGGGAAAAAGGAAAAAAGGGGGGGAAAAAGAAAAAAAAAGGGGGGAAAAAGAAAAAAAAGGGGGGAAAAAGAAAAAAAAGGGGGGAAAAGGGAAAAAAGGGGGGAAAAGGGAAAAAAGGGGGGAAAAAGGAAAAAAGGGGGGGAAAAAGGAAAAAAGGGGGGAAAAAGGAAAAAAAGGGGGGAAAAGGAAAAAAGGGGGGAAAAGGAAAAAAGGGGGGAAAAAGGAAAAAAGGGGGGAAAAAGGAAAAAAGGGGGAAAAGGAAAAAAGGGGGGAAAAAGGAAAAAGGGGGGAAAAGGAAAAAAGGGGGGGAAAAAGGAAAAAAGGGGGGAAAAAGGAAAAAAGGGGGAAAAAGAAAAAAAAGGGGGGAAAAAGAAAAAAAAGGGGGGAAAAAGGGAAAAAAGGGGGAAAAGGGGGAAAAAAGGAAAAAAGGGGGGAAAAAGGAAAAAAAAGGGGGGAAAAGAAAAAAAAAGAAAAAGGGGGAAAAGAAAAAAGGGGGAAAAAGAAAAAAAAGGGGGGAAAAAGAAAAAAGGGGGGAAAAAGAAAAAAGGGGGAAAAAGAAAAGGGGGGAAAAAGAAAAAAGGGGGGAAAAAGAAAAAAGGGGGAAAAAAGAAAAAAGGGGGGAAAAAGAAAAAAGAAAAAAGGGAGAAAAAAGAAAAAAAAAAGAAAAGAAATGAGAATAGAAGAAGATGGGTTAATCTCCAGATAAGAGAGAAGAACAGAATGATCTCAAAGAGATAGAAGGTAGATTTAGGGTTTCTATAAAACTTTTTGTTTAGCAGATAAGAGACTTGCCTGCTAGCCTCAGATGAGGCAAGTCAGCTTTTTGGGCTGACTGCTCAGGACTGAGATCCCTGAAAGAAACTGTTTGAAAGAATTCAAGTTGAAAATCCTGCATCTTGAAACAGTTTATTGTTGAGTTCAAAGATGCTGAGAAGTTTAATTTTTCTTGCATGATTGTAGCTGAAATTACCTTATGCAATAATTATTTTCATTTATATGAAAGTGAGCTCTGAAGTTTTGATTGATTGCTTTGATCTTTAGAAGATAATCCAGTTAATTTACAGTTCTACCCTGAAACTTAACGCCCAAATTGCAGCTACAAAAGGTTCATGTCTGCTGATCAGTGCACCTGTGAGAGAAGAACTGACAACGAACAGCCAAGATATTGCCACCCGGATTTAGGGTTGTCATGTTTTGTGTGCTCAGAGCATCAGACCAGTGAGTGTCTGGTTACATTTTGAAAGTGTCCATTACAAGATGAAGATAAAAGTGTAGCCACTGGGACTTGGGATTAGCCTGTATTTAGAGGCTGGTTTCAGCCTGGTTACATTAATTAGTCCTGTGATGAAGGATTGTGCGACCCCACTCCAGACATGGTTACATTACTATTTGAGTGATTGCTATTAGGGTTTGGGTTATTACTATTTTTAGTGGTTATATTTTGTTTATCTTAGTGTTATTTTTATTGTTACTATATGGGTTACTTTTTTATGCATTTTCTAATTTTTACTCTACTGCCCTCATTTAGTATTTTGCTATTATGTTTTAATTATCATTTCTAAGATTTTGCATGTGTTGACAGAAAATATATTACAAAGTAAAACATTTTTAAAATTTGTTAAAAATAATTTTCAAGGTTTAAAACTTTTTCACATTTTTACAAAAGTCTATTTTAAAAAGAAAATAAAATGTGTGTGTATGTGCATATATGCAAGCAATAAATATCAAATTTACAAATTTTACCATGGTTGACACTTTATGTGTAATTTTGGTTTAAAAAAATTGTATATTCTCTCATTTCGATTGACTATATAATAAAAATTATTAATTTCCTTTTTCCCTATCAAATGACTTATACGTTATTCATTTCTAACATTCAATAGTAAGCAAAAAGTGTTACTTACGACCATTATCTTGTGTTGAGAGAAGAATCAAACGCCGATTACATAAATTGTCAGGTTCTGAATCACTGGAACCAACTAGAAAAGAAAAATGAAACATGATTTATATAAATCATAAGAAAATTCATGGTAGAAAATAAAAATATTTATTAATCTATCAAAATAAAGAATAATCCTGAGCCCATGCATTTTCAAAGAAATTCTTTTCGTTAGCATAAATTTGATGGATTCATAATTATTGTAATTTATTCAAATTTTATTTTCATCATCTCATTTGTTAATTGCTCTATCTAGTATACCGAGTTTTTTTTTTTATTATCTCAATAGGTGCTAATATAAAGACAATATTTAGCCTTGTGATTATATAAGAACAAGTAGTTAATAAAACATGTTAAAAACACTTTGAAAAACAGTTAACATATTTTATTTTAAAAAGGAAACACAAAATAAGTGGACAGTCCTTAATCCGGAGTTTCAAAGAAATACTTTCCTTCTCATCAGAGGGTAGGATTTAGCAAAATGCAGGATCGGAATTTGCTTGCAAAAGTATTTAATGAAACTAGAAGTCATAGATCTTACTTGGTAACAAATAGTGAATCAGAGGGAATAGGGTGAAGAAAAAGGCGATTTCACGTGAATGGATAGTCTGGTGAAGGGTAAAATATCCAATAACGGTAAAAGTTAAAAATCCAAAAAGTTGGTTAAATTTCCATTTGCACAAGTAAAATCCA
The DNA here is from genome assembly GCF_053919585.1 of Euprymna scolopes. Taxonomy (NCBI): domain Eukaryota; kingdom Metazoa; phylum Mollusca; class Cephalopoda; order Sepiida; family Sepiolidae; genus Euprymna; species Euprymna scolopes. Next base: position 110,849,451 of record NC_136500.1, read on the forward strand.
AGGGAATCGCAGAATTGGAAGATGGTGCAAAGTAATCCAAAAAGGCTAATGTTTACAGGGAACATGAACTGTATTATATACGTTGAGAGCATTGCCAAGGCTACTGCAAAGAAGGTGGGCTCTCTACCATGCCAGAAAATTACTTACGCCTGAAAGTATCCTGTACCTCTATAAGGCAACCATTCGCCCATGTATGGAGTATTGCTGTCACATTTGGGCTGGTGCATCTGCTGCTTGTCTCTTACTCCTGGACAGGGTTCAAAAGAGAGTCGCCAACCTGATAGGTCCTGAACTATCATCTAAGCTTCAGCCCGTCTCATCGACGAAATGTTGCATCCCTCTGCCTGTTCTACAAATACTTTAATGGTGGTTGCTCTGACAAACTGTAAGCACTTGTACCTCCTCGACGTGACTACCTCCCGACAAACCCGATAAGCAACTAAATCCCACCCCTTTACAGTAGAGATCCCTAGGTGTAAGAAAGCCTTTTACTCCAATAGTTTCTTCCCCAGAACTGCAAGTCTTTGGAACTCTCTTCCGGGATATTGCTTTCCCAACTGTACTGATATGCAGAAGTTCAAGTGTAATGTGAACAAACATCTTTCTACTCATCTCCCTTCATAATGCCCCCGCAAATTGTCCCCGAATAGTAGACCCCTACTTCAAAGTGGCACTTGCCTTGTTTGGGGTGAAGATTGAATAAAAAAAAAAAAAAAAAAAAAAAAAAAAGTTATGCAATTCCCTTTGATTTTACTTGTGGAAATGGAAATTTAACCAACTTTTTTACTGTAACTCTTATTTCATTTTATATATATATATATATATATATATATATATATATATATATATATATATAAATAAAAGCAGATCGCCTGGCGTTGCCTGGTTGTAAAATACACTTAAATATATTTTAATTTATGCAGACATTGTATTTATTATTATAGAGAAATTCTCTATTGATTATTATATTGTACCCAATATATATATATATATAGTAATGATTTCAAAAGTTAAAAAAAAAAAAAAAGCAAAAAAATTGGTGCCATCAGTTGGAATCAAAACTAAAGCATTCTGTGCTCCAATCATAGTTGTTATTTAGCACTTCAACTTTTGTCGTTACTATCTGGTGATAGCTCAGATAGATAAGAAATGCTAAAAATTAAGCGACTTCAAGCTGAAAATATATATGTACACATGTTCAGAAGTTAGTCGATTTTCTCCTGCCAAGGTCAACTGTTTTTTTTTTTAATTTTTTTTTTTTTAATTTTTGACCCCCATAGCAGCTATTTTTAAGGGCTAAAAACCAAATCACAAGTGTTTCTAATGTCTAAATATCCTATATATCAAGTTTCCCGTCTGTAGAATAAATATTCAGAGAGGAGTTTGGTAGAGACGTTTCATACACATACACCAACAAGGGCACACATTATATATATATATATATATATATATATATATATATATATATATATATGTCAATGTGCTAGAACGTTTTCATCCTAAATTCTATGCAATTATACATGTAGAAAATTTGCATAAAAAGAATTAAGCATAATAATCATCTTATAAGAAACCATAAAAATGAATAATTAATTAATGAATGCTCGTTTTTCAAAGAAATATGCAAATTAGTTAATCTTAATGAAGTCGCTAGCATATACATGATTAGGCATATTAAGTTCATTTTAATTTTTTAAATATAAAAAGTAGGCTTTTAATATTAATGCCAGAGCGAGGAAAAAACTGAACTTTATAAGTATGTAGACATGTGTGTGTGTAAGATTTCACACTGAAGAACAGTGGTACAGCAAAACAGCTATTTGTGGATGAATATTTGCACCTTACTCGCCATGTGTTGAGCGCTTTGCTAATGAAAATTACTGACTCCCACTTAGCATAAATGCACAGTCAAGATCATGGTCATGACTGAAATTAAGTTATATTTTGGATTCATATGATGGTTTTAGTCGATCTAGATTTGTTAGCTTAAGTGATATTGGGTGGGAATTGATAAACATGAAACGTAATGCCCAGTGAAGAAAACAAAAAAAATTTTCAGAAAAAAAGGGTCTGCAGGAAGGTGAATAGGAAATGAAAGTGTTATTGATTGAAAGAGAGGATGTGAGGCAATGTATATATCAAATGAGATGGGGAAACAGTTTTTTTGTAACACTATTTCTAGTACTAAGCGATGCTGGATTGCCTCGCTAAGCAAACTAAGCAAGTCAAGCAGAATCATTTTATGGGTTGACACTGTCAAAAATCCCAGATGGTCCGAGGAATGATGAAATATTTTTTTTTTTGAGATATTAGAAAAATAAATATCTCAATAATAAACAGAAATAACAATCAAATTGGTATCGGCAAGAGGGATTGTCAACTGCCAGGCCATCTGTTTTATATTTGTAAAACAGAAAGCTTTTTGTGGAGAATGAATTTAGGGAAAAGAAAAATTTAAAAATAGCATGTTTACTTTCCTAGGTTGGATTTGATAAGGAGGTTGTGAACACATATCTATAGGAGACCTCCCAGAAAGTTGACATGATAACAAAAAAAATAACTTAAATGATGCTAAAACATTTGTTTGATTTTATGGCATGTCAACCCTTTCGGTCATTTTATGTCAATTATCTATGGGTTTAAGAGACTTATTTTCTGCTCTAGTTTTTGATAAAGGTTAATTTTTTAAGGTATAAAAGTATGGTGTGGGGTTGTTTTTTGAAATAGATCCTTAACGTTTTTTTTTCTTTGTATAGAGTATCTCTCGTTATAAAATCAGTGCAATCAATTTTAATGCGAGTAAAGTTTGACACGGCATACACATTGGTTGATCCTAATTTTTCAAAAGATATGAGTTGGTCAAATGAATATGGCCCATTTTTATTCTTGTCAGTGTGACTTTCTTTTGTTTCTTCTTTTTAATTTTTGATTGTCATTTTCATATTTGTTGGGAAATTTATTCCAGTACATTTGCCATTTTCCCCCTGTATATGCATTGATAGTTTTTTTAAGGTCTGAGTGAGGGATTTTCAAATTTGGATCTGTTGGGATTTTTAAGGTAGCTTTTATTGCTGAATCAGCCGATTCATTTCCTTGGATGCCAGTATTACTTCATATCTCTAATAGAAAAAAAAACCTGGACTGGATTCTTGGTAGCATTCAAACATTCTCCGCTCTAACACATTTTGTCCGGTTCTTGAGAATTTGACTCGACTCAACTCCTGACCTCTTCACTACTGGCCTTATATTATCTCATTCATATGCAAATTAAGACGTGATTAAACCTGATGATTTGTCGCCTTTTCGTGTCCCATCGGTCGGGTTTCGTGTTCGCACATACCTCCCTTGGCAGCCCGTCTCTGTGACTGCAGCCACATTACAATTTTCCCTACAATATCTAGCAGAAAATTTCTTTTTGACTGTTAGCTTTTGGAGTAGTTTTGTTATTTGTTGTGTATCTTTTTGTTTGTAATTGCTTTTAAGGCTGATTGAAAGTCTGAAAAGATAATGTATTTGTGTTTTTTATTGTAGATTAGATTGAGTGCTAGGATTAGTGCATGCATTTCTTTTATTTTGGGAGATTTATCTGTTTTTGGCTGATTTATTTAGTACTGCAGCACTGGTTGTTGTACTTTTTGTTTGGACCCATCTGTGTAGATGTGTATGTGATCTGGGTATTTCTCTTTAATTTTGTCTAGACCATTATCGAAAGTTATTGGGTGGGTTTGTTTCTTTTTGTGTTTACTTAAGCATCTTGGGGGTTATTATTTTCCAGGAAGGGGTTTTGAAGAGGACAGTTTCATGAATTTTAGTTATATGTAGATTTGCTTCTTTGAAAATGGGTTTATTCTGAGTCCAAACCTTTTGATCATATTTTCTTTTTGTTCGAAGAGGTGTTTAGGAATTGTGTTTTAAGTAATACTGTGTGCTGGATTGGTGGGGTTGGCTGTTAATTTTGCATAGTATTTTAGTCCAAGGTTTTGGTTTCTAAGTTCTGGAGGCGTTTCATGCCCTTCTGCATAAAGACTTTCTACAGGAGAGGTTTGGAACACTCCTAGTGCAAGTATTACTCCAGAATGGCATATTATGTTGAGTATTTTTAAATATCATTTCCTAGTGGATTGGTAAATGATGTTGCCATAGTCTATTTTAGATCTTACTACTGCAGTTTGAGCAATGTGTTTGTTGGCTCCCCAATCTGTGTGGGTTATTACTTGTAGGAATTGCAGTGCTTTATTACATTTGGTTTTGATGTAATTGATGTGTAGTATAAAGTTTAATTTTCTGTCAAAAATGATTTCTAGGTGCTAGTGCTCATTTACAAATGGAATTTTTTCTCCTTCAATCTGTAGGGTTGAGTCACTGGAGTTTGCGTCGGTTACAGAAATGGATTCTTTTTGTTTTAGTTTTGGAAAATTTAAGACCATTTCTTGTTGCCCATTTATTAATTTTATTAATGTTGTGCTGTAATTTTCTCTCAATGATGGGAATGTATTTCGATCTGTAGCTGAGCAGTCATCTACATATAGGAAACTGTGGGTGTCAGTTCTTCCATGATGTTATGTTGTCTTCAGGTACTCCTCCTCCTTGATTCTGAAGGTTTGATAGAGTGGATCTTTTGTGTACTGAGAAGAATCTATCTTTAAGGAAGTTCTGGTTTGTATTACTGTACACACAGATTCGAAAAAGTTGTCAAAAAACAAATATATAACAAATAAATGTTATCAAAGCCAAGATAAGTTACTTTTCTACCTAACTGGATATGTTTTTAGTGTTTTTATTTAATGTAACATGTTTATTCAGCTCGAAAAACATACTGTGTTTACCGATGTATTGGAAAATTCAAAATGGCGCCCGACTCTTTTTAACACGGTAAGTTTGGGAAAAAGTGCTATAAATATAAAACTGGACAAAATACTGTTAGAAACTCGCTCAATATATATTACCGTGACATAAGTTGACATATATTCGGTGGTTTTTAATAGTATTTTGTCTAGTTTATTATTTATAACACCTTTTCCCGAACTTACCATGTTAAAGAGGGCGCCATTTTGAATTTTCCAATACATTGGTAAACAATGTATGTTTTTTGAGCTGAATAAACATGTTACATTGAATAAAAACACGAAAAATATATCTAGTTTGGTAGAAAAGTAACTTATCTTGCTTTTGATAACATTTATTTGTTATATATTTGTTTTTTTGAATCTATGTGTACAGTAATACAAACCCGGAAGTTCCTTATGAATTCAGGTAATCTCCTCCTAGTCCAATGTTGTGAAGATATTTTATGATGCCATGTTTTCAAGTAGTTTCATATGATTTCTCAAGATTAGTAAATATAGTTGTTATATATTTCTTATTAATGATGGCTTCTCTAATGTAATTTTTGAGGCTAGTGATATAGTCAATACATCCTAGACTTTTTTTTTTTATTTCCACATTGGGTTTTTGAAATCATGTTGTTGGTGTCTAAATACGATGTTAGACGGTGGTTGATTATCCTTTTGAATGTTTTGCATAGGCAACTTGCAAGAGTTATTAGTCTGTAGTTTTATGGGCTTCATTTATCTTTTCCCGTTTTGGGTATGGGTATTATTGTTGCTTGTTTCTATAGTCTTGGGAACTCGTTTCCCCGTATGTTGTTGTACATTTTTAGGAGTTTTATTGATTCAGACAGGATTTGTTTAAGCTCTAGTGCACTTCATCTGGTCCTAGAGCTGAGTAGTTTTTGCTGTAAGGCTTTTAGATTTTTGAAGTTTTTTTTGTGTTTTTCTTGAGATTTCTTAAGTATTTGAATGATTATTGAAGTGTTTTGATGATTTTTGACAAAGGTTTTAGCTTGTGTGTTATCAATGTCTTTTATCTGTTATTTTCTCGTTTTTTTATGAAGAGGTATATAACTGGGCTGGAATTATGTTTTCCAGATATTTTTCTGATCATTTATCAAATAGTTTTGGGTCTGGCAGGAGTGTTAATTTTGTTTCATGTTGCCAGCAGTTTCTTTTGGATTCTTTAATTACTTTTAGAGTTTTTTTTTTTCTCTTTGATGTTTGTATTCTATGAGGTTGTTAATTATTAGTTGATGTTTAAATTTACTTAAGGCTACTTTTTTTTTGTGTTTTGCATCCTGGATTGAACCATATTTTTTTTTGCTAGGAGGAACGATTTTTGGGATGCATTTTTTGGCTATTGTGAGGAGTACATGGGTGAATTTTTCTATTTCTTGGATTTGATGTTTTGTTGATTGTAGTAAGCAAAGTTTTTTTTCGCAATTTTGTCCATTCTGTTTTGTTTGTATTACATCTGGGTATAAAGTTTTTGGTGGTGTCATTGTGATTGATAGATCACTTCCATATGATTCTTCATAACTGCTCCATGTATAATCCATGAAGCTTAGTGGGTCACACATGGTGAGATCAATGCCACTTGTTGATCCACTTGTTGGATTTCTGTATGTGGGATTCTTTTGGTTGAGGAGGCATAAGTCAGTTTTGTTGATTAATTCTTCAATTTTATTTCCTTTTGAGTTGTTTACTTTAGAATCTTGCTAAGGTTTTTCTTTTTTTTTTGTTCTGGGACTTTTTGATTTACTCTGTCTGGCATGTCTTTCTTGAGTCTCAGTTTCAATTAATGCAAATTTATTTTCATTTTCAATTAGTACTAGTTCTGTTTTTTGTTTGTTAGTTCGATTTTTTTGAAATACGTTTTTTGTTTTCATGTTCTATTTCCATTTTTTCTGCTATGTGTATATTTTTAATATTTGCTTTTTGTCCTTGATAGTGACTTACATCTTTTCACATTTTCGAAGTTGGTACTGTGTAGTTTATTTAGCGGTTGATTCCCTGATTTTGTTGAGAGATTTTTGGATTTCCTTTGTTTTTTCTTCGTTTATGTTGGATCATTAATTCTGTTTTTTTTTTATTTGACTGCTAAGGTTTATTTTTAGTTCAGATTAAATGGATTTTGTTTCTTCAGAGTTTGGTATTTCTGAATCTGGTTTAGACCATTGAAATCATGCATTTTGTTTGCTTGTTGGGTTATTGTTGCATATGTGTTTTTGGTATAATTTGTTACTTCTTTAAGGGCTTCCTGTAAACTTATGATTAAGTATTTTATTGTTACTATTCCTTTTTTTTATTTTTTTGCTTGTATGTTTTGCAGTTTTTTTGAGGAAGAGAAGTGATTTTCTAGTTAGTTTGTACATTTGGTTTCATTAAGACGGTCTTTGTGGTTTGAGTCTTTTTGCCTGTAATTTTCAAGTCTGATTTCTTTGACATTGGTTTTTGTTATGCCAATTTTTTTTTTGTTTATAGCATTGTAGTAGGTTCAGAATGTACTACTCTATTTTGGTCATTTGATAACCTATATTGATCGTCTCTGGTATTGGAAAATGGTTAAATTTTAATATGTAGGTGCTTATACATATTACTTTTTTTTGTTGTTTTTAATTATGATTCTTTAATGCCTGTGATCCCTTGTCTTTTCAATGATTTTGATTTCTTTTGTTGTGCATACAAAGATTTCTCTGTTTCTTATGACTCCTTTGGAGTAGTTTAATGTTTGGTGTGGCTAAGATCTGATGCTTGTTTTGTGTAATGTTTATAGTTGTAATAAAGTTTTGATTTGCTTTTTATTTTCTACTTCTAATATAGTGCAATTTTATCCACATGTCTTTCTCTCCTAGTAATTGTGGCAAAGACAGACTATATGATTTCAATTGTAATATTAATAATGCAAACATAATCATAGATTTTTTTTTTTTTACATATGGTCATGATTGATAGCATAGTGATAAAGCCAACTGATTGCTGATGGAACGATTTTTTTTCTACCCATTTCTAGTTACATGAAAGAGCTTGGTCATGGTGTAACAATTGCCCATAGTTGAATGATATATACATATATATATATATATTTATTTACGCTATATATATATGTGTGTGTGTGTGTGTGTGTGTGTGTGTATATATATATATATATATATATATATATATATATATATATGTATATATATATATATATATATATATATATATATATATTCTTATATATACCAATCCTCAATGTAATTACAAAGCACTGAACTGAATTAAAGGAATAAATTATAAGATGGTCAACATCATGAATTTTGGAAAATAGTTTTTTGTCATTTATTCACTATATATATATATAAAATATATAAGTTTATATAGTTTTCTCAAAGCATTATGTGTAATATGTATATAGAGGAATCTTGGAAGATTATCATAATGGAAGAAGTGAAGTTCAATTTGAAGGACAAAACCAAGATATAAACACGAGCTAAAAGACGGATTTATTTAAATTTCTTGTATGCCAATGTATTTGTAATGTTTTGGACAAACCAGAATAATTTACCTGAGACACTCTGTTCTAATATCTGTTTAGTCAATGACTCAACAGGTGAGGGCTGCTGCTGCTGTTGCTGCTGCTGTTGTTGGTTAAATTTCTGGTAATCTTTTCCTAGAGATCGACGGAAATGTTCCTCTGGATCAGACATTCCTAGAAAAGTTTGATGTAAAATTATTTTAAAACACTCATAAGAGAAAAAAAAAAAATATGGAAAGAACATATTGATTAGAGGAAAAAAAATGAGTTTAATTTAAAGTAAACCAAAATTCTAATTCACAAGTCTGGAATAAATTAATCCCACAAGAGAAATGCACCGTAAAATACAAGATAAACTTATATAATTTACTAGCTGGATTTGTCAGTTCACTCTTGATCCAAATTTGTTACTTGAAATATTAATTTAAAATAAACATTTCATTCATAACTTTATTGTACACACAGAAAAAATCTTTTATATATATATATATATATATATATATATATAAATAAACATTTTGATCATTTCATTACATATTTATCTTTAAAAGATACTAAAAAAAAAAAAAAAAAAAAAAGGGAAAGGAAAAACACAAAAATAAATATTTGTTCAGGAAATAAAACAATATTGTAAAACAAAAATGTTTGTTAAAAGCAATAACAAATAATAGTTACTTAATACAATGTCCTTTTTCAAAACTATGCAAGTTACTTAACCTTGCGACTGACCTCGCATCTACATAAACAATATATAAAAGTCTATTGCGTGAAGTTGAATTAATTTGAAATGGGTGGTTTGTTTTCACCATTAGCACAAAGAATGGGCCTGACTTTTGCATTTATTCATTTAAAAGAAAATTTGAATCATTTAAAAATTAAATCTTATTTAGACATGTGAGAAGTGCAGTTCGAAATATTACGATAAACAAATAATTTTCCATTTCATTCGATACATGTACACTTCAGGTTTCTCACCTCAAGAATTATAAACCTTAGATAGAGGATAGCCTCTATTTGCGGTTGTTAGCCCATAACCTGGGTTAACGATGTTAATTTTTGCAGAGAGGAGGAATCATCATCACATACTGTACTTGGAATTCACATATATGCATATGATTATACCATATTTTTTCTCTACATTGCTCTTATTACTAGTGTACCAATACATTTTTCATTGTTTTGCAACAACTTTTATAATTAACCAATAAGGGGCTTCCAATCCACTCATTTGAGGAGTTGGATCACACAAAATTGGATATGAACCAAATACTTTTAGGTCAAAAAGGAATAACAAACAAAAGATATGGATTGCAACAACAGGGATACCAGAATCATGAACAGGAGATCACAACAGAGAATTGCCAATTTATCAACACAACATATGCAAAACAAAATACAGAAGAAGACTGGAGAACAAACAACACTTATTGGGTGGCGAAATGACTTGTCTGTATAGCCAGCAACTCAGATCAGTAGACTATCCTGAATATTTATAACTAAATGTTCCTAAATTTATTTCACCTTTACTCATTTGGGAAAACTATCATCTTACATCCACTGCATACTGTAATTTTAAAAAAAAATATAAATAAATAAAATAAAAAAAAGGATTCTTCTCGGTGCTAATATGGCATTCTAAATTCCGATCTGTTCAATTCAGTTCCAAAAACTCTACTTCCCCTGCCCTCTCGACTTTAGTCTTTTATAATATCTTTTTGGAGGTGAAGCCTCATTGATATGCAAATCAATGCATATCAAACTACACATACAAGGTTGCAACACTTCACCTCACCAGATTGGAAATAATGAGAAATTTCTTTTGCATATCACCTAATATACTTTCATTTTATTTAGGCTTCAAGATATATTCATGGTTAAAAACTCAACATTGCCAATTTCATAGTCTCCAACTACATTGATTAGGCCAATCAGATATGTCTAATTCACGGGTACTACATTTTGATGATAGAAGTTACAGAGATCTTGAACCAGGGCCTTCAGATGTTGGGTTATACAAAACTAGGAATGAACCAGAAAACTTTATATTTTCAGGAATGGATCGGAATGAGAAACAGGAACAACAGATGTGAGGAATGAAAACAGGAAGTCAAGAGAGAGAATCGCCAGTGCATCATACGCAGAAGACAACTGATGAGCAAACAAATATTTCCTGCTCATATTATTACATGTATACCAATGGTGATTGTTTCTGAATTTTTGAGATAAGGATTGATAACTTGCATTATTACTGTTCTCATTTCCAGTGTTATTTTCACAACGTTTTGGCTGATGTAACCTCTGACCTTCTTCAGGTATATCTTGTTGGACTTGGAAATAATTCAAATAATACAAACCCACAGAGAGTGACTGGAAAAATGATTTATTTGCATAGCCAATCACATGGATTAGTCAACTGTCTGAACTATTTGTAGTTAATAATTTCCGAGTTCGTTTTGACTATTTCTTTTAGGAAAACTTAACCACAACTCCTTTCTACCACATATGCAGCACACAAGGAGGTGGATCTCAATGATGAAAGAGAGAGAGAAACATCTGCTGATCATAATATTGTAAACTGCAGCACAAAGCAAGACAGGGCTCTACATTGCAAGTGAAATGGTTGCATTTGTGAGTGATTTTTCAAAGTGGCGACTAGAAATAATGAAACGCTTATCTTTTGGCGATTGTATTTTTTTCCACTAACAATCTTCCAAAGCTCACTACTGAGTGAAAAATGTCTTTTCAACTTTTTTTTTTTTTTTTTAAATTATTTAAACAATAAAAATTTTAAAATATATACTTTTTTTTTTTTTTTTTTAATGAAGGCTGTTTAAAAAAATATCTGAAGAAATTAGAATGTTTATACCTTCAAGTATCAACATAAAATTTGTTGTATATTTAGAATTACACTTATAAAAATAAAAAAACACAAAAATCTTTATTATGTACATACTCGCCAAAGAACAAACATGTCATATTCTAAAAATCATGTGTGTTTGGCTAGTAACTTTTCTATTTGGCTAATAGACGAAAATATTTAGTTGTCAAAGGTCAACTAAAGATACGTTTGTCCATAGAGCCCTACAAGATAAGTCTAATTTTTAAACAATTCAGATGAGTGAGCAAATTCATTTAGTGTATCAATTCCACTATAAGTCTTATTTACAAACGATTCCAATACTTCGACGCTGATTCTTGGTATGATGCCAACAGACAGACATCTTTTGTCATTAGAATTTTGACATATTTATGAGAATTTATTCTACTTACGCAAAACTTCTCATGAAAAGATTGGGAAACTAAATCAGTTTTGCACCAATTTTTATGCCACCTTATGAAGATTAAAATCAAATTATAATGGTACTAAACTTTATGTCTAGAATCCTTATTTCAATTTTGATCAAAATCCATTAGATGATTTTCATTCTAGAAAATATCTAAATTTAAAGTTTAAAGAATTCTAATAATAAACTGAAATTTAGAGAATCTGGCTTAATATCCAATAACTGTGGATCAAGTTCAATACAAATCTAGTAGGTTAGAATATAGGAAATATTTATTAATTGATGTTGAATACGTATTTGTTGAAATTTCACAAAATCTGAGATTTGAATCTTCATGATGAGCTCCCACCTTTACAGAAAACTAAATATAGTCCACATTTGGACACCTTACACATGCTAAAAAGCTTATAATGATTGGATAATTAGTTCAGGAGTAAGTCCTATACATAGAAATATATATACACATACCTAACTTTATATATAGAGAGATTATCTCCATTGTTACACATAAAAGAAATCTCCCTCTCTCTCTCTATATATATATATACTATAGCAGGCAATGCATATTATTATATTAGAGATAATAACACATAGATATTGAACACAGTATTTACAAATATGACAAACCTAATTTTAATGAATTTTAATTGTGTTAAAGCTAGTAGCCTAAGAAAGTTTGCAGAGTTCAGAGTTATCCCCCTTGAACCTGATCAACAGATGGATCCGGGTTAAGAGGCAGGGCAGTAAGGAGAAAATGAGAAAGGCAGATAAGATACCAGAGATGTAAACACGTGTATAGATAACCCAAAAAGCTTTCTTGTGCACTCAGAAACTTATCGATCTTCATCCTTAATTTTAAATGATGTCAATGTGTTCAGTTTTATTATCATTTTGGTATATATTTTTTTCCATAACTGATTTATTACGAATAGTTAAGTCATGAGAATATAATTTGATAAATTGCCTTTAGCAAGGTTACCTAGCATTGCTAGAGGCAAAAGTGTAAAATTTTTATAAATTCCTATTTATCTTTCCCCCTGCCCCGGTTTGCCTCTTTCTCTCTCCAAACCCTCTTTATTCTTTGTCTAGCCCATTCTTCTCTCTCAACAGACACATACAAGCACAACGCAACTCATTTTTATAGATTCCCCAAAGAACAAGTTGGCATAAGGAAATTAATTCTTTGATTATAAAAATCAGAGTAACTTCCCTTTAGTTAGTACATAATTTATCTGCCTCAAAATCTGTTTAAGGTAAAAAAAAATTATATAAATATATTTTCTCAACTTTAGACATTATTTATTCCAGGCAAGGCTGATCCAGAAAATACCAACTTTGTGAATATTTGTTTTGTTGTTTTTTACTTTTAATTTTTAAATTTGAGGTGAATTATCAGCCTTTATCCATGTCAATGAAACTATGGTATATCTTTGGAATATGTAACGCATAGTTTTTAAATAAATTGTACTTGAACTGTTACAATAAAGCACTTATTTCTTTTCAACGCAAGTAAAAAATAAAAATTAAACCATATATATTTATATACATGTTTTTTTCAAAATGTGTTCAAGCATCTCCTTGCTGCATTCAAGTTTGAAAGAGCATTTTTCTCATGCCTGAATAAACTCATTTTAGGAATATGTTTAAGTTTTTAGACAACACAAACAAACATGCAAGAAAAGAAAAATACAAATAAAAAAAAAAAAAAAATGACAAATTTTTTTTTCTCTACGAAGGCAGTTTTAAGTGTAAAATAAGTATTAACCTGATGTTAGTTCTCTCCGGGTTGGGCTGTTGCTCTGTCCATAGGAATTCACATTCGGATAATATCGATTGGTAAAAGTGGAGGTTATCACAGAAGGTCGCAACTGTTGCTGTTGGGATGAAATTAGAGATGATGACGTCAGACATGAATTATTATTATTATTGTTGTTGTTAGTGTTGTTGTTGTTGTTACAATTGTTGGAGACAGACAAATTTAAAGGCACATTTTCGGTGTCCATGTCAATTGGGACAGGATTAGACTGGACGTGACAAGAAGACACCATTGGTCGCTGTGGCGGATGCTGTTGTCGATAGGTGTCCGTGATTACTACGACCTCTCCCTCAGGTGGCAACTCAAAACTGGAGAATTGCCTGGAAGCAAAAAAAAAAAAAAAAAAAAGTATGAATATTAAAATAGAATTGTTAAAAATATATATATTTTCGACCAACAATTTTTCAAAGAAATATGTCAGAATAATACCTCTTACCCCTCCCCCCAGAAATACTTATAACATTAAAGAGTTCCACTTGAAGCAAACTAGCATGCTTGTTAAATAATTTCAATGCAAAAAACAAACTTATTACCAAGAAACCAAAGTACCAATGTACCTTGGATATATTAAATTCAATAAAATTCCTAATGTGAAGCTGCTGAATTAACAAGACAAAGGTATCAGTGAAATTTTGTTATTTTGTTTTTGTAAACCATGTCTTTCTTTTCCAAAATATTTTTCTTGCTCAAAACAGTAGGAAATTATATACCCTTTCATTTTTTAAAGATGGCGTCCATATGAAAATAATTCTGACTCGATCAAAGTATTTTTTGAAAGGAATTAAATCAAATTAAATTTCATTGTTAACATACTGCAACGATCCATTAAAAAAAAAATTGATGGACCAAAATCATATTTATTTTGTAGGAAGAAAGCTATCGATGACAAAAATAAAAACAGATTAGAACAGACAAATTAGAATCAAGTATTCATTTTGTAGGAAGCGGACAAATATCGAAAAAGATTGACTTTATGTTAAATCTATACATCCATAAAAGTGAGAATGTGTGTGGATGAGTGCACTTCTTAAGCTATATACTCAACAAATTTTTGATCTACAGACTTGAAATTTGGTACATAGTGTATTCAGGCATATGGAAAACTGAGTTTTCATCCAGAAAAAAAGGGCTGCTAAGTGGTCAAAACTGAAAAATTGGTATGTGGGAATCGTTGGATTTTTATCTGTTTGCTGTTTCATGATTGTGCATGCACGAATTGTTAACATTATGTTAAGTATTGAGTAACATTATTGTTAAGTATTAAGTAACATTATTGTTAAGTATTAAGTAACATTATTGTAACATATTGTTACTTAAGTATTAAGTATTAAGGTTGAAATCATTCTGTAAAGGTTGTATCAAGCTGGCCTGATAGTTATCATACTTGACTTACTGTCTTTAGGTTTCGGTTCCGATCTCAGCTTAAGTATTTTTTTTACAAGTGAACTGTTTAGAAAAAACATAATACTCACATGACCATGTTACAATTTCTTTTTTAAATTTTGAGGAATCTAACATTACGTTTAATACCGGGCAACGCCAGGTACATCTTCTAGTCTAACAAGTTTGTTCTTTATTCTAGAAAGCCATTTGGTAATGAATCCAATGAAAGGGGAGTAACTCTGACATATGCTGCAACGATCTACCAAAAGAACTGGTGAATCAGAATTAAACATTCTCGACGACAAATCGAGAAAGAGGCAAACTTTATTTTATATATTGCATATAGTCGTATTTACATGCAATTGATTAAATGGACACATTAACAAGTAGAAGGGTTAGAGAAAAATAACTCCAAACAACTATGTTAATGTTTTTTTAGTGAAATTTTCAAAAATTTCACTTATTTTTCCTTATTTTATTGTTAATCTCAATGGATATTCAATTAATAGAAAATTAACAAAAAATATTTCTAAGATAATGTTCAGTTAATTACAAATTACGACTAATTTAGAACAACTGAAATGGAATATTTTCACACATAACTAAATACCAGAACTAATGAATATTTTAGCATGTGTTTTGTATCATTTAAAGTATATAGGAGGAAAAAAAAAGAAGCATTTAGGACACAAACGTTGATTCACTTAACTTTGATATACTAATTGTATACATAGATATGACGTGAAACAAGACAGGGTGAGTTTTAGGCAAAAGAAGGAAAAAGTGAATTGCATCATCATTTTACATGAGGGGGAGGATCATCATGGACCCGCTTTAAAAGGTGTGTAGGCCATCAAGAAGGCTGTGATGACAGAGTTGAGCGGCATCCCAGAAGAATTCTTTGAGTGGTGCGTAGATATGTAGCAGAGAAAGAGGTGAAAGTGCATTCAACTTGGAGGGGTGGGGATAGAGGAAAGGGTTAGTTTGAAGGGAAAACCACGTAGTTTGTTGTTTGGAATTGTTGAAATAATTGTTTTGTATCACCAGTCCCATTACTTTTTCAGTTGGCGGTGGCATGTGTGTGGAGCGGGGGGGGGGGGGGGGGGAAGAAAGAGAGGTGCTGATGAATGATGTAAAAACCAGCAACTTGGTAGCGCTGTCAGCACATTCTCTGACTTCTCCAAACTGATTGCCAAATGCTTCATTTTACTGTTTTTATTCTCAAAGTGGCACTCTGAGAATGCTAAAGTGGTTGGTGGAAGGAATGATGGAGGGGAGGCATTGAATGGAAGAATCTCACCCCCCCCCCTCATACACGCACACATTTCCTGTGCACACTTGCATGCAACTGGTATTTTTTTGTATGTAAAAACAGCAACTAGTAAGAACAAATGCAATGGTAAATGGTATTCTCAGGAGAGGAGAGGATGGGGGAAAATTCCTGCAATGGTAGAGAAATCTTGAAATGAACTCATCTATAAGGTGTACTCATACACAGAACACAAATATATACATATATATATATATCAGAAATGGAAAGAGAAAGGAGAGGGGGAAAACGAGATAGAGAAAGAAAGAAAGAGAGAGAGAATATATATATATATATATATATATATATATATATATATATATATATATATATATGAGAGAGAGAGGGGGGAGAGGAGTACTATGCAAATGAGAGTTTATATGAAAGCAGAGTTTAAATTCCCACTCGCACTTTCTTTGAGCAAAGTGATGACTATGGATAAACATTGTGCCACGTGTCAGAGAAATACCCGACTGCAGGTGTCATGTTTTATTTTATTTTTTTTTTTTTCAGAATTTTCATTCTTGTAGACTAATTTTTTCTTGCAAGGTTTAAAAGTCTATTCTACTAGACTATTCCATATTATAATTAACCTCTACCCTCGAGTGGCCTTCGAGCCTAAGTGGTGACACCCTTGTATATAAAAAAAAAATCAATACTTACAAACATTTTGAATATCTTTTGTAGTATTTATTTTAAGAGTGCTAAATATGCAAGAACTTAACATTAATGATAACACAGTATCATCATTAGTACCACAAATCAGTTTTGCGTGCAAAAATGGGTAAATATAGTGAAGTTTAATTTCAACACGTGGTACACCATCTAAGTTTTGGGTTATTTTGATAAAATCTAGATGTAAACAAAATTTAACTTCTCTTCAGAAATGTACAATTCTTTCTCGTGTAAATAATAGTTTTTTTGTTTTTTTAATGTTGGTATTTTCTAACTTAATGCAAACGATATCGTGGATATTTATGCATATCAAAAACAGATCTAGCGTTAAAATAGAGTCGCTCATCAATGTGGTTAGCTTAATATAGATGGTTAAAGTTATTTTCTAAATATATATATATATTTTTAGAGAAATAAAAAGTAAAAAACAAAAGGAACAGAAGTGAAAAAAAAGGATCGACTTATACACAAATGTATGTACGTATGTATGTGTGCGTGTATATATATGTATATATATATATATATATATATATATATATATATATACACACACACACACACACACGCACACATACATACATACATTTGTGTATAAGTCGATCCTTTTTTTTCACTTTATTTCTGTTCCTTTTGTTTTTTACTTTTTATTTCTCTTCTTGGTGAAAGTAAAGAAAAGAAAAAAAACAAATAAAAGTGAAAAAAGATGGACTCATACAAAAATATATAAGATATATATAAGATATATATATGTGTGTGTGTGTGTGTGTGTGTGTTTATGGGAAAATATGCTTATTCATTCATATTTCGCCTTTTATTTATACCGATCCTTTAATTTATAAGGATTATTTGATTACTAGAGATATTCATAATCATACCTATTTCCAAAAGAGGGGAGATATAACATATGAAAAATATTTGGAATCAAGTCTCCCGTTGCTGTTATTTCAGATCATTTGAAACCAAAGCACCAAGTTTTAGTCTCCCCTCCATCAAGGCCAGAGGTTTTGGGGAAATATATATATATCTATTCTCGTAGCAAAATTGAATATTGAAATGCTCATATCTTTGCTTCTATAGAACAAAACTACATAAAAATTTGCAGGCTTTTTGAATTTTATGACAATTGGGAAAAAGAATCTATATTTTGAAACCAATAAATTATGCCCAAATTTACTTACATCTTCTATCATATATATATATATATATAAAAATAAAATCGAAAATGTATGTTTGTATGTATGTGCGTATGTTTGTGCGTCAGCTAAAAACTTTCGACAGACACGACGAAAATTCACAAACTCGGTATCATATCAAAGCCCCATTTTTTTCACCCCGAAATCGACAATTTTCCCGGGGGGGGGGGGGGGTCAACAAAAACGGTCTTTTTGTGACGACGAGCGGTTCTACGCATGCGCCAGATGACGTCATGACCTGATTTACTTTAAATAGTTGAAAAACTGAACAAATTTCATGTATGTCGCGTTAGCTCAGTTGATTAGCGCGTTGGTTCATTATCTAAAAGTTTTGGGTTCGAATCATGGTGTAAGAAGTCTTTTTTTTTTTTCGATTTTTTAAAAATTTAAATATTGAACCAGTGTTATTAAGCCATTTTTCACGTAACGTTCGTTTTTCTGTTTTTTTTTTTTACTTCGCTTATCAACCCCCAACCACACACCCAAAAACACCCAGGTACCCATCAATTTTTTAAATTTTAATATCGAAACAGGCTTATTTAAGCCATTTTTCACATGTTCGTTTTTGTGTTTTCATCGTGTTTTTTTTTTCCTGTTTAAGTTTTAACATTGTTTTCTTTTTTTACTTCGCTTATAACAAACAAACATGGTCATTGACGTCGTTGTCGTCGTCGTAACGCTCGACGACTTCCGGGCGCGCACCTGTCAATTTGGTTCTTACTTGAATAAATTCAAACATCTTTCAGTAACTCATTCTGGCTGGCCAATTTTATTTTCAAACTTCGCGTCAGGGCTTCGGGTTTGATCCTACCAACTTTTACCCCCCCCCCGGTTTCTTTTTTATTTAACACCACACACACCTACAAACACCTGGGCAACGCCGGGTACCTCCGCTAGTATATATATAAAAGCGAAAATGTGTGCATGTATGTTCGCTTTTTACGTATGTCCAAGAAAGGCTTTTTTCAGAGAAGCGGTCGGTCGGCTTGCAACTTAAAACTTTTTATATCACAGATAAATCATAATATCTCCGAGTTAACAACGGAGCTCGCCTGTCTATTTAATTTGCTTGACTTCGGGAAGATAAATATTCAACATTTGTCGCTCGCCGCATGTGGATTACGCTTTTTCCTATAATAAAAGCGACACTAATTCTGGCGGTATTTTCCGGCTATCGCAGTAAATGTCCAAAAGCAATCAGCTTTGATCAATGTGGAAATATTTTCCTTATATCAAACAATTGCTATTCAATTTGGACTCACCAACATCTTGGGAAAATAAAAATAAAAAAAGCGTTCCCCGCAGTAAATGAAATACTATCCCGCAGTCAAAGTTGACCTCATTAAGTCATTAAAACGTGCACCTGCCAAGTCTAAGTAATTAAATAAATTTGAACGTGTTTCCGTTAGTATCTCGCGGTGGGTCAATGGTTAAAGCCGCACACTTTTTTTTTTCACACTTTAATTTCCAACTTCGCCTCAAGGGTTCGGGTTCGATCCTCATACTCACCTACCAAAACTTTTTTTTTTATTTTAACCCCCCCCCCTCGGAGTTTTGATTTACCCAAAACCACAAACACCTCCAAACACCCGGGCAACACCAGGTACCCCCCCCCGCTAGTATATATATATATATATATAAAAAGGCAAAATGTGTGTGAGTGAGTGTGTGTGTGAGTGAGTGAGTGTGTGTGTTTGTAGGTCTCGGAAAAACTTTCGACACGGACCATGGATTTTCGCCAAATAGGTATCATTTTAAAGTTCGAACCTTCGCCCGACAAATATAAAAAAATTGGCCAAAAACATTAATTCATTCACCCTAAAATCATCAGTTTTCTGCAGGGAGGATGTAGCAAAAACCGTCCTCTCATGACAAGTTCACCTCTACGCATGCGCAAATGATGTCAGAACATGATTTAGTTTAAATATCAAAAAAGAAAAAAAAAAAAAAAAGACCCAATTTCGTCAACGTCGTCTTAGCTCACTTGATTAGAGGTCAGCATCATTATCTAAAGGTTTTAAGTTCGAATCATGGTGTAAGATGTCTTTTTCTTTTTTTTGTTCCATTTTTTAAATTTTAATATTGAAACAGGGTTATTTAAGCCATTTTTCACGTGTTTTTTTGTTTTTATTTTTCAGATTTTTTAAAGAAGTTTCAACGTTCGTTTTTCTGGTTTTTTTTTTCCGATCACATTCGTGTTTTCATTTTTGTTTTTCCGATTTTTACATTTAACGTCGTTAGTTTTTTTTGTGTTCTTTTTTCGATTTTTTTAAAGTTTTAACATTTTTTTTATATAAAATATTTAATATTTAAAAATATTTACTTTGTTTATTCTTATGTTTTGATTACTCCCCCCCCCCCACCCACACCTCTAAACACCCGGACAACGCCGGGTACCCCCCCCGCTAGTATATATATAAAAGACAAAACAGCCAAACGCGTTTTTTATGTCTAGCAAAGGCTTTTTTTCACCAGGTTTCTCTGTGTGTGAGGGGGGGGGTACTATTTTTTAGAACTTTTTATATACTCCTTAGATTATAATATCTACGATTTGCAAATACACGTATCTAGATTTATTTACATCGACTTTTATAAAATTCACATTATTCCTTTCTGTCGCATGTTTGTTCAGCGTTTTCGAATAAAAGTGAAACTGAATTGAAAGCGAAGCCTTTCGTGCCCGGACGTCCAGAATGCAATCAGTTTTGATCAATGTGGGGGAAACCCCTCATATCAGGCAATTGCTATCCATTTGGATGCTCCCTTTTCGTGGGGAGCTGGTTTTCTCCAATATCGTGGGGAAACAAACAAATAAATGAAACGGCAGAAAGCTGAACTGACCTCCAGCCAACGTTCATTTCTGCAAGTCAACTTTTGATTGACATCACTAAAGTTAGACGCCTTTTCACTTCCTATGACCTCGTAGCGTAGTGGTAAGATCTCACGCTTTCTTTCACTTTCTTTTCCACCTTCAGGTTCATCATGGGTTCGAGCCTCCCTCTCTACTAACACTTTTTTTTTTTCTTTTACACCTCCATACACCCGGGCAACGCCGGGTACTCCCGCTAGTGTCCTGCTTCAGTTTTGCAGTTCCGGTTGTCTACCTCATGGCATTGCCAGGTCATTTATATATATAAATTGAAAACTATAGTGAATCAAATGTCTTTCCCTATTACCAATGTTACATGGTCCAAATCTAAGTTTTTCATTGATTTACTATAAAAAAAATAAATAAAAAAAATTTATTTAGCTTCATCTAATATACTCGTCTAGCTACAAAAACTGTCAACGAACTTCCCTCACAATCTGTACATAAAACTAAACGACAGTTCCATGAGCAGAGTTTCTTTCCGAGAACTATGTCTGTGGAACACAATACCGTGTGGCTGCTTCCTGGCTGCCTATAGCGTGGTGATTTTCAAATCTAATGTGGACATGTTTCCGCTTAGACTCTTAAATAATCTTGCCCAAGTTCCACCATTACTGATCATATCTGATTATCTACACAGTGGAACGATAAAGTTGTCGCCCTAAAGAAAACACTACAGCTTTATTTTAAAACTTTTATTGAAAAAAGATCAATTCAGATAACTTGATTATGTAGTAGAGCTGACATCTATTCAATGTAGTCACCTTCAACCTCCATCACTGCTTTGATACAAGTCCGAAACTGGACATATACCTTTTCCACAATTGCCAGTGAGAGCTCAGCAAATACTCAGTGGATGGCTTTGGTGTTGTGGGAGGTCATTGGTGATATTCTCGACGTAAGACCAAACAAAGTAGTCCAGTAGGTTCAGATGGAGGGGAACAGTAGGAGAGGAGGGGAACAGTGAGAGGAGGGCATAAAGTCATAGTACTCCTTCTGAAGCCTAGCCTAGGTCTCTTTAGAGTTGTGAGCCGGTGCTGAGTCCTGCTGCCACATCAAGAATCTGCCAGTGGTCACCTGATTGCACCAGGCGATCACCACACTTCAGCACATCCAGGTACACTTTGGTGTTGACTTGCAAACAGACTTCAAAGATGTGAGGATGCACGATGTGGACCATCAAAATTGCGTTTTTGTATGAACCGGTTTGACTTGATTGATTAATCAGAGTTTCCATTATGATTAGTTTCAATTTACAATTATCAAATTGTTTTGTCATCTGCTTTTACATGGTATAAATCTGGATTTTTAAAGTTTTTTTTATTTATTGATTCAGTATTAAAAGAAAAATCGAACTTTATCTTCAACCTGTTATGAATCATATTATGAAGATTCAATGTGTTAGTTGTTGGAATTAATGAACAAAGTTGCACTTCTGTGTCATTTGGTAGGATTTTTTGAGGAGTTATTAGATTTTGCCCAATATTTAGACGGGTTTGATCTAATAATTATCATTTCCATTATGATTTCATTTAGCACAAGATGATATGATACATTTGTACAAATTTTCCAATTGTTTTAGTTGTATATTGTGAAAATTGGCTTTTTCTAAAAAAAAACTTTGGACAAGTCATGATTTAAAGGCTAATTATGTTGTTAAAACAAACTTTGTATAATTGTTGTTTTTTTCAAAAATTTATGTGCTCACATTATAACATTGGTTTTGAGATACCACACAAAATGGTCATGAATGATCTAGGAGGATGGAAGGACCAGTGAAGGCTGAACAACATTAAGTAGGGCAACAAAAGTACTGGAATAATGAGTAAGCTTATTGTCACTCAAATTCCAGAGAAAATGAACACTCATTATCAACAAAAACTCAATGGTAAATGGCTGTTCTGAGAACGCAACAAGATTTGCAATGGTAATCAAGACTTGAGAGACTTGTCACTCAGATTCCATGGAACACGACCTATTGTTGCCAGTAAGTGATCATGTGAAAACTTCTAGCTAGTAAATAATAACAATGACCAATCCATGACAGAATACATGGATCGTGGTTTTAAAAAATTTACAAAGCCTACATGAAAGGCTAACACAAAACTCAAGATGCATACACAAAACCTAGGATGCATACACAAAACCTAAGATGCATACACAAAACCTAAGATGCATACACAAAACCTACATGCTAGAGTAGAGGAGAAGATCCATATTAATTTAAAGGGAACAGCTCTAAATAATTACAGACCAATAACCTGTCTACCAATTATGTAGAAAATTGTAATGGCACAACTGAGCAAACAAATATGTCAACAAAATAAAGCAACAAGAGGAACGCACGGCACTGGCCAAAAGATCCAGGAAAACAAAAAACATAGTAATGGCATGGATCATAGAAGACGATCCATCGAGCATAGATAAACTTTACGGAGAAAAGCAACGGAAACATGAAGACAGGAAATGACAGCAGGAGAACCACACTTGATAAAGATAAGAATACACAGAGGTATGAATGTGCATCTGTGTACATTCACTGTAAAGACTGATTGCTCATTGTGCTGGTTCAAAGTTGTTACTTCATTCCAACAACGGTTGCAGCGTTAATTTGTGTTGTCTCAGTGCTGGAATAGAAGAATTCTAAATAAAATTGCAACTCCAGTTAAAAACAAGGAACAAAGGTTTATTTTTTTGGGGAAGTTACAATATGACTCATTTTTTTCTACAGAACATCACACTTCTTAATCAAAACAAGTTCAACCAGATACAATCCATTAGCTAAGAGTACAAATGCCCATCTCTTTCTGAGGGGTACACAAATCCAACTGACTGAGACGTCCAGACGGCCAACTGACTTTCCACCCCTGCTTATGTGCAGCCACCATATATATGGAATATATATGGTGGCTTCCATTAATCTCGACAGACTATGGATACCCATTGTAAGGATGCCTGCAGACAGAAATTTTGTGGTAAGAGTTGCACAATCTCCAATCACACCTCTCCTGAATTGACATTGTTAAATACCAGTGGCAAGTGGAGGTTCAGGACAACTGGCAACAATGGTGAGATAAGCGGAGGGCACATACAGTGCCTAGAATTCCCAAATGGGAATCCATCTGGTACTAGCTAGGCTCAACGTTGTATAACTTCTTTGATCCAACGAGAACCGGTGTGTCAATGTGATTATGCCGTACATCATACATAGAATATATATACAGACATTCTGGGACCATACAAGAGACCCCTTGAGACAATAAGCTGCCAATCTATGAACATAAAACATCTGTTTAGAAGTCCCCTATCTAGCTGACCATTGTTTTTGGAAAAATTCAAGCGGGTAATAACCACAGCATAGAACTTCATACCTGCAGAATCATTACTTTTTTTCAAGAAGGCAAATCGAATTCTGCGTGGTCCAATCCCAAATCAGAAATATTTCCCATTTATTGGGTGATTTCTTTTTTCCTAGTTATTTCTTAGTAATCTCTCGTCTGCAGCCAATCACATGCATCTTAAACACGCTGCCTTGTGTGTTCTTACAGAGGCATTTTCCAGGGAGACTTACCACTACTTTTTAGAAGGTGCTATGCCAGATACAAATTCAAAAACAATAAAAAATAAAGTCATGTATATAGACAACCTGAAACTATACAAAAACAAAAGGGAATAGTTGGACGATATCTTTAGTAAGATATTCTTCACTTACTATATACTAGACAAAAGAAGAAATCAGGCAGGACCAAAGAACTAGGAAAATAACAACTATGCACAATGTACTACAACTAAATGATATTAATCGACTACATGAAAGGGCAAGAAGCAGACTGGTAAGTAGAAAGACTGTGGATGATATGATCAAAAAATTAGAAAACTACATAACCCAAAGTACAGAAAGGCTTATTACAGTCCCACCCAAAGAACAATACAGAGAGCAGCGAAACTTGAAACAAAAAGGCAAGAAAAGCAAAGTAAGTGAAGTGACTACATGGTTAATTTATAATTGGCTTAAGAGATGCATGAAAACACAAGGACATGGCTGCAAAAAGGATACATGAACAAGGAAATGGAATTACTATTAACAGCCACACAAAACAATGCAATAATAACGAACTATATACAAGCCAATATCGATAAAACCCAGAAAAACGGTAGATGTAGACTGTTGATAATAAAACTAAATGTAAAACATCACTAGTGAATGCAGCAAACTAGCACAAAGGAATACAAAATGAGATATGACTGGGTTGAAAGGTTGGTCCACTGGGAACTATGCAAATTAGTGCATTTTTAACATGTATATACTGGAACTAGTAGTGGAAAATTAAACCATAAAATTCTCGACGACAAATAGACAAACTCCTTCAAGCAACAAGGAAAAAGAACCAGTCAAATAGTAGATTTTGTCATCTTAGCAAATTATAGGAAGCAGAAAAATGAAGCAAATACATGTAATTTGCCAGATAACTGAAGGGAATATGAAATATGAAGATCGCTGTAAAATTGATAATAGTAGGAGCATTAGGAACATTTGCAAAAAACTTAAAAAGAAAAGATTAATAGAAAATTGAATAGAAGAGAACAGACATCAAATGAAGTATGTCATTGATGAAAACAGTTAAAATATTAAGAAAAATCCTTGAGTGCAGAAACCAACTTACATATCAAAATAATGCTGACCGATAACAGAGAAACTGAAATAGACGATCACTATAAACATCAAGAAATCACAGAAGGAATATTACATAAAACCAATTAAGAAAAAAAAAAAAAAAAAAAAAAAAAAATAGAAAAACACTGATGTGGTGGCACTGACATATGCTGGTGCCACAAAAAATACTTGTGAAATGCGAAAGAAGGTGGAAAGATCTAAGAGAGAGAAAGAACCATCAAGACTTCCACGGAAAGATTCCAGGGAGAGTACTGGAATCTAGAAGTTTATTGCACTCAACTGTAGCAGCATTTACCCCTAGGTGTGTGTGTATGAGGAGGGTTCATGGCCTCCATTCAGTCTTGAAACAATGGATACCCTTTGTAAAAGGATACTGCATGTGCAATTGATCTCCAATGTAACTTCCCAACCACATCTCTCCCGAGTTGGTACTGTCTGCAAGGAGAAACCCAGGAAGACTGGAAACAATGCAGAGATAAATCGAGAGCACATACAACATCTGACATTCCCAAATGGTACTGACCATGCTCAACATTGCTTAACTTTGGTGATCTAATGAGAATTGGTGTATCAACCTGATTATGCTGTATGGGGGTGGGGGAAGCGATGTTTAAACTAGCTCTAAGTTCAGTGTGTCCTGCATCAAGTCAAATCTTCAGTATACTTCAGCCATTCATGTAACGAATACCAAAAGCACTAGCACTCTTCTAATCCAAGTTTTCAGCTGGCCGCTCCTGCCCAAGTCCAGTAGCAGGGACAAATTCAAGACTACCAAAAGCAATGTTGAGATAAGCAAAAAAGAATTGAGGTAATCTTAGAGTTTTCCTTCTTGACTAGTTGCCCTAACAAAGCTTAAGAGTCTAGTCTACCCTACTAGTTCACCCATAGCTTGGAAATGTAATGGATATCTTTTGCAAAAGAAACTTAAGTCCCAACTGAACATGAAATGCCCAGACTAGTTTGCAAAGGTTACTGTAATGCCAGTTCCACTCCATAATAAAATTGTGCTGCTATCTCAGGATTTGTATCGAAATGTTTATTTTTATACGAATGTATACATCAATAACAAATCGATCAGTTTTAGGCCATTGTAAATAAAATATAAACCACATCTATCGTTTTCTCTTGAATGTATGTCAAGAAATTATCAAAGAGAAAATAAGATTGAAATTGGTACAACTGAATTTTAATTGAAAGACACTAAAATATCTAATGATATAATAAACAAGAAAAAAAAAATGAACCATTAAAATAAGTATAAAAAAAAATCATGAAAACAATACCAGGTTTCAAGAAATCTCTGTATTAGTAAGATGATCAGGTAAAAGACGTGTGTTTCTCATCCATATGAAATTTCGATACACACTGATATTTCTTAAATTTGCTAATAATTGAATATTTATAGAAAGAAAAAAAAAAACGGAAAATAAAAACTAAAACGAATTAAATATATATACCCTATTTTATCATGACTTATGCACCTCAACCTGATAATATGACCTCATCTGGGCAATGGAACAACTAGTACATAATCCCAAATTTGTGATAAAGAAGGAAGAACTACAATAAAGTTTGGAACTACTGTTTGGTAGAGAAGTTATTGTTCAAAATGAAATAATTATATGAATGAACTAATTATGAAAAAAATGTAGGTATGACAAATGTTTATTAAAAAAAAAAAAAAAAAAAAAAAAAGCCCCCCCCCAAAAAAAAATTAAATACTTAACGAGTAAAGACAAAAAAAAATATATAAAAATAAAATGAAGAATTTTATAAAAAATGAGAAAATTTCAAGTATTAAAAAGACAAATCTGAAGACACGACAATCAGAAGTGCCACTATAAAATTAAAATGTGATGCTATAAAATTAATACAAATTTAAAAAAAAAAAATTTTTAAATAAAATTTTCTAAAGAATGCATCAAAATATTATTGGGTTTGTTTTGAGGAAAAGATAGAAATTAAAAGTTTCCTAAAACAACAAAATTATTAAAATATTGAAATTTCTATAAAAAATTATATTTTTGTAGAAATTAACGTCTTATGCCTTCATTATATACTAGGGAGAGATTGCACGAATCCAAAAACCCTTAGTAACAAAAGTTTACACACGTGTGCATGTGTGCGTGTGTGTGAAATTGCATATGTTCACTATTGACAATGTAACTTGGAGAATGCATTGTATGCATACAGACATCGCTCCACTCCTTTCCCATTCCACAATGTCTGCATTCTTAGAGTGACTGGAATTGCTGTCATTGCCAGAAATCCAGCATCTGTCAATCTAAGATTCACACAAAGGAAAAGAAAAAATTTTTTTAAATAAAATGCAATAAAGTAAAAGCCATGGAATTGGTAAAATAAAATGTCTGAAAAACTTTACAGATCATGTTTGATGAAACAGTGAACACCTCACGATGGAGACAACACTAATCATTATATGCTGAACTTCCAAAAGTTAGAATTGTAACCTTTGACAGATAATTAAAAGTAGTTTCAAAAGGAATTGTACATTTTTTTTTCAATTTCATATGCTGGTTCTTGCAAAACAAATAAAAAATAAAATAAAATTCAACCAAAAAAAAACTTCTACAGGCTACTGGGTTGTTGGTTGTTTTACAGCATATCAACCCTTTTCAGGTTATTTAATGCCGAATCCAGTGATTTTGAAGAACAATT
Organism: Euprymna scolopes; assembly: GCF_053919585.1. Classification (NCBI taxonomy): domain Eukaryota; kingdom Metazoa; phylum Mollusca; class Cephalopoda; order Sepiida; family Sepiolidae; genus Euprymna; species Euprymna scolopes. The sequence continues at coordinate 110,877,683 of NC_136500.1, forward strand.
TTTTAATAGAGTATATTTGTTTTGTTTTTTTTTAAGTCGGTTTCTATTTAACCCATAGTTGGGACCCTAACAGTTTTAATCAGATTTAGACATTAACATCATTTATGAAAATTTTAAGACATTTTGATTGACCACTAATGGAGATCTAAAGTTTCTTCTTCCACTCGGCACCTATAACTGTATTTGAAAAAAAAAAAAAAAAAGAAAAAGAAACCAAAGATCTTGCACTGGCATATTTTGGAGCCGGAAAAAAAAAAAAAAAAAAAAAAAAAAAAATTAGAAGAGAAAGAGAATTTGTTTTTCAAAAAATAATGCTAATTTAATTTCATTTTAAGTGTAAAAAAAAAAAAAAAAGCGTAAACTACAAAAAAAAATAATTAAAAAGATTAGCCCGACCTTCCACAGTGGCATCTTTCATATGTAATATGAGCATTCTGTGGATGTTCAGCATGAATGGAGACCCTGCGATATCATTGTAGCCCTTTTCTAAAACTATAAAAGTTTATCTAAATAATCTTGTTAATGTAGTGTCAAAATATATCTGGTTACAGTTTATCTCCAATATCCTATAGGAATCTGACAAATTGCCACTGTATGGTCGTGCGGCGCAAACGGAAACCCTACGATATCATTATACAATCTTTAGACAGAACAGATACTACCAGAAGACCAAGAAAGTAAAATTTAGTTTTCGTACAGCCCAAAAGAATTTTTTTTTTTACATTGCATCTTCGGTGATCGGATAAAGGAGAATAGAAGGTGATAACATACTATGTACATTAAAAATTAGCGTATCTATATACTAATTTAATGTTCATAGATATATTATCACCTATCACCCTTTTTAATAAATAGGATCTCCTGATCGAATAATTTATAATCTGGAAACCGTGACACATGTACATACATACATACGTACATTAAAAGGTACTACGGTATTAATTTACTGATATTTAAAAAATTTAACAATTTCATTAAATATTTTACTAGTAACTCGTACTAATAGCATTTGAAACCGTAAAACTGTATTTTTGTAAAGGATAAATACACCATTCAACTGATCTAATATTCAATTTAATTTTTCAATTCATTTGACAAAAAAAAAAAAAAAAAAAAAAAATCAATTGTGCACCAATACCATATGGGGAAAGGATGGTAAATATCTACAGAGAATATGACACAGCAGTCCAACACATGCCTAAATTTACCTTAAATTGTTGCGTTGTTGGTGCATTTATTACTTTATTTGGAAGTTTATTTCCAGGACCAGGGATTCTGATTGAAAACGCAGCCCTCTTTCTGTTCAATTGAAATCAGCAATGAAAAAGTTTAATGTCTGCATAGTCCTCTTTCTGATGCAGGAGTGAATAAAACATTCTGTGGTATGTCAATGTCCATTGAGGAGGCCAAAATCAGATCGTCAGCAGTGAATGGAGAAAAGGTTAAGCTTTTTGAGTCTGCTATGATAGGGTAAATTCGATAGACCCTGCACCATTTGAGTAGCTAGTAGTGTTGGAACGATTAATCGGAATCAGGAATCGGAAAAATCAGAACTTTTGGGGGTATCAGAATCGGTATTGGAAAATTGTCTATTTTCCAATACCGATTCTGATACCCCCAAAATTGTCTATTTTCCGGTGCCAAAAAATGATTCCTTCAGTTATCTTTTTTTGATTTCGTTAAAACAAAATCTTTCACTGCTGGTAGTAATAATTAAATATTTATTGATTTTAAACGACCAGTAAAACTTAAAAATATATATTACCTCCTCCTAGTGTGTTTTTATTTTTGGGAAAATATATGCACATTTAACATGTGTTTTTACAGTCATTGAGCAAAAATAACTCTAAAGGTAAACATTAAAAGATTTATAAAGAAACAGAATCAGTAATTGTATCAGAATCAGGAATTTAGTACGAAATCAGTAATTGTATTGGAATCGGGAAAAATATTGGACTCGTAATAGCTAGTCATTGAACTCTCTCCAGATGCTAGATATCTTCTATTAGATATGAAGAGGTCTGGATACCATATTCTAACAGTGGTTTGACAAAGGAGACAAAAAGAGGGAGAAATATTTCAGTAACGTCGTATGAGAAATAGGATACTCCTTGCTTTTTTAGCAACTTGAATGCAATGTTTAGATGGCATGAGAAAAGAGTCAACCAGCAAGCCAAGATCTTTTGCTCATCTCTTTAAGCAGAGCATCACCAAAAGTAAGAGCTGAATTGTTTTGAGAACCTATTGAAATATGGCAGTATTTATCTACATTAAGGTTTAAATCCCATTCGATAGACCATTTCCAGGCATATTAAAGGCTAGATTCGAGATTGTCATTTTTATGAGCTACTAATTTAACATTGTCTGCAAATTTACAATTTTGTTTATATAATAAATAAATTGAACTAAGTATTACAATACAGAAGATAGATCAACCGTGAAAATAATCTAAGGTATTTTTTGATTAAAAAAAGAAATTCACTTGAAAAGTAAAATGCTTGAGGGGAGAGGGGATAATTATGTAGTGACAGTTTTGCTTACAGACACACAATTTTTATTATTACAAGAGACAAAAGGTAAATTGACATATATATTATCCACATTCGGGATAATGTTAGAGTGAGGTCCATAAATAGAATGGAGGGAGAACTGAAGTTGAAAGGTTATAAAAACTATACCCATAACTTGTTATTTGCCTGCCCTTATGTAAATTTACATATCAAAGGGAACGAGCTTGAAATTATAACAGTTCACATTCCATACAATCCTGTTTATTGCAAATTATAATTCCTAAGATGCTAGCCAGACTCAAAGCAGCCATTAAATGCCACTGATCAAATAATTACAGCCGAATAAACTTATAAACGACATTCTTGTTATGCTAATTCTATTATTGAAGCCTGAATAAGCAGAAATGAGTTACCTGCCCTTTCCCTCTAACCCACAATTTAGAAACAAAGGAACAGCAGAAACAAAAAACAAAAACAAATAATGTACAGGAAAACATAACTAAAATTCTGTTTTCTTCAACCTTTTATTCTATTTAATCTAAAGTGAATGGGTGGGCGAGGAAGGGGTAAAAAAGTAAAAAAAAAAAAAAAAAAAAAGTGATTTTCACAGTCCAAGAACAAATTCTTCAATTTCTACCCATATTTTAAATCATAATAAATTTACTTTTTTCCTTTAAACTTACAGATAACATATTGCCAAGTGAAGAATACATCGAATTTTTGAACCTAGATTCAATGAAAACTTTTCAAATGGTAACTCAAAGTTAAATGTTTGTGGTATGTACATACACAGTAACAAAAATTAGATTGCTAAACTGAAAAAGAAACAAAAATGCTAAGGCATAAAAAATATTAGTGTTTCAACAAATAGAGAGAAGGAACGAAAAATATATACACAGAGGAGAGAGTTGGTGAATTGTTCAGTTAATTCGTACAATTAAAACAGAATTCGGGTTTGTATTACTAAACACAAATTCGAAAAAGTCGTCAAAAAACAAATATATAACAAGTAAATGTTATCAAAGGCTAGATAAGATACTTTTCTACCTAACTGGATGTTTTTAGTGTTTTTATTTAATGTAACATATTTATTCAGCTTGAAAAACAGTGTTTACCGATGTATTGGAAAGTTAAAAATGGCGCCCGACTCTCTCTTTGACATAGTAAGTTTGGGAAAAGGAGTTAACAATAAAAAAATGTGCAAAATACTGTTAAAATCCCACCGAATATATGTCCGCCTATGTCACGGTAACATATATTGAGCGAGTTTTTAACCGTATTTTGTCTAGTTTTTTTTATTTATAACTCCTTTTCCCAAACTTACAGTGTCAAAGAGAGAGTCAGGCGCCATTTTAAATTTTCCAATACATTGGTAAACATTGTATGTTTTTCGAGCTGAATAAACAGGTTACATTAAATAAAAACACTAAAACATCCAGTTAGATAGAAAAGTAACTTATCTTGCCTTTGATAACATTTATTTGCTATATATTTGTTTTTTGACAACTTTTTCAAATCTATGTGTACAGTGATACAAACCCCAAAATTCTTTTTAAACATAATTCAGTCTCAGAACTAATTAGCATGTATTTTGTGTTATTAAAGTATATAGGAAAAAAGCTTTTTCAGGGAAACAAACATTGATCAACTCCAATTTAGTATATTTTATATTAGCGGGATCCAGTGGGAATTCCACAGAGCTCAATCTGTATAAATTAGTGTTAATAATATTCATTTTGAAATAATGTCCACCAAGATTAATTAAAAAAAAAAAAATTACTTTCTCCTTTCATAAAAATTGTCATTGTTAGCTAAAAATTCTAGAGATTAATAAGTAAAACGTATGTCTATTTAATAAATATTGTAACGATTCATTTTAAAACAAATATGGCTTTCTTACCATAAAAATAAACGTTGGTTAAATATTCTTCAAATCAATGGAACAAATGCCACTTTTGAAATGTATTTAAAATTGAACAGTTTCAGTCAACAAGGCGACCTAATTTGATTTTGAGAAGAATTCATTTTAAAATGAATAACGTGGGAAGTTTTTACTGTGAGTGTGATGTTCCTGTGACAGGCAACGCCAAGTGATCCGCAAAACAGCATATCGCCATAAGACAAAACAGTCTCGTTATGTAAAGCCTAAAGGGAATTAAAACATCCACTGGGGTTAACCAATCAATGACCCTTATTTGTTTGACTGACGTGCATAGGTCGCTGACCACCATGCTGTGGACAATGGCACGTGCTGTATGGAAGAGACACTTTTCTGCTGTCATCGGGCGAGCGAGAATGAAAGAAAAACTCCACGCGGGCTGAGGACATGGTTAAAACAGAACAATTATTTATGTAATCGTGAAGAGGGTGACTCTCTAACTGGATGGTACAAGGCCATCAATTGGGAGTACCGAGAAAACAAAAGGAGAGGGAGACAGATGGAACAATATTTCAATCCGAATGGAATTAAAGGAATGAATTTGTTGCGACCCGAACTGATATCTATGACTCACCACGAGGGCCATCGAACATTCGAGATTGTCGGATTTTTTTTGTTTGTTTTGGACCAAAAACTCCGTAGGACTGGATTTATACTGTAGACAAAGAAGCATACGACCTTATATTTCCTAAGAACTATTTATATAGATTAATGTCCTCCATGTGGACCTACCCAATGAAACAGGTTGGTCTCTCATTGCTCCTCATTCTATATCTCTCTAAAATCTGTTTTAAAAACAAGAGAAAAACTTGTATTATATTCGATGCTTGTTAATCGATTTTAATGACTTTGAAATCAACATATTTATGCAATACGCTCAAACTACATGTTGATTCCTCCTTATATCTATACTTGGCTCAACGAGAAATCCTTCAGACTGAGGAAGTCATTGACTGTCAGTTTCAGATGTCCTGTGAACTTTAGCCCAATGGACCTTCCTGGTACTGAGAATTTAAAAGAATTTCTATCATTTGCCTTTTTTTGCTATCATTTTTCTTGCAGCACCGTTGGCGTTGAGGTGTTGATTTTTCTAAAAACAAAAAAATAAATAAAAACAAGAACTAAAAAATTTTAAAAATAAATAACAAAAAAAAAATAAAAAAAATAATAAATAAAAACAAGAACTAAAAAATGATAAAACTCAATTCTCTGGATTTTGTGTCCTCCTTCCCATTTTTTTTTTTTTTTTTTTGTTGCTTTGGCTGAACTTTTGCGCTTTCTACTAACCTGCCATTCTTGCTTCATTCTTTAACTGTATGCAAAGAAGCTCTAACAGGGATATAAGCACTTTAGCCCAAACCCGACTAGGTATCAGATGAAGATCTACCCCCCCCCCCCCGATCTGATATTTGATGAGATATAGTTGGGTGATGCATTTCCGATGATGGACTCCTCTACCGTGGCCTTCGTTATTAAGACGGTCTTGCCTCTACCCATGACGAAATCGAAACAGAGTGAAAATATAACCCAAATCTTAGTGTTGAGACCGAGGTTAATCAAAACACTCAAAACTGGATCAGAGATGTAATATTATCATAGCGACATCAGCACTTAATGCACATACAAACATGAAATATCTTAATATATTATTTATATAGACATATTTTAATTGGGATTTATTTCTAACATTTCTAATTTATGTATTAATATTATACCGTTTTTTAATGCTAGTGTTTGCCTGGGTAACATTACTAAACAATTTATTTAATCTGTAGGACTAGGAACAAACAAAAAATAACACAAAGTGAAAAATGAGACTTGTACAGAATTAGAACCTGTGTTTTCAGAAAATGAACCATCTAACACGTGCATCATGTCAGACTGCTTGAATAAGGAGACGAATGTCTAGAGAAAACCAAAAATGTACAAAATAACTCAGTTACCGAGCTTTGCGGTGAATCTTTGTTTATACTTGCAGCGTAACCATTTCTCATTGCTGCATCAAGTTATCGAAATACATTGAATGCGTTATGTTTTTGCTGGGTTTTTTTTTTTAAATATTGGAATTTGCAACAGTAGGTGAAGAGTTATTTGTATAATTTCGGCTTTCTCTAGACGTTCAGCTCATTAGGTTTAAGATGATGCCCACATTAGCACAGGTTCGAACCGCGTTTTAATTTAGTGGCATTTTTACTTGTATCTAGCCACACAAACTAAATAGTTTGTTTAATGATCTTGCCCATACACTAGCAGCAAAAAAAAAAAAAAAAAAAAAAAAAAAATTTAGACACAAGGGTTTTGAAAAATCAGTGCACTAGGCGATGCGAGTGCATTCTGACCTACAAAAATGGCTGAGCAGCTCTGTCGACATGCCTCAGACAAATTAGCAATAAACTATCTCCTTCCCAGAGAGAAGGGAGGGTGGATTTCCTATGACTGAACATCAGCATACATCAATCAAACAACCATAAAATCACTGTTGGACTGATTGTCAAGGATGTATCTCCAACTGGTACGGACAATATACGCAAATACATATACCTTCAGATTAGATCTTATAGAAAACCCTCAAGGAGTTACTTATAAAGATCAATCATTATTTTGCAAATAAATATTGCCTTGAAACAGCTGTAAACAACTATAATACCTTTGTATGTGTATGCTTTTCATTTGAAACTTGCTTTGAAAAAAATTTTACTTGTCAAAACACACAAGAAAAGAATGTTAGACTAAATCACTAAACCAATCCAAATTAATGGATTAATTCCAGCAAATTAGTCGGATGAAATGGGCTACCAAAATGCTAAACTAAAATTCTTTACAAATACCAAAAATGGCAGCTGCTTCTTTTCAAGCTAATTTGTTCTCTGCTTTCGAATTACGTCAGTAGTTTTTGGTTTTATTTTAATCTACCAAATTTTAACTATGAATCGAAAAGAAATTTTATTTATATATTTCTTTTGACATTTGTTAAATCACAGAACGTTTTGACACAAAGTGCTAAACTTATAAGGTTCAAAAAGTAATACTACCAAATTTAGATGCAATCAAATATGGAGAGTTTTTGTTTACTGCCAAATAGTGTGTAACAATATAAGCAGATGTAAGCATGTTACACAAAATAAATAACCCACATGATATCCTATTAATATGTAAAATATTGGCATAGTTTTCATCAAATACTCACTTGAGCCCATTATACAAATGTATAGATGCTACTCATTGGTCGTTTATGATCATGTGACATACACTTCTGTTAAGTGAGAGGAAAGATTATGTAAAATCCGGATGGATAAAAGCATTTGTGTGTGTGTGTGTGTTTTTTTTTTTTAAATGGAACAAAATCAAAATCTCAAGAATTCACTTAAAAGTGATACTTAATGCTAGACAGACTTCAGCTTGTGACATTTTAAAAAGTTAAATACCCACTCCAAATGCTAAATATATAAATTTGCTCAGACAACTTTGTGCCTTTACAGAAGGAAGTCAGAGTTAAGGAAGCTACTATATATATACTCGGGTTTTTTTATATTCAAAAGTAATGGACTAATGAATTCAACGAGGTTGTTAGATAGTGCTCAATAAAAAGAGCTGATAATACTTGTTTATTGTTATATAAACATGCTCACATCCCGCTGCTACAAATAGCCACTTGTTTCAATCATGATAATATCTGTTGTTTGATTGAAACAAGTGGCTATTTGTAGCAGCGGGATGTGAGCATGTTTATATAACAATAAACAAGTATGTATATATATATATATATATATATATATATATATATATATATATATATATATATGCTATGTGAAAAAGCTTTTTCTGTGAGAGAGTGGAGAGGGGCTATGCTTTGCATAAAATTAATACAAACAAGAACGTAAATTTTTTTTTTTTTTTTTTTTTTTTTACAAGAAAAGTCAAATTATGAGAAAAAAAAAAAAAAAAAAAAAAAACGAAATTTTACTATCTGTACCTATCCAGTTAATTTAACCAAATTGTTATCTATATATATTGATACAATAGTGTGTGTATTATTTTGTGTGTCACGCTTATATCGTTTCTTCCAAGTGACTGTTGTTTAATTGCAATGATCTTCCATTTTTTGTAATGGATAATTTTACCAAGAATTCTTCATAAGTTTTGGTTTCGGTTACAGCTGAAGGCACTCAAGTTATATATATATTATATACACATTTTTTTCTTCATAAGTTTTGGTTTCCATTCAAATATATATATATATATATATATATATATATATATATACACACACATATATATATATATATATATATGGATGGAAACACTGAGATGAGAGAGTATCATAAAAATATATATTGAAGGACAGAGTACTGAAATTCTAAGGAATCTTATTACCCGAATTCGAGAAAACGTCAACAGCCGTTATCAGAAAGAATCTCATGTTAAATGGCTCTGCAGAGACTTGAACGCAACTCGTTTTTGGCAGTAGTGACCAATCACTGGTAATTACTCCTTGTGAGGACTCCTACTGTGTAGTAAAACTACTGGTTGATTGGAAAAGAGAAACAAGAAAGATGGCACTGATGTCTATTTTATGCCTCTCACAACTACACACTCTTCCCCCCAAGGAAAGAAAGTTAAGTCAAAGACAGGAAAGATGAATTAGTAACAAGAATCTGATCAAATAACACCAAATGAGTAATGCTGTATTTATCTGTTTATTTAGATTTGGGAAAAGATATTGGCCTCTCTTTCCTGTACCTTATCACCCAAGGTAGATATATTAAGTGCTTTTAAATGTTATTAGAACTGCAAATTGAACGTGAAATTTTTCTTTAGAATTAAAAAAAAAAAAAAAAAAATCGTTTGGCTCGCCCCCTACTCTCCCCTAACATTTTATCACTTGGAAAAATTGATTAGAAAAAAAAAAAAAAAAAAAAAAAAAAAAAAAAAAAGTAAAAATTTGAAGAATTCCACAAATCCACATAAAATTCCCATCCCTGATGTATTTAATATGTAAACAGTTTAGAAGCAAATATATTTGAATTAAATAAAGCATTCAATTCGGAATTCCATACAGGAAAAGAGATGTTCCTGAAGAATATCAAAATGTTACATCGGTCAAAATGTTGGAAAAAACAATGAAAAGAATGGTCTGAATAATCCAAGTAACAGAAATTGAATTTTATCATGTTTTTTATTTATTTTTTTTTTTATACTCACGTCCACCCTAACAAGGCATATCACCACTTGAACATAAGGGGCTACTATTTGGAACCATGCTTAGGAAAGATTAACAAGATGTTGGTTTACATTACATTTAAACTTCTGCATATCAATACAGTCAGGGAAGCAGGTAGCAAGAAGGGAATTCCAAAGTCCAGCTGTTCGAGGGAAGTAACTATTAGAGTAGAAAGCTTTCTAGCATTTAGGGACCTCAACAGTGAAGGGGTGAGATTTTGTTGCTAAACGGGTTTGTTGGGGATATGTATATTGAGGGGACACAAGTGCAACGAGTTCATCATAATACGTTCCATTAAAATATTTGTAAATCAGGTGCAGAGATGCAACGATGGAGCTTAGTTGACAAAGTGGGGACCTAATAGATTGAAAACTCTTTTTTGAATCTTATTCAAAGAGGGAGAGGCTAGTGGTAGATGCACTAAGCCAGATATGGCAACAATACTCTATGTATTGTTTCTGAATTTTTTAGATGAGGATTTATTTGGATTATTCAGACTACTGTTCTCACCTTGAGTTTTATTTTCACGTGTTAGTCAACCTCCGACTGTCTTCAGGTATATCTTGTCAAACTTAGGAATCAGCATGGAATTTTGAATGGAACTCTTTATTTAATCCAGAGGGAGTAGCATGCTCCGGTTTTATCAGCCATGATCAGGTATAAGTCTTAAGTAAATTATTGAATTTTATTATCCGGACAAAACAAATTTTAACATAAATTTATCAACAAAATAATTGCCTAAAGTTTTGGAACTGTTACACATGATTTGGTGGTAAAATTATGCATTACATGACCTTATTTTTTGTTACTAATGAGTCACCACTTATCAAGGCCCTGGAGGGGGGGGGGTCGCTTGAAGATAAAGATTAAAGAGATTATCAGACGATGATCGCTGCCACAAGAAGACTTGGAAAAAAATAGGTGGGAAGGAATTTATAGAAAAGAACACCTCAACAAGTACTTGTATATACTAGACTTGAAGACGACCACGTGGTAGTCTGTTGGGAAGCAAACTCATGGCATCTTATTCTGTAGATGAGATGTTCTAGGAAAGAAACTTTGTTCATGGAAGTTCCGTTAAGTTTTTGGTAAAGAGAGAAATGAAAATTCTTGGCTGTGGTTGTAGCGAGATAAGTGAACATTTTTTTTTGGGGGGGGGGGTACAGCTCAGCATCTAATATGAACATAACGATACAGTAAAGAAATGCCAGCCACATCTTGTGTGAAAAAAAAAACAAAAAAAACTGTAGGTATAAGGAGAGATAATACCTCACTAGATTGCAAAGTCAATTTTGTACAGCGTGGAACAATGTTGTTGCCCTAAAGAAAACAACACTACAGCTTTATTAGAAAACTTATTGAAAAAAAAAAAAAAAAAAAAAATCAATTCGGGTAACTTAATTATGTACTAGGGCTGACATCTATTCAATGTAGCCGATTTCAGCCTCAATCACCGCCTCCATACAGGTCTGGAACTTTTCCACAAGCGCCAGCAGGAGTTTGGCGAATACTTGGTGGATGGCAACTGTTAGGCTGGTTTTTGGCATTGTGGGAGGTTATGTTGGTGTTCTTGACGTATGACCAAACAAAATAGTCCAGCAGGTTCAGATTGGGGGAGAAGGGAGACCAGTGAGAGGAGGGTACAAATTCGTAGCATTCCTTCTGAAGTCAAGTTTGTCATCTTACAAAAATAATTTCTTTAAATGAAAATCATAATAGATGCCTAAACATTGTGCAAAATACTCTTATCTCTTGCAAAAAAAAACAACAAAAAAAACATCTATTTAATGAAATACAATTTGTGGCAAGATTTTAGGAAAAACTAATGGACAGCTATCTAGCAATCGTCCGGACTAACGAACGCACGCACGCACATCATTAAAAACATAGGTCCCTCTCCGAAGCAATTTCATAATAGGGCAAAGATTTCCTTTATTTAAGTTTCAACTTAATTTTTTTTGTAAAATACAACTTAAAACCCAATATTAAATCCTACCATATCGATAAGTGGCCCCTTTTCTTTAAAATGGTGCTGTTTGTATAGAAACAATATCATATTATTTTAATTGGAATTCATTGAGATGAGTATTATTTATTGCGGACTATTATCCTCATACCTGATGAAGGCCAGAGGAATAGTTGGCCGAAACGTTGTGAAACAACTAATAAAAAATGAGGATAATAGTCCGCAATAAGTAGAATCAAACAATATCATGTGCATTAAGTTGAGAACCATCAACATAAAAAGAAAAAATTGCCTGTCATTGAAAATAATAACCTATTTGAAGTAAATTGTAAAAATATAAGTAGTACTAAACTGTTTAATTCTCTCCTACTGCAAGAACTTGGACAGGGTTGGAAACTGAGATTGAGAAGTCAACGCCTCTGAGGAGAGCTACTCTGGCCTGCAAAAAGAGCCTGCCCTGTCAGCATTCTCTGATAAGGGCGCCTCACGCAATTAGCAATAAACTAACCCTTTCTCAAAGAGAGAAGGCAAAGCCTACGAGGATGGACCTCCTAGAACTACACAGAACTGAACTTGCACAGCAAAATCAATAGGGACTAGATCATTACAGTAATGCTCTAATCTTTGTTGATTTTAGGGACCCAGAGGTTTTATCGATTGCTTTGTTGTGTCATTATGTGTGTCATTTTAGTAGGTTATACAAGTACATACTAAAGGAATCCCCAGGGCTGGAGTTTTTGCATGAAAGTGTTGTTGTCCTTCCACATGGTCATCCATCTGATATCGACCAGGCCTGATGCTGCTTAACTTCGGGGTTCTAATGAGTGTCGGGCCAAGATCAAAGTGTAGTATCTATTCCGGCAGATACTGCAAGCAAAGACCATATGTGGGGGTAACCCCACATATCAGACAGTGGTCAATGTAGGGGCAACCCTTTATACCAACAGTTACTATCCAGCTCCCATTTCCCACCTCTCGGGAGCTGGTCCCCCTTTTCCCTCCCCCCTCCCTCTCTCTCCACATTAAAAAACGGCCTTGTGCCTAATTTGCTCAGTGGGGAAGCAAATAAATACTTCTAATGAGAACTAGTATATCACTGTCATTATGCCGTATATTCATAACGGAGAAAAAAAAGATGGATATCCATAAGCTAAAATTGCTGTTCATAAATTTAACGACTATGGTGAGGATAAAAAAAGATTGAGAAAAAAAAGACAGTATGAAGAGGTGAGGTTTTGTTCTTTATCGCACTTGAGCAAGAAGAGTTTAAACATTCAAATTTCTTGGGTCTTGAAAAATGATTTTGCAGTATCGACACAGTACCACACCCATTAATTGATGTTAGTTGGTTGTTTTTGTTTTACGGCATATCAACCCTTTTTAGGTCATTTAATGCCAAATCCAGTGATTTTGAAGAAAAAGTTTAATAGACTATATTTATTTTTTTTCAAGTTAGTTATTTAACCCATAGTTGGGACCCTAACAGGTACTACCACTCCGGATCAGAGTGGACCTGGAAGCAATGGCAATTAAGGGGTGGCTCTACACTCCCCAAAGCCTGCAAGCTGGGGCCTCACCATCAAATATAGTTTAAGGTCATATTCACGACCTTAATTGATATTAATAGTTTTCCTTTACTTGGACTAGTTGATCTACAAAAGCTTGAACGTCTAGTCTACCCTACTATTTCAATGGATCTAAGATTGATGGAGTCATACTTTTCTCACATGAAAGTGATGCATTAGCCTGACAGAATTGAAACATTTTGTTTCTGAATTTTTCGAATGAGGATTAATGATTTTGTTTATTCAGATTTCAGTTCTCATCTCGAGTGTTATTTTCACAACGGTTTGGTCAATGCAACCTTTGACCTAATTCACATGTATTTTGTCGAACTTGGGAATCTGCACAGAATTTCTAACAACTATTTCATCTATGGAAGTAGTATGCTCTCATTCAGTCAGCCATGACAGGGTAGAAGTCCCAAGTAATTCACAATTTGCAGACCATGGTGTAATGGATAAAGTACTTGGTAATTTCAGTTGTAAGTTACTCTCTAATGGCGGTTCAGTCCTTGCGAATTACTCAGGATTTCTACCCAGTTATGGCTGACAAAACAAGAGCATTCTACTCCTGTAGATTATGTTTCTATACTAATATTCTGTTTATAAATTTCATTCACCAAGTAATCGTTTTTTTTTTTGACCAATGTAATCAATAACATGAGTAAAAGTGTAAAGAAGCACAGGTAGAAATTCCATTCTATCACTTAAAAATGAGAACACAAAGGTAAAAATGAGACTTTTTTTTATAAGAATTTGTAAAAATATTTCTTTTCATTTGTAAAACTTAATCTTATAAAATTGCAAATAATACACAAACAATTATAAAATCAATAAGAATTCAATCTATCTACACTCCTATACTTTTTTTTTTTTTCGTGTATTGATATTCATATTTAAAAACCCGTTTTTTTAGTTATTTAAAAAGAAAATACAACTTTATTATATATGGGTCGTGGAATTGCATTCATCTACCTAATTTGTATATTCTTTTAGGCATTCATTTTAATTAATTCCCTATTAGTTTTTTCGGTTTTCTTATGGGATGATCATCTTTAGTTAAGGATTACGTGTGATTTTATATTCATGCAGATATTCTACATGATTTATACTTGGTAATATTTGTGTAAAAGGTTATAGTAAACACAAACCTTATATATATATATATATATATGTTTAAAAAAATTTGCCTACAATCCTGCCAGTTTTTGGTCTATAGACATGAAACTTAATATATAGGGTATTCAAACCCATGCAAAATTTTATATATGGGTTTTAGCCAGGGAAATTGGTGCAAAAGTGAAAATTAAAAAAAATGGAATTTGCCAGGTGAAGGTCGAATGACGGCGTTATGAATATGTGTAACATAATAGTTATTGGTTAATGTTTTAATTTTTAGCCTTGCAGCAAACAGGTCTTAATAGCTCAGGCATTAACGTCAAAGGGAAAAGTAAATCGTAAGCTTAGCTTTTTGATTTCAATTCTCGGTGGTGGCATACAAGTCATTTTTCTTTTTTTAAACTTTTTAAATCATTACTATGTATAGGGTCTAATATAATAATACGAAATCTGCATTAATCAAAATATATTTAAGCACATTTTACGACCAGGCAATGCCGAGCGACCTGCTAGTATAATTTTAAAACTCTGTGGCCCGTCCAGGCCTTCTACCTTACTTGCTTGAATCTTGTCTTCAATGATCAGGCAATTCTATCTTTTAAAAAACGGATGACTATATATATATATATATATATATATATATATATATATATATATATTATCAAAGAGTAATTCTTCAACAAAGCAAAAATGATCAAGATAAAAGCTCGACACTATTAAAAGGAGCTCAACAATATATATATATATATACACATGGGCGTAGCTCAGTGGCTAAGAAATGAGAGTAGAGAGTTGTATGTTTTGATTTAAGCTGATGACACCCAAGTCATATGCATATATTTTTTAGTTTTGCTTTCACTACCATATATTAGGTTCAATATAATAATCGATAATAATAAATATGTAATCTGCATGAATTAAAATATCATATTTAAGCGTATCTTATGATTGGGTAATGACGGGTGGCCTACTAGTTGTTTTATATTAATGAGTGATCACTTATTAAGACTATAAGACACTGGAGGATAAGGGTTAATATGATGGACAAGTTGTCAGTTTAATGATGAAGAATATTATGAGGTCGAAAGTGATAAATGAACAATATTTGATTGTGACGATTTTAATTTCTAATAGAAATACAATTCAAATTTTATCTTCAGTCTTATTAGAAATAAGGCACTGCAATCTACATCCATCCCTACAATAGTTTTGAAACCAAATTGAAACGATTAAAGTGAAAATTATTTCATTAATCAAGGAATTTCATTTTTGCTTTGATCAAAATAAAGTAAACTTTTTTTCATGAGTTAAGATAAAAGCAGTATTATTGCTCTATATAAATTATTTCTACAGATATCGCCATGTTCGTTTCTTTGACATCTGTTTTTAAAGGGAAGGGAAGGTAAGTGATGGTAAAAGTATACAAGTAATATTTGGTACTCTTTTTTTTTTTCTGTTCTTTCAAATAACTTTCCAATTCTCTTTCTCTCTCAAAACAGCTTTTTAGCTATTTCTTTCTCTCTCAAAACGGCTGTCCAGCTATCCCTCTCTCTCCAAACATATTTCCATCTATCTCTCTCCTTTTCTCTAAACAGATTTCCATCTCTCTTCAAACAGAATTCCATCTCTCCCTCCAAACAGATCCCCATCTCTCTCCCTCCAAACAGATCCCCATCTCTCTCTCTCTCCAAACAGATCCCCATCTCTCTCTCTCCAAACAGATCCCCATCTCTCTCTCTCTCCAAACAGATCCCCATCTCTCTCTCCAAACAGATCCCCATCTCTCTCTCTCCAAACAGATCCCCATCTCTCTCTCTCTCTCCCCCTCCAAACAGATCCCCAAATCTTTCTCTCTCTCCAAACAGATCCCCATCTCTCTCTCTCTCTCTCCCTCCAAACAGATCCCCATATCTCTCTCTCCAAACAGATCCCCATTTCTCTCTCTCTCTCCAAACAGATCCCCATCTCTCTCTCCCTCTCCCTCCAAACAGATCCCCATCTCTCTCTCTCTCTCTCTCTCTCCAAACAGATCCCCATCTCTCTCTCTCTCTCTCTCTCTCTCTCTCCAAACAGATCCCCATCTCTCTCTTTCTCTCTCTCCAAACAGATCCCCATCTCTCTCTCTCTCTCTCTCTCTCTCTCCAAACAGATCCCCATCTCTCTCTCTCTCTCCAAACAGATCCCCATCTCTCTCTCTCTCTCCAAACAGATCCCCATCTCTCTCTCTCTCTCCAAACAGATCCCCATCTCTCTCTCTCCAAACAGATCCCCATCTCTCTCTATCTTTAAGACATTTTCTTTTCTTTTCCATATAAAGTTTTCTGTAAAAATTCCTTTGCCCTGTCCGATCCAAGCATTGAACTATTTAGTTTCCTTCTCTCCTTCAACAAAGATTGTCAGAAAGTGGTAGTTTCCTATAAATAGGCATTGTTGTCACCCCTCTTGACTTCTTTAAACTATGTCCATTGTTCAACCTTCTACCTCTCTCCCAACCTGGCCTCCTGTTTTTGCCCATAGTGCAGCTGACCACCCATGCCCAAAACAAGGTTAGATGCATTGATTACATACCTCACATACCAGGCACCACTTAACAGTCCACAGAAATGGGAGTAGCTGGGGGTGGAGGAGAGGAGAGTCGTAGTTCTCCTTTTCCTACCACCTGCATCCCCCATAAAGCCAAATTGAACTGGACACCATTGAAACAATTCTATTCTTACAGACCCTCTTTCCCCCATAAAAACTATTTAATCCTCACTTTTTATTTTTAGTGGTGATGTTGTCTTCAAATGCATCCATACACCACTAAAATGCTTCAGTTTGAAATAGAAGTTTCATTGTTTAACACGCAAGTTGAATGGATCCATCATTTTTCAGATGAAACCAAACTTCTGTAAATGAGGCTTTATCAGTTTGAAACGCTTTTCTCTTTTTTGTTTTATGTACTTTAGTTGAAGTTCTCAGAAATCAAGGGGCCCACTACCTGGGGTAACACGAACTCTATATGAGATACATAAATATTTGAATGTTCCATTAAAGTTCTTTATCTCTCACACAGTCACACACTGAGTTAGTAAAGAAATTGAGAACATAATTTTCCTCTCCCCAATTAACCATTTTCATATGTTCTTGTATATCTTTTGTTTTGGTCTCTTGGTCTTACTAGATTCCAGGACAAGAATTCATCTAGTCTGGTGGAGTATTCAGCTTCGTGCTACTACTTGAAGTAACATCACTTCGAGAAGGTGCACCATTCCTAGTAAAAGCTAATGTAAGTTTGCCATAGTGAGGAGATCTTATTTGGGCAGTAAATACTATGTTATTTAGAATATTTGGTCAGGTTTTACTTCAAGGGAAAAATATCCTCATGCCAGGTTGTTCTGACAAACCTCTGTACAGAGAGACCTTAAACACTCGAGGATAGTATCTAGTAAGCATTCAAGTTCCCTCCTGTAGGTATTCAAGTTCTCTACCCATGTTCAGTTTGAAACGCTTCAGTTTGAAATAGCATATGCTTCACTAAACATGCAGCTTCTTGACTTGGAAGCATCTTAAGAATGCATCAATTATTTTTTTTTTTGCTACAGTCAAAATTCTGTATTTAATCAGGAGGAGAGTATCATTTTGTTGATGCCATTGTTTAAACAGATAATATTACCAAAAGAGTGATTATTTTGTCCACAGGACTGGAAATAAGCAGAGTACCACAAAGTGAAATACGAGACTGGTACAGGATTTGAACCTATACCTCAAAAGAGCAGTCTCATACATAATATACAAAATTTATAAGTGCTTTTGACATCTTCTCTCAATTTCTCTCTGTTGCAAATGCATAAACGTTATTTACCAAAGATGTTAAAAATTTGTGTCAAATGAGCGAGGTGGAGAGGGTTCAACCAGGAATTTTTCTCTTTACATCAAAACCAACAGAGCTGAGGCCATTTCTGAAATGTCTTTTTCCTGTTGACTACTGTATGTTACTGGTCTTTATCTTCTCTCTTTGAGAAGCGGGTTAATTTATTGCTAATCGCTTGAGGCAACCCCACAAGAGAACGCAGGTTTCTTAGGCATTTTTTGCAGGCTACAGTGCTCTTTCTCTAGGTTGCTAGCACTTCAATCCCACTTTCGTACCCTTGTGTCACATCTTTCTAGAATGGGAGGAAGATAAATAACTTTCACAATCTGGTTTTAAAGTTCATGAAAATTAAGAAAAACCAATGTCACATCTACTTTACTCTAACGTCTTCTAGGCTATAAGATGAACTTTGATGAGCGTAATCCCAAACTTACAGATTTCCATAACCAACGAATGAACAAAGCAGCATTCACCCTAGAGAATTTCAACTGGTTTCCTCTGGAAGAGGAAACTTCTAGGGAACATCAAATTCAAAAGCGGAACCAAGTCCTGTAGTACATTCCAGTAAGGAAGATGAAAACGTTAAGTTCTTACAGGGAGAGTTTGACGACCTGCTACATACAGCACTGAATATTATCAAATGGTCTATCATCTGATACTGACTAAGCTAAATGTTACTTAACTTTGATGATCAAGCGAAACCCGGTGTGTCAATGTGATTATTCTGTAGATTGCGAGAAGGTGGGGGGGAGGGGTTATATTCGCTTCATTTTATTTAGGAAGAGATTCATAATCCCTATACACACTGAAAAATATTTTTACATCTAGTTTTAGGCTTAAAGTTGAAAATCCAGCAAATTCATAATATATATATATATATATATACTCGGGTTTTTTTTTATATTCAAAAGTAATGGACTAATGAATTCAACGAGGTTGTTAGATAGTGCTCAATAAAAAGAGCTGATAATACTTGTTTATTGTTATATAAACATGCTCACATCCCGCCGCTACAAATAGCCACTTGTTTCAATCAAATAACAGATATCATCAGGCAGCGACTTGACTATTCAAAAGTTCAATGAATAACCTATTCATTAACTTTTGAATAGTCAAGTCGCTGCCTGATGATATCTGTTATTTGATTGAAACAAGTGGCTATTTGTAGCAGCGGGATGTGAGCATGTTTATATAACAATAAACAAGTATATATATATATATATATATATATATATTTTATGCATCCATTTTTAGTTTATAAGTAAGTATAACTATGTATTAAGTTTTGAAAATATAAATCTGTTTAGGTTTCTGAATTTTTTAGATGAGGATTCATATCATTTGGATAAGTACCAATAGTGCAGTGGTTAGAGTACTTGAAAAATCAATTGTAAAAGTGATATTCTCCTGAAGGTTGAAGGTTCAATTCTCAGTGTGAGGTGACTGAAAAATACAATTGCAAATTACTTAGGATCTCTATTCAGTCATGGCTGACGAAACAAGACCATTCTTCCGTCCAAATTCTTTCAGTTCGACAGAAGCATTCCCAAGTTCAACAAGACACACCCTGTTTTTGTTTTACAAAGGAGTCCCCACTTATCAAGGCCTGGAGGCCACTCGGAGATCAGGGTCAATGAGTGTATGGTAGTCAATGGGACAATATCGTAATCGTTAGAAGAGGAAATTTGATAAATTGGATTATTGAAGGGTACAGCTCATCAAGAACTTGTTTACATTATACTTGAAGAAGGTCAGAAATTACATCGACTGAAACATTGTGAAAATGACACTCGAGATGAGAACAGTAGTTCAAATGATACAAATCTGTTAAGGTTTAGCACAAGATCAAAAATGAGTGAAATGGGGCTAAATAAGTTCTCTTGTTGGAATTCAGAGCCAAATAGTATTCAAGACAACAAATCAAACTTTGGTTTTAACTAGCCAATTTTCATTTGTTGTTACTGTACCATGTTATTAGCAATATAACATACTTGTCTCCAATTTATTTTTAAAATTAGTCTTACCTAGATGACTGCTAATATGAAACATTTTAAATTAATGAACTAAAACTAAAAATCAGCAAATGGAATAAATCTTTAACAAAGCAAAACTTATTAAGAGGAGCTCAACGTATATATTTTTATAGACACATGTCTGAATAAAAATCTTATATTTTGCTCTTTTTCATTGAGCACTCTTAATAACCTCATTTTAATCCATGAGTTTTCCCCCTTGAATACCTTTAACTTGGTGTGTGTGTGTATATACACACACACACACACACACACATATGCATGCATAGGAGCGTGGCTCAGAGGCTAAAGAATGAGGGTGAAGAGGTGCATGTTTTGGTTTTGATTCTAGCTGATGGCACCTAAGTCACATTTTTTTAGTTTTGATATCACTATGATATATTTAAAGTTTAAAGATCATGCAAACAAAAATTAAGAACTAAAATTATTTCACTGAATCCCAGGCAACACTATATAAAATCGTTTTTTTTTAAATTTTATTATTTCGATGTGAACTTCACGATGAGCAACAAACATGAATGCGAGGTTACATGCAGCCATAACAGAAAGCGACAAGGCCAGCTACGTTATTTTTCAATTTTGGAATTTAAAAGAATTTTATGAAACATCTGAAGAAAATAAATGTGAGCATGAGTCAGAGACGAGTAAACAGCTGCCATTGCCGGTTTCAAAAGAAAATAGGGCAGGAAACTTTATACGAAAAAGCAGAAGTGAGGCACCAAATGGAAATTGGCACCGAAAGGTTTTAAAAAAGAAAAACATTCGACATTTCGACAGAGATGCTTAAATTCTCAAATATATTGAGGGTGGCCAAATAGTTATCTCTACACCGAATGTAAAATTGCCAACTCGAGTTCAAGTCAAGTTTGATTTTAGAAAAATGTCAGAGAAGAGAAGTGGGGTGGTGGTCTTAAAATTCAGGTTATCTCATTTGATTGGTGTTTAATAACCAAATGAAATTTCATGTAAATCAGCAATATTTACAATTTTCAAATTAATAATCATATCACCATTAACTCTAACAACCCATTAAAATACTCTAAAACTAAAATTTTTAGAAACATTTGATTGATGCCTAATACCTATGGTTAAAATTTCATCAAAATCAGAGATATCTAATTTTTTACTATGGGCTTCAAACTCCCATTTGCCTAAAACTAAATATAGCCCATTTTACCTGCCCTTATGCATAGCAGTTACGTTCCAAAATTCATAATAGTTTAATTAGTTTTAGTTCCCTTCATATAAACATACATAATTGAATATCCAGTGTAGCAGCAAGTCCTGGGACTATACCAGAAAAACCAATTGGAAATAAGTCATACATCATCCAGTAAGACTGCAAGTCTTACAGTCACATATTTAAAAAATGGAGTTATTAAACCCGATAGTGATATGGAACAAAAGGGACAAAATAGCAACCACGAATATCCATGACAAAAAAATTCACTACCTGAGGATTCTTCCTTCAAACTCCTTGGCTTAACATTTACAGGAGATATGAACTGGAACAAATACATTGAGGACATTATGAAGACTACTGCCAGGAAAATGGGCTCCCTCTATTGTGCTAGAAAACTACTCACACCTGAGAGTATCCTGTACCTCTACAAGGCTACCATTCACCCATGCATGGAGTATTGTTGTCACATCTGGGCTGGTGCATCTACCACTAGTCTCTCCCTCTTGAATAGGATCCAAAAAAGGGTCTCCAATCTAACAGGTCCCACTTTGTCAACTAGGCTCCAACCCTTGTCCTATTGACGCAATGTTATATTCATGTTTTACAAGTATTTTAATAGAATGTGCTCTGATGAAATCTTTGCACTTGTGTCCCCTCAATGTACATATCCCCGACAAACCCACTTAGCAACAAAATCACACCCCTTCACTTTTGAAGTCCCTTAATGAAGTTTTCTACTCTAATAGTTTCTTCCCTAGAACGGCTAGACTTTGAAATTCTCTTCCTGCTACCTGATCCCCAACTGTACTGATATGCAGAAGTTCAAATGCAACGTAAAGAACATCTTAATCTTTCTTAGGCATGGACCAAATTAGTAGCCCCTTACGTAGAAGTGGTAATATGCCTTGTTTGGGGTGAAGGTAAGTTAAAAAAAAAAAAAACAATACCTAGTTGAAGACGGTGTCTCTAATGATGCTAATGAGGCTTAAACAGAGCTGAGAACACCAAAATCTTTTTTTATGAGAGTTACCCTTATCAAGGCCCTAATGCCACTCAAGGATAAAGGTTAATGAGTGTCAGATGGTCAGTGAGAGAAAAAAACACAATGATCAATAGTAGCAGAAATTCAAGAGAATTGGATTATTTAAGAGGATAGCTTAACAAGAACTTGTTTACATTGGAGTTGAAAGCAACCATGTTGTAGTCAGTTGGAAAGACTTTGTGGTATAGAGTTTCACAGGTGGGCAGTTCTATGAAAAAAAAAAAAAACCCTTTGTTCATGGAATTTGCATTTAGTTTTAGGTGAAGATAAAAGAGTGGGGGAAATTTTTGACAGTGGTTGTATCTAGATGAGTTTGTTATGAAAATAAACTGGAATCTTGGGAATATCTATCATTGTATCAATCATAGGCGCTACTGGGCCCATGAAAAAGAATTAAAAATACTACCTGGTGTATATACCCAGGGAATCAAATGAGAAGGAACCAGAATAATTGTGCTTAAAAACACAGTTAGATGGAGTCTCTGAAATAATGGGTGAATGTTTGGCATCCAGCAGGATGACCCACTTTCATTGGAGGGGGGGGGGTGCACATAGCTAACTTTATATATGTAGAATAAAAACTTCAATGATCCTCAAGATGTTGATATGTTGGGCATCAAAAAGACCAAAGCATTTTTTTAATAGAAATTGAAACCAAAAATGATGCAAAATAATGTCTTCTAATTTAAAAAAATTAGAAAACATTTTTTTTATTTTGCTAAGACTTCATATTATAAAAATATCTTTTTTGGAGCAAGATCCCACCCCCTCTTCCTTTTTTTCATTTTGTTGACATTAATTTGAGGAGGGGTGGTGGTGGTGGTGGTGGTGGTGAGCCTCCCATTAAGATACAAAATGTCCGGCAAGACGATACGTACTGGGTGACACATATTTACAAAAAAAAAATGCTCGCATTTTATGTATTATTTAAAGTAGAAATTGAAAACTAAAAGTGATGCCATTTTAAAATGGATTTTTTTTTAGTCTTAAAAAAAAGTTGCTGATCAACTAATAGAATTTAAAGCCACAAATCATCAAAGCATTTGGTGTCAGATGATTTCTTGAACAGTTTATTCAGATTGGCACTGAAAAAAAAAATGGATAATGATAGGATCTGCTGATGCAAAATGTGTGAAATTGTTAATTTGAACCCACATCTATGATACCCACATCTATGATACCCACATCTTTTATGTTAATACCAGTTTAGGCACAACATTAAACTTTCCAAGATTTAACGGTTAGAAAGACCAAACGAGTGTGAAATTGTTTTTGATAAACATTGCTGTTGATTAAAAATAAAATTGAACTAGTAAAATATTCACCGTCAGGAAATTGGACAGTTGTTCTTTTCGTTCTCTTTTTTCTTTTTCTTCCTCTTATTTGACATAGTGGTGGGGGTAATCCCTGGCATGACTTGAGATGTTTGGAATTAAGTCAAAATGATGTTTGACTGTCAGATTACAGCTTTCTGATGTCTGTCAAACGTGTGTGTAATAAAAAAGAACTCACTGTGTGAAACACTCGATAATAATTTAAGATTTAATGGTTAGAAAGACCAGATGAGTGTCCTTCTTAAAATTAGTGTTGTCAAAAGTATATTTCTAAGCAATATTTGTTATTTAGATTCATTATTTATTTTTTGACATCCTTGTTTCTCTTTTAAAAGAACTTAATCACAAAAAGATCAAAGTGTTTATATCATTTGGATTTTTTGGACTACTGTTCTCATCTTGAGTGTTATTTTCATGTTTTGGTTGATGTACCTATTTACTATGCCTCCCCACGGGACAGAGTTAGACACCAGGGTCGTTTTTTAACGTGGAGAAAAGGTACAAAAATAAAAATTGTCTCAGTCGTGAAGGATTTCTCCTCCACCGAAAGAGAACAAGAAAATGAAGTGCAGCACCTGAAGAACAGATACTACACTTTGATCTTCACCAAAAGGCATGTAACTTCGAACCTTTTTCAGGTATATTTTGTCGAACTTGGGAATGTACATGAGATTTCGACAAAGATTCCCGAGTTCAATAAGATACACCTGAAGAAGGTTAGAGGTTACATTGACTGAAATTTTGTGAAAATAGCAATTTTGTGAAAATAGCAATCAAGGTAAGAACGGTAGTCCAAAGAATCCAAATAAGAATAATCAATCCTCATGTAAAAAATTCAGAAAGGTAAAACCAAAGTAATCATAGACTTTAAATAAAGATGTGTGACAATCCTCATAGATTTGCTATCAAAGTGTTATTTAACTGTTACACTAGCAAAAATACCTGCATTTTGCGCTGGACTTTGCTGTATGCTCGGGTACCCAAAGCATAAGTTCCGACATTAACTTTTGACTTTGAACTTGAAAAATAGTGTGCACAATCCTTAGGTGGGGGATGATCGATCCACTGGTGTGGGTTGTAGGAGGCTATAACTTTGACCGTAACCTTAAAAAAATGATGTGCACCATCCCTAGGTCGGGGACTATAATCATGCCAGGTTTGATCATGACTGGTCCACTAGTGTGGACTATAGGAGTGTGTGTGTGTGTGTGTATATATATATATATATATATATATATATATATAGGCTATGATCTTTACTTTAATCTTGAAAAAAAGCATACACTTTTCTTAGGTGGGGGACCATCATCATGCCAGGTTTGGTCATGATCGGTCCACTGGTGTGGGCAGTAGGAGAGTTGTACATACAGACACATACACAAATGCTACTACTTCATATATATATATATATATATATATATATATATATATATATATATATATATAGAGAGAGAGAGAGAGAGAGAGAGAGAGAGAGAGAGAGAGAGAGATATGGTTATAGGTTTCATTCATTCTAATCCAGTGACGATCTTTGTCTAAATCTTATTTACACACAACTGCAAAAACACATCGATCAACAAGTCCAAGGTATAACTATGAAATATTTACCTTTATCAACAGTGTATTACCCTAGGAAGAGATTGATTCTAAATCAATTCAATGTCTTTTTTTTTTTATAGAATTTATCTTTGGCCTAAAAATATGCCTCAATTTCTGTTATTACTTCTTAAGATATTACTAACCATGTTCTAATATAATCATCTTATTTCTAATAAGACTTTTTCCCATAATATCAAATATATATATATATTTTTATAGTATCAAAGCTATAGTCCTGATTTTGTATAAAACTACTGACCCCAACATTATCAAAACGTTAGAATTCCGATACTGCATAAAATTTACAATAGCATCAGGAATTTATCTATTGAGCACAGAAAGAAAATCTCTGAAAATACAAATGAAAGCTTTAATATTAAATGAGCCTCCAATATGTTGATCTGCTGTGAATCAAAAAACAAACTACACCAAATCAATCAAAGACGACTCAACTCTAAATAAGGTGGCATTAACTGCGTCTTTAAACGTAATTTGATTGGCAAATGAGCAGTTTCTTGTTTTTGTTTACCTGTGTTTATTAGTGCCTCTTTGAATTTACCACATTTCAAGTTCATAGATGTAATGATCTAAAAGTAGCAAGCTGGACACACAAAAAGCTATCTCATGTTAGTATAGATAGTAGACTAAACCTTTGTCATTCAAAAAGTTTTAGAGTTGATATGTCATGAAGTAAATAAAACACGTAGAATTTTATTTCAATGTGTATCAGCACAAGGAAATAGGATTTAAAAACAAGTCCCTTTGTAATCACTACTACTTGAATAAGTAAAGCCTAAGTTATTTCCCTGTGATAATTACTACTTGAATAATGCAAACAACCATAAAGCACAACTTTTGTTGAATTTTGAAGAAAACCTAATGAGTTTTTTTTTATTTATTTATGAAAAAAAAGTACAATTTTTGGACTGTATTTTTCAGTCATTCTTAGGAACAAACAATTTTCCTAGAGGCCACTAATGTTTACTGCATGTAAATAACTATTAATTATAACTTTTTGTGGATTTTGAGCAAAAACTAATAAAGGATTTTTTTTTTTAATTAAATTATTTTGTTTATAAATTTGAAGAAAAGAAAAGAAAGAAGTTACCATTTATGTTTCATACACTAAAATCTCTTCTGAAAGACAAACCAGTTTTCCATGGAAAATTTTATGAAAAATTAATTTTGAAAAAACCCAGAAGACTGACAGAATAATGGAATAGAGCAATTTCTGATTAAGAACGAGGAGGAGAGACAACAAAACTGAAACATTAAACATGTTTCAGTTTTGTTCAGCGTGAAAGAATATTAAATTAAAAAGAAAAAAAAGAATTAAATTCAAATATACATGGCCCGTCAACTATAAAAGTTAACTGGATATATTTATTTATTTATTCAAGAACTGTTATCCTCATCTTCATAGTTGTTCTTTCACAACATTTTGGTTAACTATTCCTCTGGCTATCGTCAGGTGGTTAACCACAACAGAATAGGAATGCCAAGTCTCTTAACTGTATCTTTAGTAATTACTACCTCCCATAGTATTTGTTGCCATCTGACCACATTTTTGGCCAACTAATCCCCTGGTCGACTTTAGGTAGGATTCAAACGGCTATCTTCAGACAATGCTCCTCTAGAACCGTAGGGACTCAACACCTCTTTCCACTGTGCCATGAGCCCTTAAGGGTGATCAAGGTTGGATATTTTGTCCTAAAAATCAAAATTTTTCGTTCTCCCACCCTCGGATTTGTATCGAATGGTATATTATTTTATTATTGGAATCCTTTGAGAGGAGTAATTTGTATATTTATTTATTTATTTATTTGCAGACTTATCCTCATTTTCATAGTTCTTCCAGAGAAATAGTTGGCTGAAACATTGTGAAAGAACAACTATGAAAGTGAGGATAAGTCTGGGAATAAATAAATAAATAAATTACTCATCTTAAAGTATTCCAATAATAAAATAATTATCTGGATATGCTACAACAGCAGATTTTCTTATGATTGCAACAGTAGGATAGTGCTAAGGTTTGTACTTTCAACAGGACAGGGCACCAGTCCATTATGTTGCATAAGACTGAACGACAATCTACTCTGTTAATGAATCAGCAAGTGTGGACTGCTTGAGCGTCTGAGTAGTTTGTCCAATTTGACCCTTTCTAGGAAAACAAAATTATAACCATGTTAAAGTTGAAAAGAAAATTATTGAATTCAAGACTAATGCCCCAACATTGGTCATGATCGGTCCACTTGTGTGGGCGGTAGGAGAGTTGTACATACAGACACATACACAAATGCTACTACTTATATATATATATATTTGATATTATGGGGAAAAGTCTTATTAGAAACAGACTGCTTTGGCATAAATGTGACCCAAGGAATTATCTATATAGCATATGAAGTTGGAGATTAGTGTTTGTCAATCAGGACTATTGTATTCATTTTCACACTAGTGCTCTTAGAAAAAGGCATGAAGCTACACTTCCCTCCACCTACGGTAAAATAAAATGACAAAAAAAGAGTCAGAATATTTGTCTTTAGTAGAAGTCTTTAATGAGTAATCACTTATCAAAGCTAAAAATGATTCATGGAATTATGATTGAAAATGTAGATGGGCAAACAAAGAAAAGCAACAACAACCGTATCGATGCGAAAAAGTATAAATAAATAAAATCATGCATATAAATTACGCCATTTTACATAGACACAGTTTGAGGTTCTGTATTCAAAAGATTAAGTTTACGATGTTCAATAAATATGCCAACAAAGTGACATTTTTTGTATATTACAAATCGATGGACAATCTTTATAAAAATTAATCGACTTGTGTTATTCTTTCGACCAAATTTAATCAAAAGTTTGTTCTATCCGGTACAGTAAAATTTCTGCCACTTTGGATAGTATACATAATTTAGAAGTTGTCTCTCAGTAAATAAACCCAACATAAATCAGATTTTAATAGTTATAGATAGTCCAAATAATCTAGCACTTCCTCCATCTCTCCTGAACATTAACCCAATTAGACGCATGTTAAAAATGAATGTATTTTTGATTTTTATTTTGGAAGTCCATCTTTGACGATAGTTTGCTTAACACGAGGAGAGAAACATTTGCTTTCTAAAACTTCATGATTGTCATCTTAAAGTTTTGAATTTGAGAATAACTTCCAAAATTAAAAAAAAAAAAAAACTAAAACAAAAAAACTTGTGTAAACTGACAACTCAATGCCGGATATGTCAACTAGTTTCAAATAATTTTTATTTTCCCTTATGTGAAATATATACATAAGCCAAAAGAATATATGACCATGGGAGACTGGAGATCATGGAGGATCAATGCATAGGATCAGACGGAAGGCCAATAACAGAGGTATTCTACAGGTGTGAGAAAAAGAAGTCAGAGATTTGTAACAGTTGGATGCAAAGAGATCATGAGTATCGATAGAGACAGACACATAAAAGCTCTTGCCTGGATTTAATCAAACTGTCAGTCAGCCAACTATTACCAACTTGTTTGATATCATGCCGAAAGAATCTTTTTTTTTTTTTTAAATCTCACTACTCTGATAATGTGTCGATAGCATCTTTTCTAACTAAGATATAACTAAGATACTAGGAAGATCACAAACTAAGAAATAGCTTATTTTGATACCTGTTACACAACAAGTAAAGAAAGCGAATATCATAAATATATTTTAAATGTGCTCTTCCTTACCAGCAACCTGACTCTATAACATGAGCAGTATAAAAAAAATAAAAAAAAAAAAATGTTTGTTTCCTGTGGAAATGTTGAGAGTGTAAATGAGTCATCTCACTGTAAAACGCTCAAAATTTCATCCTCAATTTGCCGGGAAAAATATGCTGAAATTATAGCAATGCCACACCTTAATATTTGTTAGCACTACTGCCTTGGTTTGTAAACAACTAGATTAACAAGGTTAACTGGCACCATTTCGGTTTGAAAATAGAAACCATTTTCAAAAAGCAACAGCAACTATTTTCCTTGCTGCAAGCCTTCTTCCACACAAAATAGCATCTTCATATTGCAAACCAAAACGAAAGAATGACGAAGAGCCCCCCGAAGATTGATTTTTTTTTTTTTTATTAATTCTTTTCTACCCGTAGAAATTCACCCATGAACATAGGCTCCCACCCTCACTTTGACAAATTTTCTATCATGATGATGTAACATACCATTTTGTTTTTATTTCATTCAATATTTCATATATTTTTCAAGATTTAAAACTTCAAGCAAGGATGGAACATTAGTAGAATGGAATTGGCATACAGTTTGCAACCCAATGGGCCATAAAAAAACAGGGAGGAGTCATCAACTAGAGCACTCTGTAATATTTGATAATCAACATGCAGAAATTTAAATGTACATCTAGCCTTTTGAGATTATATAAGGTTTAGATTTTGGAGTCTTGGTCACATTTGAATTGAACCATAAAGATAAAATGAACTAATTATAAACTTTGCCCATTAAAATTTGAAGTCTTTTATAGTCATTAGACCAAATAGAAATGACTGCCTCTTACTTTCAAGTGAATTTCTCCATATCTGTCAATCCTGATAGACTCATAAAGCATACAAATTAATTACCAGTTTCATCTTCCTCAATCGTTTACTGAGGCCAAACATGCAAAAAGGTTGCATTCATGTTGTGGACAATAGAATTGATGATGCAAAATTTTAATTCTATTTAGTAACAAGATTAGAGACAATGGCCATGTAAAAATAATGTTTAGAAGTTCAGTAGTTTTCCACATGAGGCTTCAATAAGCATGAGGGTAGTAATATGAAATTTCATCAAAATGAACTATGTTGCAGGATATGACGTAATGGGAGGAAGTAGGTGGCAGAGAATCAAGAGCAATTTTGCTTTTATAGGGCTTTTATGATGTCAAAATGAACAGATGATAAAGTGGGAAATTACAGCCCATCTAGATGCATACTGATATAAATTGTTGGGAGAAAATAAATTAAGCCCCTTCAGAAGCAAATAATGGCTTATCTGTTATTTTTAAATCTTTTCCATTTTTACATCTAGCAAAAGGAAAGGAGAAAAGGAAGCAGAGTGATGACATAACACAATTTGCTATTGTGTCAACAAAACAGAGCTGAAGACAGATCAGATGTTTTGTGCATTTTGAGATTGAAGAATATCCCACTATGCTACACAGTGAGATCTATTGTTTAATCATGCACTAATAACATTGGGTATGAAAGGCATGAGCCACCCAATCCCTTAACTATGGGTAAAAAAAATCAATTTGAAAACAATGAATCATTACAAACAGATATTATATTCTGATATTAAACTATATATGAAAGGTGTACCAAAATTATGTACTCAGTCTTTGACAGATAATTATTTTCATTTTTGAATTTTAGATTTCACAGTGACAAGTGCAAAACTAATGTTTCAAAATAAATCAGTAAAATGCTACTGGAAGGAGAAAAAGTCATGAAAATTCAAAGACAATATCATGAATAGTTGAAACACAAATTGCATGAGTACTAGAAAGTCAAAGAGTGAATACATTGTTTTGGAATATCCTGTCTCTCTCATTATATATATATATATATATATATATATATAAAAATTCAACTAAATATGAAGTAAAAACCAATATCAAAAAAAAAATGCTCTATACATCTGTAGTGCTTATAAAATTACAGAGTGAAATGATAAAATTGTCGCCTTAGACGACATGATTCTATTTCTATTTGATGAAAAACGTTTTTCTTTTTTTTTGTTGCAGATCATCTACAAGTTGCCTAGTTGTGTATAAATCCCAAGAGCGATAGGAGCCTTCTATCATGTCGGAAAGTGACACAATGTTCAACAAGCAAGATCAGAGATGCGTCACTATATAACTCATACTCTCTCTGGATCCAAGTTATGACAACAGGATCATTGCCAGCACCCTCAAAATGCAAATCTAGATGGTTCAACGCTTGAGGGCACAGCTCAACAAAGTTTCCAGCCACAGAGATGGTCTTTGGCGTGGTTTAAAGTGAGGGTCACATCATCTCACATCACATCTTTGAGGTCGGCTTGAAAGTCGACACTAAAGTTTACCTGGATGTGCTGGTGATCCCCTGGTGCAATCAGGTGGCCGCTGACAGACTGAGTGTGGCAGCAGGACTCGGCGCTAGCCCACACGTATAAAGACACCCAGCCTTGTCTTCAGAAGAAATCCTACGATTTTGTACCCTTCTCTCACTGCTCCCCCTCCTCTTCTGACCTGAACCTGCTGAACTACTTCATTTGGTCATACCTCGAAAACATCAATATGACCTCCCACAACATCAAAGCCAGCCGGATTATTGCCAGTCGCTGAGCTCCTGTCGGCACTTGTGGAAAAGGCATGCTCCCAGTTCCAAACGCGTGCAGAGATGCTCATTGAGGCTGGAGGCACCTGTATTGAATAGATATTAGCTTTACTACATAATCAAATTACCTGAATTGATTTTTCAATAAAAGTTTTAAAATAAAGCTGTAGTATCATTCCACCATTATATATATATATATATATATATATATATATATATATAGTAAGGAGTTTACGCAGATCCATCAATATTTCAAGATTTCCATGTGGAAATGTTTAAACATTGATAGATCTCCATAAACTTCTTACAATATTTACATTATTTTTTTTTTTATATGATATGCCATAAAAAAGAACAATGACAACAAACATCTAATCAACAGAAGAGGCTTAGAAAAGAGATTAGACACTGCAT
Organism: Euprymna scolopes; assembly: GCF_053919585.1. Lineage (NCBI taxonomy): Eukaryota > Metazoa > Mollusca > Cephalopoda > Sepiida > Sepiolidae > Euprymna > Euprymna scolopes. Next base: position 110,909,804 of record NC_136500.1, read on the forward strand.
GTAGAGTAAATCATTTAGATCAGTGTTTTTCAACCTTATCCTATCGACAATCTGAAAACAACTAGGATGCTTATTACCTACGTAAACTATTCCTTCTGGTTTGCAAATAATGGAAAAATCTACATATTAATAGACCTAAGTGAAGACCAATTTTTTGCACATTTTAGAGCATCATTCAGAAAAAATTAAAAAAAAAAATGAAAAAATAATACTTACGTCTGTGTACCAGCACACCTTTTATTTGTCAGTAAAATAGTGTGACTGCGGTCAAAGTTCAATGTCTGTGCGATGTCTTGTCGGTCTTTCACTCGGTCATGCTTCAAAATTTTGGTAGGCAATTCCTTATTTGGTGACTGTCGAGAATCCAAACCTTGGTATTGTTGGTATAATGTTTCCCCTAATAATAAAAATCAAAGTTGATTTTAGGATTTTATAAGGAAATAATTTCATATGGAGAAAATAAAAAAAATCTAATGTGTTAGAGAGAAAAGTCATATTTAGAATTAAAAAAATAAAAATTTGACTCATGAGGTAAGAGAGAGGGGGGGGGGCTGTGGGAAAAGCAGAGAAGATTTACCGCGTAAGTGTCCCCACGTGTGTGTGTGTCGTCGGGCTGAGAAAGGAAAAAGAATCAAAGATGGCACTTGTAGTTTCTATATGTGGTCTTGCAAAGTCACACCGCATGCATGCAAATGAGGTGTACCTAGGCTGTATTAAAAGCAGCTCATGTTGAGAAGGCGGAGGAAAAAACGCACTACGAGAATCCGTAATGATTATCATTGCTCATCACCTTGTTGGTTTGTGTTGGATTTTGACACAAGTGCTTGTTGGACTGCAGCTACGATTTTTTTGTTGAACTTTTCTAATGGAAACACACTCCAATGGATTAAATAAAGAGTTCAGTTTGAAATTCCATGCAAGTTCCCAAGTTTGACGAGAAGGTTCAAAATGAAGAACCTGAGGAAAGTTGAGGTTATATCTACAGAATTATTGCAAAAAAAAAAAAAAAAAAAAAAAAAAAAAATAGTTAGTGCTTGTTTACATGTACAACTATAATATGACAAGTTCAAAATAAAACAAAAACAAACAAACCTATGAATATATCTATTAGTTGAGTATTAGTGTGCACAAAAAACTATCAAGTAGAATTTTAGCAATCAATAAAATTCATTTCTTACTCATATTTCCGAGTACACATTGAAGCGATGTCATTAGGTGTCTAAGTCAGTGCATCAAAAGATTATAGCCCTTTTAATATGAATACACCATGCATTTTATGGTCTGGAGTTTGTTGATTCAGAATAGTAAATTAATTTTATTTTTCATTATTAAACTACTTCAACCTATGAATGAATTTGCGTACGTGTAAAAGTAATAGAAATATGTCGGCAAGTTGAAATGAATATTGTACATGTCAACTTGCGGACATATTTTTGTACGCGTTATTCCTTCATCCAAACAAAGATTTTACTTGTTATAAATCATTCTTGGTGTATGATTGCTATTTTCTGTTAAATTCTGTATTATATGACCAGTAGATTAAGAGTTTATCAGTTAAATATTTTCAGACACACATACATTTATCTGTTTTATTTATATAGATTATAATTGTACCTAAAAAATTTTCTGTACACAAATACTTTCATAAGATAATTAAGTATATCCATAAGTTTTCCTATTATTTTATTTTGAACTCTCATATTTTTCTCAGTACATTAATCTAAATAAACACGAAATAGTTTGAAAAATCTCCCAAAATCCAAATTATTAAACAATCATTTAAATAATAAAAATATTTATTTAGTGAAGACTAATTTGTATTGGTATAGAAAGTTGAAGATAAGTTGTTAAAAATAGTGCTTCTTTAGAACTTCCTTTGCTGATACCTTCAAACTGCAGCACAACATTTACATTTCGATATACAGTTTATTCAATACAAAGTGTTTCCAATAATAATAAAAACTTTGTTTTAGTTAAGTACTAGCCTGAGTGCCTGGCGTTGCCCAGGTGTTTGGAGCTGTGTGTGTTGAGAAAAAAAAAAGTGGTAGTAGGCAGGCAGGCTTGAACCCTTGCCGCGAAGGAGGAAAAGAACATGAAAAAATAAAAAAATGTGACTTCTTTGCCATTGCGTTCATCGCAAAACTGGAAGTGGCGAAGGTTTAAATTAAGGCTAGTCAATTGAAAATAGGGAATGACTTTCGAAAATATTGGCAAAAAAGCGACCTCCTCCTTGAATAAAAGTGCCCAGTTAAGGGCGAAGGAATTAATATTTTTGGCCAATTTTTCGATATTTTTTGTCCGAAGGGTTCAGCTTCAAAACGCTACCAAATTTATTTTATAGATTACTGCTAGAAATTATTTTGAATATTTTTCACGCTTTCAAATAATTACCAATTCTGTTCTAAATTCTTGATTTCTATACAATTATCCATTCCAATTCTTTTTAAATCTGTAAACATTCAGCTATTTTTTTTTTTTTTTAACATAGGAGTAACCACTTATCAAGGCTCGGAGGCCACTCAAAGATAAGGGTTATAGAGTGTACAGTAGTCAATGGGACAATGTTGTAGTAATCGTTAGTAGTGGAAATTTCGTAAATTGGATTACGACGGTTCGTCAAGAATTTGTTTATGTTGGACTTGAAGACTACCAAATTGTAGTAAGCTGGAAAACAAACACACGTAAGAGTTCTACAGGCGTGCAATTCTAAGAAAGAAGCTTTATTCATGGAATCTACGTTTAGGTTTAGGCACAGATAAAGAGTGGGGGGAAATTATTGACAGTGGTTTCACCTAGATGAGTGATTTTTTTTGTGTGAAAGTTATTATCTATTTTTTTAATTTTAAGATTAACATAACCCATGTAACATGTGCAATTATTTTGGCAAACATAAAAATACACTTGGGATGGGGTTGATCCAGAGACTTTAGTTTTATTAATAGTTTAAAATCAATAAATATTTATCATTTTATCATCAGCAATAAGAAATTTTCTTTTCAAGTTAGATTTTTTAAATTCCCACTTCAAATTAATTGTCCCGATACTACTAGAAATGTTTCTTTACTGATGCAGTTAAAGAGTTATGTACAACATCAAACTACTTTTCTAGGGTGAAATTTTATGATGAAGCCATTGGTATTAGGTGGATATGAAAGGCCAAGGAACTACTACTGAACACACAGCACAATGGTGGTTTCAGAAATTTTGTGGTGGCAACGAGTCTTGAAGATGAGAGTTGTGGTTAGCCATCGGATATTGACAACAATCAATTAAGAGCCAATCCATGCATTACTGTTCAAGAACTTGCTTCTAAATTAGACATAATGTATATGACGATTTCCAACAACTAGAGAGATTGGAAAGATAAAAAACGATAAATGGGTGCCTCATGAATTGAATGACAACCAAAAGAAATCCTGTTAAGAAGTGTCATCTTCCCTTCTTTTATGCAACAAGAACGATCAGTTTCTTGACTGGGTTGTGACTTGTGATGAAAAGTGGGTTCTTTATGACAATTGGTGACGCTCAGCTCCGTGGTTAGATGAAGCCCCATAACACATCTCGAAGCCAGAGTTGCACCAAAAGAAGGTCATGCTGATTGTTTGGTGGTCTGCAACTGGTCTCATCCATTAGGTTTTTTAATGCAGGCGAAACCATAGTGGTGATAAAATACTGCCAACAAATGGGTGAAATACATCAGAAACTTCGACAACATCCAGCATTAGTGAACAGAAAAAGCCCAATTCTCCTCCATGACAATGTCCGACCTCACGTTGCTAATCCGATCCTGCAGAAGTTGAACAAATTGGGTTACAAAACTGCATCGTCCGCCATACTCTCCAGATCTATCACCTACAGACTACTACTTTTTCAAGCATCTCAACTTGTGAGATGCTTCAAAAACCTAAGTGATATAAAAAATGCTTTCAGCGACTTCATCGCCATCAGAACGCAAGATTTTTACATTACTAGCATAAAAACACTCGTTTTGCATTGGCAAAAGTGTGTTGATGCTGATGGTGCTAATTTGAACAATAAAGTTTTGTTTGAGCCACACATCAGCCAGTTTAGTGTCTGAAAAATATGTAAAAATAGTAAAATTTCTTCAATTTCAATTCTTATTTTTTTTTGTGAATTATTTTGATAAAATTCAGATGCAACAAAATTTAATCTCTATAAATGTACAACTTTTTCTCTCGTGTTATTAATAGTTTGTTTTTTCTAGTTTACTTTAAGTTAGGTTGTTATTAGTGACATGCGATTTATTTTAATGTTTTAAAGTTTCTATACATGCAAAACAGTCCCATCTTAAGGAAAAAAAGGCCACTCATCCAGATGGTGGGCTTTAGGTTTTAAATTGCTGTCCACAAGAAAAAAGAAAAATAAAATAAAGAAAATAAAATAGATAAAAAAGGAAAAGAGAAAATAAAAAATAAAGGGAAAATCTTTAGCAAATAAAATTTTGGCCCTATTATTAAATGTTTCTTCTTTTACATGGTCCACATCTATTTTTTTTTTTTTATTTACTTTTAAAAATAAGATCTGGCTTCTGGTTCAATAGCACAAAAGATGGCAAATTTTCAAATTCCAATAAACTTTTAACAGTCAATTTGGTGGCTAACTGAGCTACTAAAATAAATTTGATACCATTGTTAAAGTTCTGCAAAGATCTACGTACCCACATTAAAAGTTTTCAGATATAATGAAACTAAAATTTTGGCTTGGAATTCTTACTAGTACTTTTATGTCCGAATTATTTTGGTTCCCCAAAGACTAAATTAATGATGGAGGTGGGGGCTGAGGTTTAGAATCACTCAAAAATGATTGTCTTGAAAAAACCGCTATGATGCACTTATGACAAAAGTTAAAAATTTATTAATTTGAATGAATGTTTTTAGACATATTACACACAATGTTTCGTACATTAAGTAAAATAAAAAGATAAGTCAACCCTAACAAGAGGGCTCCTTTTTTTATTTTTATTCCACACTACATGTTAATATAGGGGAGGGTGCCACTTCTTTCACGTTATTACTTCACTTTCTCCTGATCTTCATTATATAATGCATTTACAACGAGTGTTTAGTAAGTAGGCGTCAAGCACAATTTTTGAGTCTTTGGTATGACCTTACCAAAGATTGAGCTCCAATCTCTTAATTTGTTAGGGAACACTTTTACCATTAAATGAGGTGGCAATAAAGTGCATCATTTGAAATTCCATGCAGAGTTTGACAGAAAGATTCCACCAGAGTTCAACAAGCTACACCGGAAGGTCAGAGGTTACATGAACTGAAACATTGCGCTTCCATTTCTCATTAAAAATAATTTCACACATGATTATAGAAGCAGGTCAGACACACATCCATTCAATTTTATTATATATAGATTTTGTTAAATCAATTAGGATGAAATAATAAAATCATTTACCACCACCACCACCAGCTACTATCAGCAAAGATGTTCTGGGTCAACAGATGCTTCCAAAATCTATTGTCAATACAAGGTTTTAAGCCCATCCGTTAGATAAACAAATGTAGACGATTTCTCTCACCGGAGCTTTTGAAATTCATCTGAGATCATTAATTAGAAAACAAAAGGTTGAAACTAAAAACAAAAAAAATGTGACATTTTTGTCACACAATTACATAAGCAAAATATAAGAGGAAAACTAAAACATTTTTTTATATATTGACAAAATCAATTAGAAAATAAGTCAATTTTTATAATAGACCAACTCTGACCCGTTGTGTCAGTATTTGTTATTCAAGTATCTGATATATGAAGGTAATGTTCCTAATGATGCTAGCTTAAACAGAGCTGAGAAGATAACTGAATACAAGGTATTATGTACAAGATTAAAAGAAATTGGAATCTTAGGAAAATCTTTGTTATTCCAGTAATTATGATAGCAAATGAGTTCACGAAAAAAAAATTTAAAAACCTACCTGACTAATATACCAAGTGAACGAAATGCAAGAGAAATAAAAACAATTACATTTAAAGAGACGGTTGGAATCAAAGGAAAAATAAATTTTTCAGTAGAAGTCTCTGAAATAGTGGGTGAATGCCTAGTATGCAATAGAATGCTCCATCCCCAACAAAGCAAAAAACTTTAAGCAAATTTAAAATGACAACATTCTCAGAGTTTTAGCAGTGTAGATGTGTGTGTATACCTCCAATGGATCACAACCACTAACTTTCTTCCTACAAAATTCATCCACCTTGGAAGATTTTTAAAATAGATGCACTTTTTCTTCAACAATGACCTAAATAGCAGCAGCTTGAAAAAGATATCCTTTTAGTTTTCTTTACTTTATTTGAGAGAGAGAGAGAGAGAGAGAGAGAGAGAGAGAGAGAGAGAGAGAGAGAGAGAGAGAGAATAGTTTTCACTATTTTGTACTTCCCCATGGGTCAAACACTAAGCATGCCATTCAGAGACAGGATTTATGAGTTCAAACCTCAACTAGGGCTGTGGAGTCAGAATATAATTTTTTTTTTTTTTTCTTTTAATGGTGGAGTAAGTTATTTTTTGTCCCTTGGTTACATATGATTTCAAATGTCGTGTATTTTTTGAACATGGCAAGTTTTATTCACCAGTTCAAACTAATTTGATTATATTTTTTTCTGTAAAAAATCTGTGTGTATACCTCCAATGGATCAGTGACTAACTTCTCTATTTTTGTCACTTGAACATTTTTTTATTACAATTAAATGGTTATGTCCTACAAATCTCAAAGTCTATATATGCACACATAACTTGAGCAGACCTGCAGAATTATAAGTCGTTTTATAATAAATAAACTAAACCTATATAAAGTATAAACCCAACTGGTGTCCAAGTCAGTACAGTTTTATCTATCGACGATACTAAACTGACAACACTGGTTCTAAAGGAGCCTTACCACTAATAAAATAAGTTTTCTAAACTCATAACTTTGAAAAATGTTACATTCATTGAAACAAATTAGGTACAAAGCCATTTAAAAGTGTTTGAAGGGGGATCTATCGTCATCCTTGTCACTGTACTTAATATTTGTCTAACATTTTTCTAGCTAGAATCCTCAATCACCATAATACCCACATTCACTCCGGGGAGGGAGGTCATCTTAAGATTCCAAAATCTTTTTTTTTTTTAACTCCTCTTTGAGAATACAAAAATAAAGAAAAATCTGTATGATGTACATATCCATGATGGAAAAAAAAAGATCATACATCAAAAATCATGTAAATTGATGTGCCTAGAAACCCACCCGAAGACGCGAGGACACAAGACAAATTTTTAATACAAAATATTTAGTGAGTAAATGGTGCATAGCAAGTTTTAAACAAAGTGCTCCACTTGTTTATGAACCTGCGATAAGAATCCACATTTTGTCACAAAAAACTCAACATGTTTTTACTTTGCTTGATGCCGGGGTGGAGTGGTAGAGTAGGAGGGAGAATTTGTAAAGTTTAACATTTTGACAACAGGTGGCGTATTTATTTGCACAGTGAGACAGTTCTGTAAGCGATCACAGATATCAAAAGTGGTTTGCAATATTTAAACAAAAAAACAAAACAAAAAAAAACAAAACAAAAAAGAAAAAAACCCAACTTGAACACAGATCAAACTATGCACAAGGTCAACTTGTACATTAAGTCTATGCAATGTTTTTAAAAGTCCTTCCAGAATTTTTACCAGGCTTTATGTAAAAGGGCGTTAAAATGATGATAATTTTCCAATAATGAGAAGTTGATGTTAAAGTTAAAAAAAAAAAAAAAAAAAAAAAAAATTGGATGGTGAAACATCGTTGAAAATTTAAACTCCAGGGAGAATTATTTTACACATTAAGCTTATATAATATTATTATTATATCTTTTTTGCATTTTCACCCCAAATAAGGCACAGTACCACTTTGATGTAGGGGCTACTATCTGGGACATAATTTGTAGGGGTATTATGTAAGGAGTTGAGCAGCAATATGTCTGTTTACATTATATTTAAACTTCTGCATGTCAGTACAATCAGGGAAGCAGGAACCCGGAAGGAAATTCCAGTCTAGCAATTCTAGGGAAGGAACTATCAAAGTAAAAGGCTTTCTTACATCTAGGAATTTCTACTGTGTAGGGGTGGAATTTTACTGCTTGTCATGTTTGTCAGGTATTTACGTTGAGAGGGTGGACAAGGGCTTGTAGTTCGTCGGAACACCTATCATTAAAATACTTGTAAAACAGGAAGAGGAATGCAACATTTTATCGGTGGGACAGCAGTTGAAGCCTACCTGATTGTGAGGGATCTATTAAGTTGACGACTCCCTTTAGAATCCTGTCTAAGAGGGAAAGACTAGTAGCAGATGCTCCATCCCAAGTGTGGCAACAATACCCAATACCCCATAGATGGGCGAATGGTGGCCTTGTAGAGATACAGGATACTCTCAGGCATAAGTAACTTTCTGGCATGGTAGAGAAAGCCCACCTTCTTTGCAACAGCCATGCCCTAAATGTTCCAACTCCTGTTCCCTGTGAACGTTAAGCCGAGGAGTTTGAATGAAGTACTTTCAAGTAATGTATCATTAGCCATGGCTATTAGTTGAGCAGGTTTCTTGTAGTTATTAAAGGAAACAAGCTTAGTCTTGACAGCATTGAATGTGACCATAAATTCAACTCACATAACAATTGAAGGTGCTTGTTCAGAATTGCTCCCCCCCCTCGCGATATTAAAAATAAAGAAAAATCTGACATGTAACTATGAAAGAAAGAAAATATTGTATTCTAAAAATAATGTAAATTAATCAAGTTTTATTTTTAAATAAGAAAATCAAATTTTGTGGCTAAACGAACAGCGATAATATCATGACACCATTTTGTAAACAGGCTGAAGGAACAGAGGAGATAACTCCAGATAGTTCAAACTTGCAAGATTTTAGAATGGAGACATTGGACAAATTCAACAGGAGTCATTTACTGTGCCTTAATTTGTCATAAGTAAATAGTGAAACCGATAAGGTAGTCATATTTACAAGTTTTTAAAAATAAAGAATTTGTCTCATAATTTAATTAATATAGAGATTATTGCATATATCCTTTAGTTTTGAGGCGAGTTGTGGGCAATAGTTATCTAGATCCAGTGGGTTATATAATATGAGTAATGCAAAAAAAATCTTAAGGTCAGCTATTAATAATAACAATTGATATGACCAACTGATCAATATTTTCATCAAATTAACATTGTAAGAAGTTTACTCTGACAGAATTTAGTTGGTTGGTTTGTTTTGCAGCAATTAAAACCGTTTTGTGGCTTATTTAATTTCAGAACACAATAGTGTAACTGATTAATAAATCGTTTACCTGTTTTTAAGTATCTGTTTAGTTACAGGGGTAGAAATGGAATTGTACAAAACTTTTAAAAAAGTATTAGTGTTAATAAAAAGAGAATCTGAATCAGATTCATCAATCACAATCATGCACCCTACAAGAGTTAAAGTATAACCAATAGATTGTAACAGGTTAGGGGAACCATCGTGTCAGGTGGTGAGAAAAAAAAAAAAATAAAAAATTGACATCACCAAATATGGCAAAATGAGACATTTAAAAATTAGGTAGATCAAAAACTCTTGCTTTTAAATTTTTGAAAATAACACGAGAATAATCAAATTAAACTTTTTGAAAAAAAAAAAAAAAATAAAATAAAAAAATAAATAAAATAATAATTATGATCTTTTGAACTTGATTACTTGAGAAAAAAAAAAAATAAAAACATGGCCCCTATAATAAAAACTTAAACTGAATGAAATAACAAGCATATAGATAAATAATGCAGAAGGTATCAATAAAACAGTGTTATAAAGCAATTTTTGTGGTTAAAATTCTTGAATTTCATAAAAAAGGTATTTAAAATTGTTAAATTATTAATTGCTAACTATTCTGCACTTTCAAATGAATCTGACACATTGCTCTCAAAGTTCACTACTTCAAAATTCGAATGGCTCAGTCTCTGAAAAACAGGCTTTTTATTCAAAATGCCAGCTTTCATATGATTGGAAAGAATTTGCATTAGTTTGCGCAAAGATAGAATTAACTGGGCATCGCCATTTTTATTATTATTTTTTCTATTATTCAGCAGCTTGATAAGACCATTACATTCTGCTTCCAAGGAGCTCAACCACTAACAGGCGATAATTTTTGGCAGAGATAGGACTTTTTGGTTATAGTCAGCTAACATACTGCCTAACTTCCAGTGTGGCTACTACTGGAAGTGGTGATAAGATAAATCAATTCCTTCGCTTTTTTCTCTCACACCTATATTTCCCATGTGCATGTACTTTTTTTTTATCACGTTTTTTGATCATTCAGTTTTTTGGGTCTTCTTTTAATTAAGAATTATTGAAATGAATTTATTAAAACACTTTTTGCACTCTTTTTCAAAAGAATTTTCGAAAACATTTCTAAAATGTTTGAGAATATTATGTAATTCAATACGTTTTTTAATAATGTTTGAAATTTTGTTCTTTCGATTTCAATAATTTCATTTGTTATTTAAATTTTATTTTTATACTTTCATAAACATGCTAAAGGAATTCAAATAAAAAAGCTTGTTTTTTAAATTGAAAAAAAAAACAAACAAACATTATTTTATGATTTCATAAATATATTTCTTATAAAATTTCACATTTTGTTATTAAAAATGGCAATAAAGACTAATTGTGTTATTTTTATTTGTATAATTTTGTTAATTTTTATTGTGTATTTTTCAATAATGTCCTTTTCTTATATTTTATTTCAATAAATCGCTTAACAATAGAAATACTGAAGAACAATAAAGGTGAAGGAACTGATTTGCCTCGTCACCGCTCCCGGTAGCAACCATGTCGGACGTTAGGAAGCACATTAGATGACTATAACTAATTTTTTCCATTATCAGCAAAAATAGGCACACTATGTAAAGGTTGCTACTTCTAGGTAGCATCTCTGTATTTTTACACATAGCTGAGGAGGCAGTGTGGGTTCATACCTTTTCCAACAGTACCTATGTGTCATTGTTATTGGAAACAATATATCAGATAGGATTTGAACTGCATAGTCGATTCCATAGGGCACAGTAGTATTCATGAAGCCAATTACACAGTCTCTTGGTGTAACATCCAGTGCTTACCAAGGTTGCCTGGCAAATAAAGTAGCGAGTTCAATTCTTACTGAATGCTTGTTTATCAGGTATGTGTATGCAATATAATGTATTGGAAGAGAAGTAAAAATTGAAAATTCAAAGATGGCGTAACTAACAATTGCAACTTCTCTTCCGATTTTCGAATTTTGTAATTATGCCCATATGCCTTTATTTTCTTTTAAAGTTGAGGAGTTCCTATTCTTCTGATGAGTAAGGGCAGAATAAATTAAAAAAATTGACATAATTACATGAATGATTCTGCGCTAGGAAACAGGTTCTGTCAAGAATTGAACATTTTAACATGCTGAAAAAAATAAACGGTAAGATGGAAAACATATTGATATTTGGAATATAGACTTTTTGTCATTTATTTGTATATGTTCTGTAGTTACAGCGAGCTTCATAAAAAGATTGATACAAATAAAAGGTGAAATATAATTGAACAAGCCGCACATGCATAGTCTCCATCTGGTGCTGCATGCAAGATGACGCCACAAAAAAAAAAAAAGTGAAGAAATGATGAATGTGAAAAGTGTGAAGAGCCAACATTGCCTTCACATTTTCGCCAAGTTCCAGAAAAATCTAATGGATGGGGCAAAAGTTATGGGGTAAAAAGTGTAATTTTTGCAATTTGGGGGCATTTGTGACCCCTTTTGAGCTCCTAGGAATGCCGAATCCCAGTGAAAATGGACAAACGGTACAGTTTCATGCCTTAAGACATGTATATTTGAATTCAGCACCATGGAAAACCACTATATAGACATACATATCAAGTTTTTGAATAATATGAAAAAAGAGCTCCAAAAAGGCATGTTTTTTAGCTCTAAAAATCCCAGGGGAATGCGAACCAGAATTTTGTCAGGGCCATCCATACTGAATTTATATTAAGAACAATGGCCTCCACATTTTGGCATTGATCACCATGAAAAACCATTATAGTCAGACATATCAAGTTTTTGTTGAGAAATATGAAAAAAGAGCCACAAAAAGGGGCATTTTTAGCACTGAAAGTTCCCGGGGATGCGAACCAGAATTTTGCCAGGGTCATCCATACTGGATTTATATTAAGAACAATGGCCAAGTTTCAGAAAAATCTAATGGATGGATCAAAAGTTATGGAGCAAAATGTGTCATTTTGGGGGCATTTTTGACCTTTTGAGCCACTGGGGATGCAACCGAAATTTTTGCAAAAAATGTTTTTTTACTGTGCTCATCTATTTAATGAAATACAATTTGTGGCAATTTCAGGAAAAACTAATGGACGGTTAGCTGACAATCGTCCAGAATAATAGACGCATGCACGGACGCCAGTGAAAACATAGTTCCCTCTCCGATAAGTCGAGGGACTAATAAGCATATTTTTCCCACGTATATATATACATTATATATATATATATATATAAAGGCAATATGATTTATGGAAAAAAATCATTTAGATTTAAAAAGTTCAACATCAACCAATTTGTATAATTGTTTCTGATACAATACAAATTTTTATTGAAATAAAGTCTCTTCATCAGCACAGGTATTAGACACCAAATAAAAAATTGAAATATATGATCAAAACTAATATATAAGATCAGAACTTAGATTTCAGAAGCTGAAAAGAGTTGGGTAAAGGGGATCAATTATAGGGCCTCTTTGTTTGGATTTTAAACCAACAGTACCAATGTTCTCATCTTCTATAATACATTTTTTCTTAATAATTGAGCCTTAATAAGTGGTGATGCCTATATATATAAAAAAAAAAAAAAAACTTTGCTGGATTTTCTTCCACTAACCTTACATATACATTATATATATGTGTATTGAACGTTTTGTCATAAAAAAAGGATATAGGTATATTTTTTAAGAGTATGAATTCAACTGTTCAGTGAACATGAATGAAATCTAATTCCATTAAAACATTTTTTTTTTTTTATTGATGATCACGCCCCCTCATCCATTCCAATAAAAACGTAAATAATTTCATTAAGTGCGGAGTCTTCTTTCTTTTTTTTTCATTATAACGGACTTTCACTTGATATTTTTGATAATATTTTTCATTGTGCACCATTCCTCTTTGCAATCACAGTTGGCCAATTTTCAACTACTCCGACTGGTAAAGCAATGAATTTTCCCCGACTCTACAGATGAAACTTGAACACTGCATGCCAAGTTCACTTTCATCATATATAAACAGCCATACGATGAGCAACAACATCCGTAGAGTTATGAAACAAACCTCAAAACACACATATCCATTTGCATCAAAATATTAACATAAAAAAAAGCAGAACTCTTTTTTTTTCTCAGCTAAATTTTCCCAGACTGATAATGTTTCACATTTTCTCTAGTGAACAACATGTGTGCATGCAATTGCCTCATACACAATTATCTGTGCCTTTCTGTGTAGTGCAATTTTTAATTAACTAACCTAGCTATTAAGCTACGTACAAATCCAATCCGTATAAGGATCCTCATATTTCTCACCTTATGTCACATTAAAATAAGCAAAATAAATATTACGTTTCTGAATTTTTTAGATGAGGGTTGGTTATTTGCATTATGTGGATCCTTCGGCCTACTGTTCTCATCTTGAATGTCATTTTCAAGACGTTTCAGTTGATGTAACTTTGGACCTTCTTCAGGTGTATATTATTGAACTCTGGAATGTTTAAATTTGGATGGAATCCTATATTTACTTCACAGGGGTAGCATGCTCTTGTTCCATCAGCCATGATTGGATAGAGGTCCCAAATTTACCTAATATAGAATCTAACGCTATATGGGAACCCTTAATTATAAATAATACATAATATATACAGTAATAATAATAAATAAGTAATATATAGTAATAATAATTAGCAATAAATAGTGATATTTACAGCTAGAAATAAAATAGGTTTAAAGCTCCCAAAATTCGTACTAGAATTGTCCTCAAGGACCTGTGGCTCAATGTTTAGAGTACTTGGAAAATCAACTGTAAAAATGATATTTTCCTGAAGATTGAAGGTTCAATCCTCAGTATGGGCAACCGAAAAATACAATTGCAAATTACTTAGGACCTCTATCCAGAATGTGAAGTTTATAGGTAATCATTACAAGACTTCCACATCTTTTCACTTTATTTTAATTTTCTTATCACTTTGTTTTTCCTAGGGATGAGGCATTCTACCGAATGCCAAACATTCTTCCATTAGTTTAGTTATTCCAACCGAGAGATCTTTTTAAGATTCTAACCGTCCGTTTAAGTGCTATTGTTTGTATTTTTGCACTTGGTTCATCGGGTATATTCACCTGATAGTTTTTGAAATTCTTTTTCATTAGCCACGTTGCTTCTATAATGACTGGTATGATTGATACCTTCTTAAGATTCCAATTTCATGTCGTACATAAGTCCTTGGTATTTTGTTATTTTCTCCTTCTCTGCTCTTTTAAGGCCAGCATCATTAGGGACGCTTAATTCAACTAGGGTTACTATTTTCTCCTTGTCCCATATTACTATGTCAGGCTTAATAGCCCCATTTTCTAGGTATGTAGCTGTAGCAATTTCGTAGTCATAGTGGATGGTGTATGACTTATTTCCAACTGTTATTTCTGGTAAACATGTTCCCAAGATTTGCTACTACATGGGATATTCAAGTTTTTACAGATTTTCCAGTGGAAATATTTACCCACTCCATTGTGTCGCATTGTATAATAGCCGACTTTACAACTGGATGTCAGGTGGCTCACACTCTCTACTTGTGCGTGGCAGAATCTGCATTTGTTATTTTTCTGAGACATATCCACTATATATTCACGGATGTTTTAAGAATATAGTGATAAGCACAAATGTGTATGCATGCTTATTTCCAGTGTCCTTAAAAAATTTGCCATGTCAAGGGTATTTTTTGTTGTATTGAGAGAGAGAGAGAGAGAGAGAGAGAGAGAGAGAGAGAGAGAGAGAGAGAGAGAGAGACGCTTCCTCACAATTTTTTTTTTTTTTTAAATTTTAAAGGGTTTATTCATAAAGTTAAAAAAAAAAGTCAAATTCTCATTGATTCTTAGTCTTATATAAATAGGAACTGGCAGTCACAACTCTTGGTTCTCATTTAGAAATCCACTATTAAAAAAACAAAAACAAAAAAAAAATATGCATGCAGACAAATCTTTATGATGTACATACCCGTCTTGGAACAAAGATGTCATATTCCCAAATCACATAAATTAATAGAGTAGTTTTTTTTAACTAACAAAACCAAGAATGTGTTAATTTAAGGGCGACAACTCAATTCAACTACCAAGATTTTGTTTGTATTCAAAATAATTAAAACTTTGATCACTAAAAATTGTAAATTTTGATTTCATTTACATAATTTTTGGAATATGATATTTTCATTCCCTGACTGGTACGTACATCATAAAGATTTTTTTTTAATCAAGTCGGACTCTAAATAAGAACCCAATTTTTTTTTAAAACGTAAAAATACATTGCAGAATTTGTCCCATTTCAAAATATCAGAGACCTTAACTACTCTTCAAGATGGAGAATACTGCATTAGATTTCCAACATACATAGCCAACGCCACGACCCAAAATTAAAATAGGGATCTAAAGATCTTCAGTCTGAGGTTCTACCAATTGACCTATTTGTAATTTCTCACAAATGACAAAATAATTATAGCTTTGGCATGACGTCATATTTAATCTATTATACTATAAAACTCAAATCGTTATGCTTGGGCATTGAAACGGTCTATCCGCTTCCGGTTTCAATAAAAAAAAAAAAAAAAAGCTTTATTCATTTTTTTTTTTTTTTTTTTTTCTAAAATCGACAATTTATGAGATTGTCTTATTTTTAAATAGATTTATACATTTTATTTTTCTACACTCCTAAAACTGAAAATAATTGTTAAAAAAATTGGTTTGTGTTACAAAAAAAAGTTCTGCTTAAGGGTTTTACTTTTATTTTTTATTTTAAAATCATAAAATACACTAATGTTTTCATAATTTGCCGGTGAATGTTGAAACTAAAATACTAAGTAAATTTTATATACATGTATTATACAAAATAGAATAGATAAAAAAAAAATCATATTTACTTGCATCCCCACGAGGGCAAGGGTTGGATTGTGAGATTACAGGTGTGTTAATTTTTTTTTGTGTGTTTAAAATATGCAAATAAAAAAACTGCAAATGATTTGTTTGTTTTTTTATATCGACATTTTACAAATTTTATTTGTATTTTTCATTGCAAGTTGGAATCGTTTTCAAACAAAAACAAAACGAATATTTACGATTTAAATTTATATTCTGTAACTGACAATTCCCAATTACTCAGATCAACTTGCCCAGTCGTTGAACCCGTATACGGTTTTAGCGTCCCGAATTTTTAAAACAAAAATTTTGATTGTATTTTCATTGCAAGTTGGAATCGTTTTCAAACTAAACAAATGTTTTTCTAATGTAAAAAAAACAAAAAACAAAACAAACCAAAATTCCACTTGATCAATTTGCATATTTAAAAAACATTTTTCTTCACCCAAGTTGTGCGTGGTAAAAAACTATTGATAGAAATTTAGAATTTGATAAAAATATTATGTTTTTCATGGCCGAAATTGTTTATTTTATTTGTATTTTTCATTGCAAGTTGGAATCGCTTTGAACCCCCCCCCCCAAAAAAAAAAAACGTTTTTTTAAAATGTGAAAAAACAAAAACAAAAGAAAACTACTTAATCAATTTAAAAATTTTAAAAAAATATTTGGTAATTTTTTTTTTTTTTTAATTTTTTTTTTACAACCTAATTCAGCACAGTTTATCTCCTAAAAAGAAATCAAAATCTCCTTTTTGAAGAGCTAAATACATTTCAACGGCCTTTAAAGATAATAAAAACGAAATTTTTAAAAAATAATAAAAATTTTACATTTTAGAGGAGAGGTCACTTTCCTATACGAATTTAATATAAAATGAGCACCCACTTCTTGACCACGTAGCAGTAAACAAGACGTAATCGTTAGCATTTTTTTCAAGTTTGGTGGCAGGTGGGGGGGGCATAAGTTCCAGACATTTTAAAAATATATAGAAACACTTCAAAACGTGTGTGTGTGAGTGTGTGTGTGTGGGGGGGGGGGCTATTTGTTTTGTTTTTTTAAGATTTGCTTTTAAAACGTCTCACCTCTTATATAAAGGATTTTTCATTCAATTTACCATAAATTCTGAATAACTTGTATGCGCAGTCAATGATGTTAAAACCTTTATTATCCAATGTATTCCGTATTGTTTTCACTGGTCGCCATGTGTGTGTGAGGACACTTCTCAACCTATATACCCAACGAATGTTTAATCTACAGCTTGAAATTTGGCATATAGTGTATTCAAACATGTGGAAAAAAGGGCCGCTAAGGGGTTAAAATTGAAAAATTGTGTGTGAGAGGCCACCAGATTTTTATCTGTTTTTAACTGTTTCATGACTGCACATACAAGTTATTCAGAATTTATGGTATTTATTTGCCACTTTAGATAACGGTAAAAATTTTTTACTAAGTCTTATATAAACCAAAGTCGACCCCACCCCTCCATTTCTTCGACTTGAATAATTTTATTAATAAAATGGTACATACTTAAAACTAAATTTTGGCAAATATTAGTGCATGTTGTGAGAAAGATAAATTACATTTTAAATCGATTTTTATTGATTTTTATACTTAATTCTGATAAATAGTTCATGGAAATACATAATCTGGAGATTCCTACTATTAAATACTATTTTCTTCACAAAATAATTTTCTTTTTAATGGAAATCGCTCCAGACAAAGCATGTAATTACTTGTTAAATAATTTTAAAAAAAATTACTACTTCAAGGTCCAAATCTAATAAGTGTTTGACGGATAGATTCTGGCTCACCCCCCCCCCAAAAAAAAACAGCAATTCTTCTCCCTTGCTCTTGGAATGTAAGAACTAAAGGACAAAAGTAAACCCAAGGTTCATTTTCTACTTTCCCTTAGTAGAAAGTGGAATATACCAACATTTTATTTAAGAGTTTGTGCAGTATATCGTTTGTTGCTTTTTTTTTTTTTATTATTCCATCATGGCCAACAAATTTGTTGAGGAATTCGAAGCCAAAATTTTACTTATTTCGACATTTTTTTTCCTTCCTTTTCTAACAATATGCATCTCATGGCAACAAATGTGGCAAAGTAATCGAATAAATTCTGTTGTCTCCTCCTTTGGAGCTCTTTGAACTAGAGTTCTTCAGAATCCTTTTACGTTTGTACCTTTTTTGACATCATATACAAACCAGTTTTGGACCATTTATTACCGAAACAATGGCCATTGAAATATGATTAACACAAGTTAGTATTTTATGTAAGAAGTGGTGGTGGGTGTGGGTGTGGGGGGGTAGTAAACGGTGGGTTAATACATTTTCTAAATGTTTGTAATTTAACAATAATATTTGAACTTTGCAAAGCAAATTTCATGGTCTGTGATGATATCCATTAGGTCAGTAATGCACCCTCCTCCCCTAAAAAAAAAAAAAAACATGGAACAGATTTCAATAGTCATCGGCACTTTCATTCCCAATGAGATTATCATATGCTGTATCTGGTATGTTGACTATAATGGACACGAAATTGATAGTCACCTTGGAAATAGTTTTTCTGTGTCAACACTAGATGATGAACAATTTCTTTATATTGTTCATCCAATGATAAATGTTAATCCAATTAGTTACTGCAAAGAGCCATATTATGAATTATACAGCAAAATTTCCAGATGAGAATAATAATTCTTACAATTGCAGATTGTTGCGAAGGGTAATGGTAGAAAAGGGCATGATATAAAAAAAAAACAAAAACAAAAAAAAAACAAAGATGGAAATGTTGATTTGAAAGGATGACTATTTTCTGCCTTTTCACTAAAATGGGAAGAGAAACAAATATTTTTCATGTTACAAGATATCCGATTACACGAAAGAAAAATTCCAAAAAGTATTGTGTTGGCAAAAAAAAAAAAAAATAAATAAGAAAGAAAAAGTGGGTTATTTTTGCTATTTTTAAAATAACAAAAAAACAAAAGCATCTTCTATTTTATAGAATCACAAATTAGTCATAGAAAACAAATATAAAATTGAATATTTTAATCATTTTTAAAAAATAATATTGAATAGACATATGCACATACATGAGGTATTTGAAAAGTGATAGGACTTAATTTATTTCCGTTATTTCCTTTCAAAGTAGTTCATAAGTCTAAGCTACTTTCCTATTCTTGTCTTGCCTTTGTGCATTGCTTGGAGGATTCTTCTCAAATGTACCTCAGCTGTATGGTCTTCTCACCTTGAAAAGAGGTAACTTTGATAGAGGCCTTGAGTTGGGAGTAAAATTTAAGTCACACAGAGCAAGCTAAGGCAAATAGGAAGGTTGTTACATTGCAGTGTTGTCCTCCTTTGCCAAGAATTTCCGAATGTTCAGTACATTGCAAATAATTAAGTAAAAAAGTAAAAGTATACATAAAAAAAGCGATAGTTGAGAAAGCGAGAGTGTTATGTATTCATTGCAGCCGGTTCTTCAAAATACGTTTGTCCAGTCTATATAATTGTTTATCTCTACTTTTGTCACTGGTACAAAATACACATACAGACAGAAAGTAAAACAACACAGTTGATCTATAAAAAAAAAATATATATATTATTTCACACCGACAAATAAGCTTATGACTATAAATTATTACTGCTGTTTTGATATTTCTGAAGGTGTGTGAGGTGGGGGTGTGTGGTTATGTCAGATGTCGGGTGGTGAAGAAACGTGACAGCATCGCTTCTCTTTGATCGACTGCCCACTTTTGCTTTGTGACGATTAATTTATATAGACATTCTTTTCTTATTGGAATGTTCAATATTTCCTATTAGCTATTGTTTCAATCCTTTCACCGATATCCTCTCACATATTTCCGAGTCAAATTATGCATTCCAATAGACAATAGTGGAAAGTCTCACATTCTTCACATTGAATCCATTTGCGTGTGTGCAACCCGTCAAATGTTTTTTTCTTTCCAGGGTTGCCTGCCAATATCTAACAAGATTAGAAAGAGACTCCCAAGATATTATTCTGAGCGATAGTATAATCTGCTTATTCTTTTTCATTTACAGCTTACGCAACGTTATTTTTTAGACATTCCACATTGTTCTACAATTACTTCAATGAGGAATGCTCTGACGAACTACAAGCACTCGTACCCCCTCAACGTGAATACCCCCGACAAACAGGTAAATCCTAACCCTTCACAGTAGAGATCCCTAGGAAATCCTAACCCTTCACAGTAGAGATCCCTAGGTATAAGAAAGCCTTCTACTCCAATAGTTTCTTCCCCAGAATTGCTAGACTTTGGAACTCCCATCCAGGATTCTGCTTTTCCAACTGTACTGACATGCAGAAGTTCAAGTGTAATATGAACAGACATCTTGCCACTCATCTCCCTTCATAGTACCCCTGCAACTTATGTCCCCGATAGTGACCCCCTACATCAAAGTGGCAATGTGCCTTGTTTGGGGGTGAAAATGAAATTAATATATATATATGGAATTTCTATAGAAATTACGGCTGCTGAGCTTATTATTGAGTAAAAAATGATTTTGGAATCTTTTTGAATAAAATGAGCAAAGTTAAATTATTTCAAAAGGTTTAATAGAACAATATACTCACTTTTTTTTTTAATGAAGGCCGTTAAAAAAAAAAAAACATCCAAAAGAAATTTGAATGTTTATACCTTCAAATTTCAACATAGAATTTGGTGCATATTTAGAATGATATTCATTTAAAAAAAAATAAATAAATAAATAAAATAATAATAATACAGAAAAATCTTTATGATGTACATACTTGTCATGGAACTAAGATGTCATATTCCAAAAATCACATGGGTTTTGCTAGTAAACGAAAATATTTAGTTGTCAAAAGTCAACTAAAGATAAATTTGTCCATAGAGCCCAGTACATACAACTGGGAATCTCTTGTGAATTGTATTTTGCCTAGAAACTTACTCCTCTGACTTAACTTGCCAAGATAAATGCTGCACGATGTACCAGATCCATTTCTCATGCACACACATACATATATACACTATTATTATACCAAAGCAAAGTTTTTTTCCCTATATAATTTATTTGCATAAAATACATGTTTAAATATTGCTTGATTTTGGGATTGAGTTATGTTTGAAAATAACTCCATTTTAACTGATTATAATTATCTTATGACTCATCTCTTACAAAGTTTCTCTCTTCTTGCTGCTTGGCCCCTGCCCAAATCTTACAGTGTTTATCACTTGGGTCAATGTGGGCTGATTGTCCCACAGAAGACTTACCTGCAAAGAGTTGCTTTTTAGGGGTATTACCACCAACCTTCCCATGTTAAGAACGGCTTTCAGAATAAACACCCTTTGCAGGTAAGTCTTCAGTGGAACAACCAAACCATATTGAACATCACTTGTCTCTCTCTTGCTTTTAACTAACCAATTTTCAGCATTAGCCCTAGTGTGTTATGACAAGTCTCAAAAACTCAGGAAGATGCTCAGGCAACACCTGTTGCATCAAGGGAAGAGAATCGGTCAGTTTCTGGTCTCTGTGGCGTGACACTGTTGTGACTGTTTTCTAATCATTAAAGCATCCAGCACTAAAATTAAACCGGAAAAAATATAGTTGCCGTCTTTATAAACTCTAGTTTAAAATTTCCTAGTTAAAGAACATAAATGATGAATTCATGTTATTGTCTTTTGCCTTGTTTTTAAAGTTGGTGATTATTTTTTTCTTGGAACTTTCATTTCAGCGTTTTGCTTGTACGATGAAACTGGCTTTTTTTTTTTTTAAATGTTTTAAAAACTGTTTAAATATTAAAATAGGGCTTAAGTAAATAGGTAAATGGTGAGATCTTAGAACACAAAAAAAAAAATTGTGTACTGGCGATAAAATTAAAGATTTTTGGTGTTTCTATATTATAATAATAAAAAAATATTGAATTTCAAGTAAAACAAATAGCACCTACGTAATTATCATGTCGCAAATAGTAACATATCCAAAGATTATGGAAAGCGATAAGGTAGAAAAATAATTGTTAATGAAAAACCGTTTTTGATAAAGCCGAGATGAGGAATAAAATTTGTCAGACATTTTGAATTACGTCAGCAACAGAACTTAATTATCTCCCCTGTCAACTTATCTCCTTTTTTATTTTTCAGTAAGCATAATATAGTGAGTCCGTTTCATTTTACAAATTTCTTTCTTCATTAATAATTATTTTTCTACCTTACCGTTTGCCGCAATTTTTGGATATGATACTATTTGAGACTTGAGAATTACACAGGTACCATTTGTTTCACTTGAAATTCAATATTTTTTCATTATTATAATATAGCAGTGCCATTTTTTTATTTATATATCGGACCATCTTGCGTTTAAAATTACCTAGTATTATGTATGCAATCTAAGTAAATAATGAGATCGTCAAGATTATGACATGATGAACGTTTTGGAGTTAAAATCAATTTAGTACTACATAAGGAAACACACATTTGAACTTTTTTCGTCTTGAGCAATACAATAATAATTATAATAATAATCAATCCTCCACGAGCAATAAAAAAAACTGGAACGTAAACGATGTTTAATGAGACGAAGTAGTCTTATAGTGAATTATAAATATTTTTAAAATTAAATTACTTATAAAAATATTCCACAACTTTGTTTTTATTGTAAAAACACTGACATATTCTAGGAGCGTAAGTCATGATAGTCTTGCAATTTGCGCACCAGATTTCCATAACTATTTACTCAGGCTCGACCGGCAGCTGACATGAACTGCCGGAATATGCCGAAAGCTGATCAAATTGATCAGCCAGTTAGAAAGTTCACTTAGCCAATACAAATCGAAGCAGATAACTTTTAATCAACTAGAAAATTTTTTTTTTTTTTTTTTTTAGTTTTAATTATGCACAAATTGAATAAATTCAACCCTAACACTAAAAGAATATATATTCAAATTTACGGTAGGTTATTTTATTTCGAGTTTTTTTTTCATTTTTTTTTGTTGTAATTAGTATCCGCCAGATTTTTTTTTTTTCCTAGTGCTTTTAAATTTCATCGGTGCTTGACATATTCTAGCAGTTTAGGTCAGCTGCCAGGTGACCCCGAGCCAACATCACAAATTTGGTGTGCAAAATGCAAAAATACTATAGTCATTATTAAATACTCCGGGAATTACTAAAATTCTTTTCTGGGAATAATGAAAGTGCTTACTTCGTTTCAGGTAACGTAAAATCAGTTCACCATTTACATAGCCTACTTCCGGTTCAAGTAAGATGCCATCTTGTAAAAACGTTAATCATGTTTTTCTTCAGATTTCATAGTAATACTAAATATATTTTAACTCAAACATAGTTAATCACGCAATAATCTTAAAAAAGGAAAAATATTTTCAGTATATATATATATATATATATATATATATATATATATATATATATATATTATATATACATACATACATACTAGCATTTCAGCCTGGCGTTGCCGGGGTGTTTGGAGGGGTATGTTGAGCAAAAAAGAAAAAAAAGTGGTAGTAGGAAGGCAGGCTCGAACCCGTACTGTGAAGAAGGAAAAGAATGGGGAAAAACGTGACATCTTTGCTGTTATGACCACTGCCAAACCGGAAGTGACGTTGGCTTAAATTAAGGCTAGACAGTTGAAAAGAGGGGATGACTTTCGACAATATCGGCGACAAAAGCGACCCCTCCCTGTAGAAAAGTGCCCAGTTGAAGGTGATGAAAATCTTTTTAGCCAATTTTTCGATATTTGTCGTTTGAAATGTCGAGCTTAAAAACAATACTGATCTTGTGAAAATCAGTCTCCTCTGTCGAAAGTTTTAGGCAGACATACATACATACATTTATATATTGGTAGCTCACCCAAACCGATTAAAAAGCTTGCCCAATCTCTGAATACCCTTTATGTAAAATTTCAAATGTTTAGACCAGAAATTGTCTGAGTAATTTGGTAGAGACGGCAGCAGTCAATTTTTTTTAAACTTTGACCCCTATTATGACCCCTTAACATTTATTATTTGGGGCTCAAATCAAGTTATTAAGTTAGATATATGTCCAAGGAACCTATATCTAAAATTTCAAGTATTTAGATTCAAAATTGTCGGAGAAGTTTGGCAGAGTTCTCAAAGGTCAAGTCGTTGAATTTTGACCCCTTAGCCAAATTTCTGTTCCAAAACCGATTACAAAGATTTTCCCAAATTTTAGTACCCTGTATATCAAATTTCAAGTCTGCAGACTGAAAATTGACAGAGATATTGTGTAGGGAAATGTAGACACACAAACACGTTATATATATATATATATATATATATATATATATATATATATATATATATAGGTATGTGCAAAATGAATGCGATTCTCAAACTGTATAAACATTTTGACCTCTCCTTTTACTTAAAAATTCACAAAAAAGCAGAACATTAACCAATTTTAATGAAATTTCCAGTATTTATCAAATAATGATCATGAATATAATAAACACATTTTTATTTGTATCTTAGTAGAAATGTATTATTTTGTTTAAACAAAAACTATCTTTACTAAAGTTATGGTTTTCAGTAGTAAAAAATTTTTTTTAAATGCATGAACTTATTTTTGCTTTTATGAAAATAAAACATTGTAAATTGTAACAAAAAAAAAAAAAAAAAAATTTTTTACAGAAACATTACAAAAAAAAAGCCCCTAAAGTCCGTTGAAGAAAAATTAATTTCTCGAACTACCGATATTATCATTGAATTAAGCATTGTTCATTTAATCACACACAAAAAAATCATAATTACAAAAAATATTTCTACTTTGTTTTGTTTTTTTAGATTATATAATTTTCATATGTAAGATTCTAATATTTTCCTTGCTTGAATCAATGTAAAACTTTTTGGTATAACAAAATCTTCTATATATAGAAAAGCGAAAATGTGTGTATGTATGTATTTTTGTGTGTCCATTAAAAACTTTTGACAGACAGTACAAAAATTGAGAAACTTGGTATCATATTGAAGCTCCATCCTTCGCCCGAAAAATATCGAAAAATTGGCCAAAAACGTTAAAATCGACAATTTTTACAGGGGGGGGGGTCAACAAAATCCGTCCTCTCATGACGACGACCGGTTCTACGCATGCGTCAGATGACGTCATAACCTGATTTAGTTTAAATAGTTGAAGAACTAACTGAATTTCATGTACGTCGTGTTAGCTCAGTTGGTTAGAGCCTTGGGTCATTATCTAAACGTTTTGGGTTCGAATCGTGGTGTGAGATGTCCTTTTTTTTTCTTCGATTTTTTAAATTTAAATATTGAAGCAGGGTTATTTAAGCTATTTTTCACGTAACGTTAGTTTTTCTGGGTTTTTTAAAAATTTTTTTTACTTCACTTATTCTTAGATTTTCATAAACACCCCCAACTGACCACACACACCCAAAAACACCCGGGTACCCACCGATTTTTTAAATTTTAATATCGAAACAGGCTTATTTAAGCCATTTTTCACATGTTTTTTTTTTCAGAAGTTTTAACGGTCGTTTTTCTGTTTTCTTTTTTGTTTTTTCGATTTTTACATTTAACATCATTTGTTTGCCGTAGGTTAGTTTTTTTGTGTTTTTTTTTTTTTTGATGTTTTGATTAACGCTAGTTCTTATATAATGTTCAAAAATAAAATTTAGGGGGAAACTTTTGCATTATGCAGGCGGTCACCATGTTTCTTGGTGCAGTTCACTAAACTGTCACCCGGTGGTACTTTTTGGTCAAAGAACAGGGGACGATAACTTTTTCGGTATTTTATTTAAATTAGGCACAGTAAAAAAAGAGGGGGGTGTTAAAACGAATTCAAACCTATTAAAATCCATTATTCTTGAGCAACTGTTTTTTCCAGAAAGATAAAAGCCTGAATTTTATCATATGAAAAGCAGTATATAAGGCTTTTTCCATTTTTAATAGAATTTAAAATTTTGCAATATCATTCACCGCCATTTGTCTCGATTTTTAAAGATTTGTGAACCAATTTTTTTTTTTTTTTGTCTAAATAAGATTTATAAGACTATACAAAAATATTATAACATAAGTACTTGAATTTCAAATAACTTCGTCTTTTATCTCATTGTATAGATTTCATGTGGTGAAATTTAAAAAAAAAAAAAAAAAAAAAAATTTAATGATAGTTTGGAAGAAAGCTTTGATAGGACTAAGTTCATTTAGTCCTGTAAATTTCCATGTATTTTTAACATTTGTTTTGACGATTACATGAAGAATGGTTAAGTGAAGGGTTTAATTCTAAACCCCGAAGTTAAGCAACGATGAGGCTGGCCAGTACCAGATAGATGACCATTTTTGGAATGCTAGGCGCTGTATATGTTGGAGATAACTCCTGCATCTAGTATCCCGCTTGGTCGTCTTGACTTTCTTGCCATCAAGATCAAGACAAGAGTGTGGTAGATGAAAAAATTCCTCCACACTTTAAATTAAGTCAAGCGAAAGTCACAGCAAAACGGAAAAGGGGAAGATAACTGTTTGTAAATATAAATAACTGTGTGTAAGCCTTTATGGTCTACCAAAGATGAGGTAATATCACGTAACAACAAATTGCCGAAAAAAATTATCGTATTCTTAGCAAAAACAAGTTATTCATCGATTTTTTTTTTTTTTTGGTATCGATTATTTAAAGCATTTCCTATTTAATATTTATATTAGCAATATTGGGCTCATTAAAAAAAAAATATATTTATTTTTCAAAGGTTTAAAAGTGTTTTTCGTAAAAATAATGAAAATATATATTTTTGCTAATCTGAAAGATAATATATTCAACGAATTTCATACTTCAAAACACAAAAGATGAAAAATTAAACACATTCCAAATTCGAATTTTCAACCTCAAAATTTGATACGTGCAGTTTTTGTTTCATCTACAATTCTCACCCTCTTCATAATACATGTTGCTCAGTTTCGGCTAATTATTTTAAGCATATTTGTACCCACAAATAAAGGGGAGTCTAGGCATATATATATATCTCGATTATGAAAGAAAATGTACACCATTATAAAGTTCATTCTTCACTTAATAACTGGTGAAAATTTCGTATTGATTGGAAAATTACTTGATTTTTGGTAGATTTTTAAAAAGAGACTCAGTCAAAAATACTTACTACCTCCTTCCGTTTTGGCTGTGCCTAATTTAAATTATTAATAACCCTTCAAATGTTGCTTTAATTCGAAAAATATTTCATTTAAATTATTTGTTTGAAAAAAGAAACAATTTTACTTTATAAAAATCCAAAGTTACTTTATTAAAATATTTTCTTACGCAGACTTTTCATTGGCACTTCAAATAGGTGCAACAATTATACTTCAACTCAAAAAATGTTTCGGAAAAAAAATCCAATGTTGCTTTGATTGGGAAAAATGTTTCATTAAGATTATTTATTTGTTCGAAACAAAAAACAAAACAAAAACCAAACTGTTTTATAAAAATCCAATGTTGCTTTCATTACAAAATTGTTTTATTAAAATTATATTTTCTTACGGAGACATTTTTTCTGTTCGGAAAAATTCTTGTTTGTTACTTATTTGCCGTGTTATTCGACCAAGAATAAAATTGGAGTTATTGCCCCAAACAATGGCGGCCGCCCGAATACTACAGAAGTACCTTATTTTTATTTAATTTTAATTAATTTTTTTAAAGCAGAAACATAGAAAAATAATTAAATTAAAAAATGGTAAAAATTATACAAACGTTCATGATAGGAATGCACGGTGCCTGGCGGGGGAAAAGAAAAAAAACAAAACACCAGCACCTCCTACCTCTCTTTAACTACCTGATGTCATTTTCAGACAACATTTCGACTTTCTGACATTTTGGGCTTCCGTATAATCTATGTTTACACGGCTCCGGTTCTGTTGTGATTCTGCGAAGGAAGAATCTCTCGCTTTTGGAGGCCAATAAAGCTATATTTTTGTACAAACAAGGTGTTATTACTATTATTATTTAATTCAATATCTTATAACTTTACTAATTATCTTTGAAATAGACCCAGGAAATATTTATCTTTCGAAGGATTTTTACAATCAATTTATTTAACTTCAAAATTTATCTGAATTTGTTAGCTCGCCGTGAAGACATTTTTCATAACTTTTTGGGTTAGTTTTACTGTACACAGATTCAAAAAAGTTGTCAAAAAAAACAAAAACAAATATATAACAAATAAAGGTTATCAAAGGCAAGATAAGTTACTTTTCTACCCAACTGGATAATTTTTTAGTATTTTTATTTAATGTAACATGTTTATTCAGCTCGACAAACATACAGTGTTTACCAATGTGTTGGAAAATTCAAAATGGCGCCGAACTCTGCTGAACACGGTAAGTTTGGGAAAATGAGTTAAAAATAAAAAAATACAAAATACTGCGAGAATCTAGCTCAATATATGTTACCGTGACATACGCTGACATATATTCGGCGGGTTTAACAGTATTTGGTATAGTTTTTTTTATTTTTAACTCATTTTCCCAAACTTACCGTGCTAAGCAGAGAGTTCGGCGCCATTTTGAATTTTCCAATACATTGGTAAAAACTAGATGTCTTTCGAGTTGAATAAACATTTTACATTAAATAAACACACACAAAAAATATCCAGTTAAGTTAATTTTCAACCTATCTTACCTTTAATAACATTTATTTGTTATATATGTTTTTTGACAACTTTTTCGAATCTATGTGTATAGTAATACAAACCCAACTTTTTTTTTTTTTTCTCACGTGTACAATTTTTTTTTTTTTTTCCTTTTAGAAATTAACTTTAATCTTTAATCTTTCAAATACAATAAAAAATTTTTTAAAGTAGCAGGAAATCTACAAAAAAAAAAAAAAAAAAAAATGATAAACCGGCTTTTAAAACTATGTCCGCCTATCTTTATTCCACCATTTTTGGCCGCACCCTTATATATATAATTCAATATGGCATATTAGAAAAATAAAAAGGTATTTGCAGCTTCTCTTTCAATTTTCGGATTTTAATCATGTCAAATCACACTTCATTTCCTTAGTTTTGACGGATTGATTGTTTCTATTTCTTCTGATGAGTTAAGTGCATAATAGAGTCACTGATTGAATTGATATAATGATTAAGTGATTGATTTTGCGCTACGAAACAGATACTGTCAAGAATTATATGTCAACTGAATCAAAGAAATAAATAAGATGATCAACATCATGAATTTTGGAATATAACTGTCATTTATTCTCTCTCTCTCTCTATACATATATATATATATATATATCTCATTCCAGCGATCTCATTATGGTACCATGCCCTTTTGTTACCGTGCTGAAAAAAATTTAGAAAGCCATTCTTAACATGGGGAGAGAGCAGAGGGTGTTTAACTATTCTCTACTTTCATTTAATTAAATAAAAAGATATCGTAAAACTTGAAAATATTAAAAAAAACAAAAAAAAAACAGCGCGGTAACAAAAGTGCACAAGCACTCATTATTTGCAATATATATCATAGTAAGGTACAGCAAGAAACGCGGATATGAAAATGCAAAAAGACGTTCATCAAGTTCCGTCTGTGATGGTTTAATTAATTTCACGTCAGCTAATATTTGGGTTTGCGGATGAATGCCCTGAAAAAGTCACGTGATTGTAAACTTGTGTTTACCAGTTAAAATATGTAAACGAATTTGGCTGGGTTTTTTTTTTTAATGTTTTGTTTTTAGGAATAACAGAATATTTTAAAACTGGTGAACATGAACACTAGAAGTGACTTTTCCAAAGCATTCATACAGCCCAAATATCAGCTGACGTGATATTGTAAACACAGACGGAATTGATGAAAGCCGGGAGAAAAAAATGGTTGCATGCCCTTTAACTAGAAAAGTATGAACTTAGATGTGCTCCCAGTCTCTTTCTAAAATTGTTTAAAGACGGCGATTGTTTTTTATTGGCGAGTTTTTATTTTTTTATTTTTTTTTTTATTCCGGTCTTTCATGTCTACGATGAAATTAAAGTGTTTTAATGTTATGTTTATATATATATATATATATATATATATATATATATATAGTAAAACATGTTTTAAGTAATAAAAATGAAACGGTTGTTTAAGAGTAGATAATGCCGAAACTTATATCGCTTTAAAACGTTTACGTGACTGTAATAGAAATTAAACGTACAAAGTCCCGACTCTTCTCCCGAAATTATTTACTTTTATTTACAAAAATGTGTTCGCCGAAGAACTAAAACTGTACGAGTTGTTCAATTGTTCATCTAGAATGTGATAATATTAAAAACCATACATAAGTGAATGTTTTCGAATGAGATTTTAACAAAAAAATAAGCGGATTTGATTCGAATTATCATTTGCTACCTTAAAATTTCTTTTACTGAAATGACTATCATCATAAATGTCACAAAGAAAAACAAAATTCAATAATTCGGGCAAATGTGCAGAAAGAAAAACTTAGGTATTTTTTTTACGACCTGCCCCAGCGTAATATAAACACCCCCAACCACCCATGTTAAGAACGGCTTTCGAGGTTGGGGAGGGGTGTTTATTCTGAAAACCGTTCTTAACATGGGGAGGTTGGGTGTTTATAACACGTCGTAAAAATTCACCAAAACTTAAAATGTTTTAGTTTTGTCGTTTCTCATCTGCCAAGAGAATTTTTTTTCTTTTAGAACTTCAAACTTCTCACATCTCACAGGAAGAAGGCCTTCGCGCTTATGTCAGAGTGAAGTGTGGTTCTGTTTTTATATCCTAACAAAAGATCATATGTATTACCCTCTCCTTTGAGAGGATAGGGAATCAATTCAACGCCGGTTTATTGCCAGGGATGCCGATGAGTTTTTTTGTTTTTTTTTGGAGGGGGGGGGGGCACTCCTCTCCCTCACCACTATTAACTAGCCGTATCTAACCTTGTCCGAAGTCGAGGTCAATGTAAATAAACATCAATTGTCAAGGAACAAAGTGTAGCATCCGTTCTGACGTTACATTTTGTCTGTTCTATCCTTGGTCACTGACCAATGGTCAGTAAAGGAGACGGAAGCAATTTTTATTTTAGTTCCAGTTCCGGGCCCCGGGGTGACCAGTTTTGAGAAGCTAGGTTTATTTTCCTCCACATTACAAATCGCGACCCTGTGCCTAACTTTGCCCCGTGGAGAGACACGTAAGTAGGAGAACCATCAGACAATAAAAATACAATCAAGAATACTTATGCAAAATACGGACCGTGCGGAAATGAAACCCATTCGTTGTTATTTAGAAACCCATTCTAAACATGGAGAGGGGAACTTTGCTAACTATTCTGTGCTTTCACCTAACAATTTAATAAAAAGATACTGTAAAAATTGAACTTAATTTGAACATTCTATCTAAAAATTTACTGTATAAACACAGAATTAAGCAATCGAAAAGAAAAGAAAAAGAAAAGAAAAAAAGTCGAATATACTACGTTTACGTATGTTTTCATTTTTTAGACCGGTGGTGACTGGTGCGGTGGTGCAATGTGTATTTTTATTTTTTAGACCTAGTTCTTAAGCTCGGTGCTAGTTTTTCATTACGATTTGCTTTTAAACCTTTTGCAATGTTTTACGCGTAAAATAATGTTATTTATGACAAAAGCAAACGTCGTATGGTTAAAATTGAAATAACGTTTGTCGTTTAAAAATAATATCTTACCTTTAAGATACCAAGAGTGGGAAGGAGGAGGAGGCCAAGAATCCGTCGACGTATTCGTCATGATTTAAAGTTTACTTTTTAAATATTTTCTTTTTACAACAATTATAAACTTTAAAAGTTGACAAAAGTAGAAAATAAAGTCACCTGCATAAAATTGCAGGATATGTGTGAAAAAAACGAACAAATCCTGTATTTTTGTAACTCTTATTTTATCCTGCAAGTCAGACATAAGAGTCGGTACTTTTTTTAAAGGTTCGTATTTGTTTTGAGTTTTTAATGTCATGGATTTTGTGATTTAATAAGAGAAAAAAAGATTGAGGATGGCGACATTTGGTTTGATGACAAGGGCTTACCCCCATAAAACGAGGGTGTTTCTTTTCTGTTGTGGTTTTTAGAATAATTTTTTGGTGTGAATATTACGGTTTGAAAAATAAACAGGAGGAACGTGTCCGATTGTTGTGTCGGTATTGATAAAGAGCATAGTCGTGAAGTTGATGGACATGACGTCGACAACAAAATTATTAGCCCAGAATGACGACAAAAAAAAATAGCTAGACAAGTAGATGAGAGTAAAACAAATCAGCTCGCTCTCTCTCTCTCTCTCTCTCTCTCTCTCCCCCTATCTCCCCCTCCCCGTCTCTGTCTTTCTCTCTCTGAAAAAGAAAGACACTAATCAGCAACAGAGGGGGAGGAGGAGGAGAAGAAACGGGTGAAGAAAACAATGTGTAAGTTTTGCCTTTTTTCCTCCCCTTCTTTTACAAAATAAAAACATAAAAAAAAAGAAAAAAAAACACAGGCACAAGGTGCCCGTTTCGGTGTTATATTAAAGAGGGAGGGAGTTACAAAAACGGAGTTTCGACTTCGGCATAGGGTTTTTATTTTCAGTTTCCAGTAAATAAAATAAAAGTCATAATATATATATATATATATATATATATATATATATATATATATATAAAGGCCATTCTCGGCCTTCATTATGAATAATAATAAAAGAAATGTGAAATGTATTAAAGTTTAGTTTAGTTGTTACTACTACTACTGCTACTACTAAGTAATACAACTTTTACCACTAAATTTTTCGTACTTCTGACGACTTCCCGGGCAACAAAACTTATATATATATATATATATATATATATATATATATATATATATATATATATATATATATATATATATATGCTTCTTTTTTTTTTTTTTAATGCAATATGGAGTTGGGTTTGTGTTTCTTAATTTAATAATTGACTTATATAAATACATACTCTTTTGATTTTAATGTAAAGGGGGGGGGGACATTGCAAAGTTTCACAAATAAAATTTTTAAAAAATCATTTGACTTTGAAAGTTAAATGCAATTATTACGTTATTGTCGGTATTCATTTAATTGTGGACTAAACCATACAACTACTATAAAACAATGCTGTTTTAAGCTCTATTTATAAAGTTACAGCTTCCAAACTTTATTCTATTTTTTTAGTAAATGAGGATTTGCTACGAACAATAAAAGTAATGTTCAAATGATTTTCTATTCGACAGTTTAAATACTTGGAAAATATTTCCAAATTTCGAAGGGTCATAAAATTATTTTCAACTGTCAACAAAGGATTAAAATGGATAACTTATTTACAAAAAAAAAAAAAAAAAATCAAAACACACTATTGTGGATTTTATTTTTAAACTTCGTTTTGTTTTTCCTTATTATATGTTATATTATCGATGTAACTCAAAGTTACATCAGTCCGAAAAATGCGGACACACAAGAAGTGAGTGGTCACACAATTATATAAAACTAATTACGTTAAAACTATTCCGAATATTTTTCTTACAAATATTCCGTGAAAAGAAGAAGAAAAGAGTTGGTAAATATGCAAATTTCTTCGTTTCTTTCTTTCTTTTTACATTTAATTTTTGGAATTGCATAATATTTGAAATGTGCAATTTTTTGTTCAAGTTCTACAAAACATGTAAAGAGTGAATAAGAAAAGAAATCTTGGTAAAAAAAGAAAAAAAAAAAAGGTGGGACGTAAGCAAGCAGCACTTGCAAACATCGTTGCAATTGCAAACATGCAGAAAGATTTTTTTTTTTAAAATAATACAAAACTATCCGTAGAGTGGGGGGGGGGGGGAATGGTGTAGTCACTTGCTTATTAGGTAAGCACGTTATATCACACAAACTTATGAACATTCCCGGAGTTTCTTTCATAGATATAATTTTTCATATCCATATACAATATTACCAAAAACAGAAAGTGAACGATAGATAAAAATAAATAACAGTACGTTAATCTTAAATTATTGAGATTGAAATAGATTTCGGCATATTTTGGGAATTATTCCCCCAAAAACTTTTAAAAATTCACTTTACGTAAACCATGTAGTAGTAGTAGTAACACCATTAAAAGCACGAAGTTATAACGAGTTTTATAATTCACATGAAATTCTGAAATTAAAACTAAAAAATAACCTTAAGACTTTAAAAGATAAACTCGATTTTTATTTCAGAACAAGACATATATATATAAAAAAGAAAAATCAATTTTCATCAAACGAAAATGTAAATCCAAACTTTCATTTTGCGCTCAAAATCAACCGAAAGAGAATAAACTAAAGCGTTAAAGTTCCTTGATACGACAGAGGGGCGTCCAAGAATTAAGCACAAACGAACCATAATACTTGACTAATACATTTTAAAACTTTAATTCAAGCTCGTAATGACTTTCCGGTTTAATTTAAGAATCAAGGGTTATTGTTTACTTCCGGTTATCATGGGGTAAGATTTAATTGTATGAAAAATCAAAACGTACATAATTTACTATTATAATTGTTAAGAAACGGTTGCCAATAATAAAAAAATATATATATCGTTAAAATGAATATAATCTTCATAGGAGTGAAATGTTGTGCATTTCTCTCCTAATAATTACTTAAATAAACACAAGGCCAAACGACATTGCTTTTAACAAAACAATAATAAAGGGTTTATTTAAAAAAAAAAAAAAAAAGGTGAGATTGTATCTCAAACTGGAGAGAAAGAAAGAAAGTGTAAATGTCTGTTTGAAGGTGTCGTCTGCAATCAGACTGCAGTCGTCAACAAGTAGCAGTGGAAGGGGTGAGTGAGAGAGGTCTAGGTCGCTTGCTGGCGTCTCTCTGGCGATCGCAGCTGAGATCCCAAAGGGCTAAAAATAGTCCTTAAGAGGACAGCTCAAATCAATGCGCCCTGCCAACCGATTGGTCAGTGTGGCCGAAACACTTTGGCACCGAGCATTGATCCGCTTATAGTAAATAGTTTGTTGACTGCTACAATGCTACATCACCCCCTGCTTAGGCGAAAAGCCGATGACGAAAAATAAAAAGGTAGCAGTCTTTAGAAAAATATAGAACACAAGGAAACGTAATGTCTGGAAGTTTATGTTGCCGAAGAAAGAATATATAAAGTATTTTTTTTTTTTTTTTTTAAATAAACCGAATTTACAGGGGTTTAAATATACAAAGTTTTGCATAATTTTTGGGGTCAATGTACACGGCGACCACTACGTGTAGAAGTGACATAGATGTCATTTTCAGTATTCACTTCAGGTGTATCATGTGTGAATGTAGGTGGGATATGTGTGTCTTGTGTTTCTGAGTCAAGAAAAGCTCTTTTCACTCTGTCAACAGATACTGTTTCTTTTTTGCCCTAATATCCAGGGTGAAAAGTTTAGAAGTGCGTGATAACACGCGATAAGGACCAGTATAAGGTGGTCTTTTCTAAGAAACACGTGTGTCCATGAAGAAATGTCTTTGGGAACCAAAGATTTTATGGCCTGTTCCCTAGATTTCATGGGTGGGAGCTTACTAAAGTAAGCTTGCAATCTGTTAATAAACAGAGCTAGATCTGACAATCCTAGTTCTATCGGGATCAGCATCTGACCTGGCAGCGATAGAGGTACTACATAGACAAGTTTGACTGGAGAGTATCCCAGGTCCTCTTTGATAGCTGCACGACAGCCAAGAAGGACAACAGGTATGTATTCGCTCCATCGCTGTTGGTCAGGCAGCTTTCAATTGTCGATGGAAGCGTTCTATCAGCTGGGTGATAGCTTGTTGTTTGAATACGTTTGATCCCTAAAATCCTGGAAAATTCTTGGAACAGGTGGGATTCAAACTGTGCTCCACGGTCTGTGGTAATTGTTGTGGGGACTCCATAGCGCGATATCCAGCCCGATATAAGGGATCATGCTACAGATTCAACCGAAATGTCCTTTCCACCGTGTGAAATGGTCTATGCAGGTCAGGGGAGATAAGTAAATCCCTGGCTGACTGGCCATGGCCCAACCCGATCGATGTGAACATGGCTGAACCAAGCATCTGGGGTGCTGAATGTTCCCAAGGGTGCACAGATATGTTGTGCACCTTTGACTTCTGACAGGAAACGCAGGAACGTGTCCAGGTAGTGATATCCTGCCTCATATTAGGACAGAAAAATCTAGCTGTAATCAGCTTCACTGTGGCTTTGCATCTGGGGTGTGCCAGATTGTGTAGTGTGTCAAAGACAGCTCTACAATGAGTCATGGGAACAAACGGTCTAGGTGAATCTGTTGAAGTGTCACATATGATCTGCGTGTCCGAAGTAGGCACGGGCAGATACACGAATTTGCAAGTTGCGAATTCAGGTGACGACAGATCCAACGTGTCCAGACTTTGCTGGTCTAAGGCCATTTGTTGTAAATCAGTATCCGAAGGTGAGGGCAGAGAATTAATAGGGAGACGGGATAAGGTGTCTGCCGCAGTGTTCTGTCCCCCAGAAATATGTCGGATATCGCTGGTAAATTGCAAAACAAAATCCAAGTGACGAGTTTCGCGAGGTGAATATTTGTCTGGCTTAGCACGCAGTGCAAATGTAAGCAGACGGTGATCAGTGTAGATCACAAATTGTTGACCCTCGAGTGAATGCTGAAAGTGTTTCACTGCGAGGTACATAGCCAGGAGTTTGCGGCCAAATGTGCTGTAACTTTGTTTTGCCCGTTTCAGCTGCCTCAAAAAATATGCGAGGAGTTGTAGTTGTTGTTGGTGCTGTTGTTGCAACACTGCACCTACAGCTGTGCCCGATGCATCCACAACCAGTGAAAACTGGGCATCAGGCACAGGATGTGCAAGTAATGTGTGTGTTGCTAGTTTCTCCTTCACTTCTTTAAAGGCTTTCAGCTGAATATCATTCAGTGAAATCTGCTTATTTTTCTTCCTGTTATGTAACAAGTCAGAAAGAGGAGACAAGAGATCCGCACAGTGTGGGATGAAGCACCTGTAGTAATTTAGCAGGCCGAGGAAGTACCTTACTTGGCGAAGTGAAGTGGGTGGTTTAAGGTCTTGTAGAGCCTTAACCTTTTCAGGTAAGGGAGATATACCCTCTGGGTTGATGATGTGGCCCAGGAAAACTAACTCTGAAGCACCAAAAACACATTTACCAGGGTTCATTCTAACCTGGTACTGTTGAAACCGTTCGAACAGTAGGCGGAGGTGAGTGACATGTTCCTCAGGTGAGGCACTTGCCACTAGAATGTCATCTATGTAGTTATAGACAAAGTCTAAATCACGCACTACCTCGTTCATGAAGCGTTGAAAGGTACTAGCCGCGTTTCGCAAACCAAAAGGCATAGTTAAAAATTAAAACGCTCCAAACGGAGTTGTTACAGCAGTTTTCGGGATGTCGGCTGGATTCACTGGAATCTGATGGTATGCCTTAACCAAATCTAGTTTGGAGAAGGTTTTACAATCGTGCAGTGAAGAAGCGAAGTCCTGTATGCGTGGGATTGGGTAACGATCGGGTACCGTAGTGGCATTCAATCGTCGTATGTGGGAATAGACGAGTGATTTACCGCTTGCAGTGTGATAGGTGAAACGGGCGGCTTCTCGGTAAGGAGTTTCAGTGGCCAAATGCTGCAAGCTGCTCCTGTATCAACCAAGCAATGCGCTTGGGATAAGGAGTCAATGATAAAATAGGCACAGTTGTGGGAGGTGTGTGGAGAATGTGCCATGCTCAGTTCTCCAGACGATCGTTTCCCTTGTTCAAATACGAACAGGGCATTGTGCATCCTTGCCAAAACGACTATGATAAAAGCATAGTCCTGGCTTGCTAGAGTGACGGCGGTGATGTGGGGATGGCGAACGGCTCTTGTAGCAGCGTCTGGGTGATTGTGATCTGGCCACACTCTGCTTCCTCACCTCACTGGTAAGCCGCTCAAGAGCGTCAAGTATAGCCAAGGAAGTGGCTTCTTGACTTGTGTCCCTAACTTTGGCTGAAGTCTGGGGGATAGCTGCGGTGGTAGGACCCTTGGTAAAGTCCATAACTTTATCTGCCGATGCCGCTACAATGTTGACAGAGTTTTTTTCCAATATAGTAGCTAAAATGGCTTTCACCTGTGTCAGCAGCCTCGAAAAGAAAAGCTGTTTTATAAGGGCACTGTCAGCGGGGACGTCTTCAGCTAACTATCTCTTGTTTTAATTTTCTTATCACTTTGTTTTTTCTGGGGATGGGGCATTCTACCTGATGCCAAACATTCTCCCATTAGTTTAGTTACTCCAATCGAGAGATCTTTTTAAGAGTCTAATCATCCTCTTGCTATTGTTTGTATTTCTTTTGCACTTGGTTCACCGGGTATATTCGGCAGTTAGATTTTGCAATTCTTTCTCATTAGCCCGGTTGCTCCTATAATGACTGGTATGATTGATACCTTAAGATTCCAGTTCCTTTTCATTTTGCTATTTTCTCCCTCTCTGCCCTGTTAAGGCCAGCATCATTAGGGACGCTTACTTCAACTAGGGTTGCCACATTCTCCTTCTTGTCCCATATCACTATGTCAGGCTTAATAGCCACATTTTCTAGGTATGTAGCTGTTGGTATTTCGTAGTCATAGTGGATGGTGTATGACTTATTTCATGATGCATGTGTGTGCGCATAGTAAAGTGACTTATTACATCGTGGAGGAATCGCTAGCAGACATTTCAAATAAGTTTTTAAAAAATGTGGTTCTTTTTTTTGTGTTGTTATATATTTTTTTTTTCTGCTTTTTAATTTTTCAAAATTAAGTTTTCACGAGCGGTTTACAAAAACATATTTTTATGTTTTTTGTTCTTTTTTTGTGGCGGATTCAATTATAGAACTTGTGCAGTTTAACAAGTGCTTATGCAGCTCCACTAAACCGTTCTTCCGTAAGTAATGCGAACGCGCTGATATTTACCGAGTAGAATACCGTTTAACATTTCACAGAAATTCTGTGTTTACATTGGGGGGGGGGGGTGATGGGGAGC
Source organism: Euprymna scolopes (assembly GCF_053919585.1). Lineage (NCBI taxonomy): Eukaryota > Metazoa > Mollusca > Cephalopoda > Sepiida > Sepiolidae > Euprymna > Euprymna scolopes. Next base: position 110,948,965 of record NC_136500.1, read on the forward strand.
AGGGGGGGTGTCGGTGTGTTATTTTACCATTTAAATACTGAAACAAAATTACTAAAAAAACGTACAGGTTTATAAAATTCAAACCTTTTAAATTAAAAAATTGTAATAAAAATTATTTTCATTTTAACAACATTTTTAAAAATTTTTTATTGCCAATCTTTTCTTAACAATTACAATAGTAAATTATGTAACACTTTGATCTTCCATACAATGAAATCTTATCTTATGACAATCGGAAGAAAATAATAAACCTTGATTTTTAAATTAAACCGATAAATTACAAAGGAATTTAACAGCAACGTTTCAGCAGCGCTTTTTATGCCTGCCACCAATCACAATCAAAGATTTGTCTTATGTGACTTAAATCAATGGCAATCATTTAAAATTGAATAAAAATCAGTGGTAATGCATGAGAGCATTACCAATTTGAAAGGTGAATTTGGGACGCTAAAACCTACACAATCGAAAAATTCACCGTAATTACTTCCTTCCTCAATTATATTCTTAAAAATGATTTCTAATGGAAGACGTGGATTTCAAACCATTTTTCGATTGCGTGGGTTTTAGTGTCCCAAAATTCATCTGTCAAATTTGTACTGTTCCTAGCACCGAAAAATCGTCTGCTTTGAATATTTTGAAATGAAAACCGGTGCTTATTTTTATGTCTACTAGTGCCTTGAATATTTACCGAATTTACAATATTTTTCTTTTCTTTTCAGTTCCTTTCTCCTTTTTTTTTTTAATTTTAAAAATAGAATTAACGTCAATACTTTTCTGATACTACACCTCGTCTTGTCTGTCATCAATCAGTAAATGAGAAATCTTTCTAGACTAGGACAATTTTAATTTTTGCACAATTCATAATGTCCATTTTTAGAGAGATGAATTTTCCGTACATTAAAAACCCACCTTGTGTCTAAACTCTGTCCTTGTTAACGTTAATTCTATTTATTTATTTATAGTAATAATAATAATAATAATAATATATATATATATATATATATATATATATATATATATATATATATATATATATAAACATCCAAGCAAGACGACTGAATGTCAAATTAGTTAACAAGAAGGAAAAGATGTGCCAGATTACAGATTTTGCCGGCCCAGCAGCCCCAGAGTGAAGATCAAAGAGACGGAAAAGCAAGGCAAATACACTGAACTAGCCAGAGAGCTCAAAAGAATATGAAAGATGAAAAAAGTCAGGATAAAGCCACTTATAGTAGGAGCGCTAGGAACAATACTGAAAAACTTTGAAAAGAGAATGGGAGAGATCGGAATCAAAGGGATGGCTGATAAGTAGGGCTAGGACAACAGCATTTTCTTTTCATTGTTTTGACTCTCGAGTGTGTATGCCTTCATATCTTATATGGTTTTATATAGAGTGGTGTGGTTCTTGGTTGATTAACTGTGTCTGTGTCGGATATATACTCGAGAGTCAAAATAATGATAAGAATATTCTGTTGTCATAGCCCTACTGATAAGATACAATGGATAACAGTAATGAAAACTGTTGAAGTATTAATTTGAATGTCGAAAATAGTAATATATCCAAAACTAACGATTACATTTATATATTGATAAACATACGCAACAATGCATGTTTAATAGGGTTGCAATACATGCAGAAGACAGGTCTGTGATGAAAAGAATATCTGGCTCAGGGCTTGACCACCTAAAATTTGATTTTTCTATTTGAAAACGTAATTGTCTCTTTCAAGTAAAGCTTCATGTTGAGAAAGTAGACCACTTTGAATTCTACAGAAGTAATGTCCACTCCACATAATAAACACTTTGAAATTAAACCGTTGATAGTCTAGTTATGTGGTCAATCCCGAATGAGAGGATGCCTATTCCATCAAAGCCGGCAAAGGGTTTCTTTTAGTGTTGGTCTGAAAGACAGGGACTGTTTGTGTTCGGTTGGAAGGGATGTGTGTTCATATAACAGGCCTGTCGGTTTGTAAAGAAACATGAAGTATGATTGTAACCTCTCAGCATGAAATATAATTACTTGCTGTAAACTTTACTTTTGATTTTGTTTAGAAGAAAAATCCTTTTATTACAGCAAACCAATACGAGTTATGCAGTGAACACACACACACACACACACACACAGATGCAAGTTCACATATTGAATAACAAAGTAACCGGGTGCAATAATCTGGGGCATTTTTTTACATCCCTTATTTCTGACTTAAAATTTTTTTTTTTTTTTTTTTTTTTTTTACATTTTTGTTCTTTCGTCTTATCAGGACTTTAATGTTAAGGTTATTTGTAAATGAAGTATTTAACTTCAAACTTTTGCTTTCCTATAGCGAATCAATAAACAAACGTTTTGTTATCTAACATATAAAGTTATTCTGTTATATTTTAAAAGTTGGACCTAAGTAGCATTTACACTGACATACCAAATATGATTTTGACTAGCTAATGTTCACATGTTTTTGTGATAGTATACATTGCTCCAGTTCTGCCTGGATAACTAATAATATTAAAGCATATTTCATTTTTGACCGATTACCTCATATTTTTAATTCAATATAAAAGAATTATGTCCCTTATAATCAAAATTTTATTTCTTTTTTCATATGTTTCAAATATTCTCTCTCTTTTTCTCTCTCTCTCTCTTTCTTTTTCTGGGTCCTGGATATGACCTTAAACTATATCCAGTGGTGAGGCCCCAGCTTGCGGGTTTTGGGGAGTGTGGAGCCACCCTTTAATTACCATTGCTCCCAGGTCCACTCTGACCCGGAGTGGTAGTAACTGTTAGGGTCCCAACTATGGGTTAAATAGAAACCGACTTGAAAACAACAAATATATTCTATTAAAAAATTTTTCTTCAAAATCTTTGGGTTCGGCATTGAATAACCTTAAAAGGGTTAATATGCCGTAAAACAAAAACAACCAAACCAAACCTTTCTCTCTCTCTCTCTCTCTCTCTCTCTCTCTCTCTCTTTATATATATATATATATATATATATATATATATATATATATATATACAAAATCCTAAATTAATCTCTGTCTTTTCAAGGAGGTGTTAAATAGTATTACTACCTATGGTGACATTCCCTTTTGTTTGTAATGGAGTATTTCAATCCTTTTATTCTTTCCTTTCTTTTATTACCTTCGACTGTTTATAAATGCAGAGGGATTAACAGATGACATATAAAATAAGAACAAGTGGATGGATGACACAACATATATTTAAAGAGGGTGAAAGTGATAGACAGAAATTCAGTAAGAGATGAGTCACTTGATGAGTTATTTGTGAAATAAGACAAATTAAAACAATGAAAATAGGAGGTTTTTAAACATAACTAAATCATAAAACAGAGGAATATTTTAACATTTTTTTGTGTGGTTTACAGGAAAAACGCAGAGGGGAAACAAACGTTGATTGACTCAGTTTTAGTACAATAATGGATATATAGTAAAAGTAGTATTATTAATATTATTTACTCACTTGGACTTTTCACATAACTTATTATTTATGACTGCTGACTGGCAATGAAAAATGATGTTTCTTCAGATTTCCAGCACTCTCTGCTTCTTTTGGTCACCATTGGTAAATAATTATTTTCGCAACACAGCTGTTTACTATTAATTCCTCAATGATAATGTTTGTTGATTTTCTGGACCATGACTATTAATGATTTTCTGGACCATGACTATAATGTTGATTTTCTGGACCATGACTATTAATGAGTTAATGGCAAATTACAGCTAATTAGAACAATTAAAATGGAAGGTTTTATAAACATAACTTAGTCCTAAAACTGGCTTCCACTGTCAGGCATTGTCTGGCAGTGACAGCTTTCAGGAGCTACAGAAAAAGGTTGGATTCATTATTCGAAAGATGAGAATGATAGACTGAAAAATCCAAATAAAATCAATTCAGACTTACACTTCTTGTTCGTGCCAATGTCACAGTAAATACAAGCTCAGACCCTCAAGCAAATGACCAGGTTTTTATCTCAGCCTGAAGCACTAGCTACATTGAAGAGCTGTGATACAGTGAAACAATCTATCTGGCTGATATGAACAATAAGTACTTTATAGGCGTTTTTAAACCTTATGCTGAGTGATTTTAAATTATTTTATCATGTACTAAAGCATCAATGCTTATTAAGGCTGAAAGGCCACTCAAGGATAAGGATTAATAAGTTTGTTAGGTGGATGGTGAGATAAAATCGTGAGGATTGAAATTTGATAATTTCAGAAGAAGGCTCATCAAGAATTTGTTAACATCAAACTTGAAAACGACCATGCTGCAATCAACCGTGAAGCGACCCTGTGATGTTGTATTCCACCAACAAGTAATTCTTGGACAGAAACTTTGTTCATGGAAGTTCCATTTAGTTTTAGACACACATAGGAAGAAAGGAAAATTATTTACAATGATTGTAGCTAGAATGTTTTACAGTTTTTATGTTTTTTTTTTAATTTAGTGTGAATGTAAATTTTACATTATTATTATAAAACTGAGATCAAATCAGGATTGCTATACATTTTTTTTTTTGTTATAAAACTTTTGTTTCATGAGACATGGCCAGATTAGAGATCTATGTAAGCTTTGTGGGTAAAAAGGCAACATTAAAATAATCATCAAGGTATCTATTAAAAATGCCAGAAATTATTTATGGGTCACATTTATGAATAACTGCACTTGTTGTGACAGTGTTTATACTGTAAATGCTGTTTATTGTCTACAAAGCAAATTTTAACGAGTCAGCAAAAAGTAAAAATGAATTTCTCGTTATTTTATTTGTACTTTATATACAAAAAGTACATTGCACACACACGCGTGCACACACACACACACACACACACACACACACACACACACACACACACACACAGAGTCTCGTAATTGTATAAATGTGCACACAGAAACTGCAGTGTTAACCAAAGAAACTTTATTTTGCAATACAAATAAATTCTAATGTACATATTGAATGAAATCTAAGTTTACCTATATAAAGGGAATTTATAGAGGGCAATACAATGTAGAGGTGTAACAGATCGACACAATCTGGAGCAAATTAATGCTGGAATAAGCTATGCAGATGCACTTTTTATTAATACGGTATGACATCTGTAATTTTTCTTATATTTTATACTTGCATAGAGTTCTTATTTGCATCAGTATGGTCAGATGAAAGTTCTGTATTGTTTGATATTTCAGGGAAATGAAAATGTGTTTGATTTTAGTTCAAACGTGCATACAGGACCTATTGTTAACGTGAGCAGTTTCGCAGAAATTTAAAGCTGATAATGGATTTTTATCCCTTTTACTTGTCTGTTTCTTTTTAAACCCCTAAAAGCACCTGGGAGGCTGTATTTTGTCCATGAGCTGTAGTTTAGTAACCCCTGATCTAGGTTAACTTTATATGGTTGATGGCACTCTCTGGGGTGAACCCTTTACATCATGATATGCCTCTTTTGCACCATATAGTGAAACCTTTCCATAAGTTGCATGTCGGATACTGAGATTGTAGTAGTAATTCTTCTAATGCACTCACCTCCAAAAGACAGAAAGTCTGTTTGGTTTGCTGTCAATACACAGGGGCTGGGAGAGAAAGAAAAAGAAGAAGAAGAAGAAGAAGAAGAAGAAGAAGAAGAAGAAGAAGAAGAAGAAGTGGTAGGCATGGTTGGTTTTATGGGAAAGAGAGCGAAACTAACTGCGAGAATTCCTGAGATTTGAGAGGAATAAAAGACCGAACTCGGACCGATAGGTGACTGTGCTTTTGCTCAGGCAGAGAAAACAGTGAGAGGAGAGGAAAGTCCCTCCCTAAAGAAAGTTCTGGCTCAAAGTGAGAAAGAAAGTGAGGCTGAAGGACCCAGCAGAGATTCATCTATTGAATCATTACAATGGATTTTATGATGAACTCTTCAGATAGGATTAATTTGTTTTGGATCATTAAAAGTATAAAGAGTAGAAAGTGAACTAGAGATTTACTTTCAGCAGCTGTCACAATTTCCACTTTAGTTTGTCCTTTAGTCCTCAAATTCCACAATATTTCTGACAAAGGGAGAAGAATTGCTGCTTTTTGGATCGGCTGTAGTTTTGAGCAGGTGATATGTGAATTTTTAAAAATCCTCTCATGGTATTCATCATCGTTTAACTGTTAATCTATCTATCACATTCGGCGTTATCCTCAAGTGTTTTTCAGTCTTGATAAGTGGTGATTGATTAATATTTAAAAACATCCTTAGAATCATAAGATTAATTTTTTAGATTATAAGATAAACCTTTTTAATCATATAAACCTTTTTAATCATAATCTACATTGTTTAAATGTGGAAAGTAAAAAGTGAACATTGGCTTTACTTTAGGCAGCCTCGTAAATCTAGCTTTTCTTATTTTGTCCTTTAATCCACACATTCCAGGAGCGATATTTCTGACATGGGGAGAGAATTGCCATTTTATGGATCGAAATCTATTCATTTAACACTTATGGTTCACTAGTTTTTGACCTTGCAATGTGTTATAGCCATGTTAAAGGGTTATAAGCAAAACTGAACGCCGGAATAATGTAACAACATGTATTACAAAAACATACAAAAGGTGGGTTGTTCATCTAACTGATAAACAATCTAGGGTGGTTCACCGAAAATCGACTTCCAGCTCACGGCTTGGTCTTCCGGTATTTATTGAATGTGGAATAGTCTATGAGTAGGTAACTGTTGTAGTCCTGTTTAGGGGGTTACAATATTAAGATGAAAGAGTTCTAGTGTTCACTGTGAGCGGTTAAACTATGTGTGTGCTTTCTGCTCGGCGGCAGAAATGTCTGGCTTACATAGTGCCAGACAAATCCATACTATCATAGGGATGTCAACTACCCCAGAACAGTAACACAGGTTAGTTCTACCACAACACAATCGTTTTTTTTAAGCTCCTTACATCAAGTAGTGTTAAAGAGCATCTCTCCTCTCTCTCTCTCTGGCTCTTTCATACTCTCTCTATTTTCTCTCTCTGTGTCTCTATTAGATAGTAGATCGAGAGAGAGAGGGAGAGGGTGGGAGGAGGTCAGAGAGATATTTTTGTAGTTAATCCACGTTGCAGGAAGTGACGTTTCATCTAACCGGATGTCATGTGATGCTACGTGGCAAGGTTGGTGAAACATTGAGTCTCTCAGAAAAAGCCGAGCCGAGCAGAAGTCTAAAATGGTTCTCTCCTAAGTAAGGGGGGAGATGCGCGCCCCAGACGTGGGACGTGGTAGGTACCCACAGTGGAGACCATCAATGGCGACATCTGCAGATCATGCCTGGGAGAATAAAAGGTTGAAAACCCAACATCTGTCTTCATCTTGTGTATTCCGGCGAAAACAGCAAGAGAGCTCCACCCAGATGAAGACTCTCCCAGAGCAGCAAAACCAGGTATGAACTTCTATATATAAACACATAAATACACAACCAGCGTCCTAACCACTAGACAAACGGTTTAAGGGATCTTGGGTCCCGTTCTCTCGTCTCTTTACACTCGTAATATCTCTCTCTCTCATCGTCGTCAACTTCTTCTCTTCATTAGTAAAATGGACACGTCATCACCAGGGTACCAGTATCCCTCAAGTAAAGTGTCCAACTCAAATCCTCTTCTCCCTCCCTTATGTAACAGTAGCTTCATGCCTTGTCTGAAGCGATTTCCATAAAAACAGAAGTATCCATCTTTCATATCCTATAATACATCACTCTGACTATAACATGCATTGCTTGAATCATAAAATGCACTTTTTAGGCATAAGATGCATATATTGCATCACAAAATAGATTATACAATGCTTTATGATGCTCATTTTGATTTTTTAAAGCAAAAAGTTGTGTCTTATGGTTTGAAAAAATACAATATATTTTATTGCTTAAGAATGCTTTAAATATAAAATCTCATTACTTTTGGATTTTACCTCATATTTTGTGTGTTTGTCTGTCCCTAGGATGTTGATCAGTCTTTCTTGCTGGACAGTCTAAATCAAAATTTGAAATGGAAAACTGTATACGAGTAAATCTAATCTAAAATGTTCTCTCTGGATGCTTAAATGGGTCAGTAATGACAATAGGAAGGATAACACCCTTGAAATTTGAAAAAAAAAAAAAATTAAACAAAAACAATGGACACTCCCGATTGTGTTGTATTCATCAAAAGTTACTCTATCCAGGAGCACTTGAAATTCTTTTTCCATTTATCAACTCTGAGTTGGTCAATTGTTTCTTCTCCTCAAACCTCTTAATATACTACAAAAAAAAAAAAGAAGAAAAAAAAGGAAAATACATGTTCAAACTATTACACATTACATAACAGAAACATTGTAATATAGATTTTGTCTGTTCTGTCCGTGCAAATCTTTCTAGACTGAGGCAATGTTTATTTTTTGTTCCAATTCACAGTACACTATTTTAGGGAACTGGATTTTCGCATCATTAATAATCGACATTATGTCCAACTCTGTCATTGTGGCAAGGCAAGTAAATGGGAACATTGTAATATGATAAAAGTTGTCTACATGACAATGTTTATCGCCTCTCTTCTCTATCTCTATATACAATAAAATAGGAACAATTATTTCCATCTATAAAATGACACCATAGCAAAAGAAACACTGAGGCCAGACATTAAACCAAAATAGCCATGCTACCTGCCTATATCTCATGCATGTTTTCCATTAATAATCAATCGGTTTGATTACAATTCATAAAATGCTACAATTTCTCTGATCTGATTCACTCCCATTTAGAACATGTTTAGAGATTATAGCAAGGCAACTTACCCACTAATTATTTTCTACTTCCACTATCCTAGTCATCACCGGAGCTAATATTTCATAGTCTGTATTTATTGTCACTCACCATAATTATTTCGTTTTGACAGTATGTGATTCTATCACACACAAACAGACCATTACCTTGAGAACTAATGAACGCTCCCGGTTAGTTTCACTTCCACTTACGGTTAGTTTCACTTCCACTTATAGCAACACTTTCATTTCATTCTCAGTTTTGCAAGTTTTCTATTCAGATCAAATTTTTTCAAAATAGACCTAACTTTGAAACTCTTAATGTAATATGATGTAACCCTATATCATATAGTGGACAATATTTATTCATCCTACTGATCAAACCTGGTCAGTCAGTGGTCGAGTTCATGTTTGCAATAATTGTTTTCATTTATGAGAAAAGGATCACCGAGTTATCATTGATTATTGATTATTTTGATTGTGGAGAATAATCCAGTTAATTTTCAGATCTATCCTAAACCCGACACAGAGCTGCATCTGCAAGAGGCCAGTATCTGCTGATCAGTGCATCTGTAAACAAAGAGCTCAAACCTGACGGCTGACAATGAACAACCAACTAATAAAGGTATTGCCACACAGACTCAGGGTCGTGCGCATTTTGTGTGCTCTGAGCATCAGAGCGGTGATTTCTAGTGACTTGTAAGTATCTGGTTACATTTTAAAAGGTCTGTCACTAGACAAAGATAAAAGTATAGCCACTGGGACTTAGGGTTAGCCCCTATGTTAAGGGGTTGACAATGGCCTGGTTACATTAATTGATCCAATGATGCAGGATTGTGTGTCCCCTTCCCCCGATCTGGTTACATTAGCAAAACTCAACTTTAGGTAATTGTCTTCGAGAACTGTTGTCATTAATAATTACTTTTCTACATTATCGAGCATATCGAAACAACATTTTACTCAGTCTAGAATGATTTCTCTTGGGATTTGTTTACTTTCTTAAAACTAATACAACAGAATAAAAACTTAGCAGTGTCAATTTCGATTTGAATTTACCAAACAGACTATTCTTATTCAAGGTTTTTTTTTTACTTATTTGATTTTTTTGTTCATACTTCCTAATTTTTGGAATCTTACCATCCACTTTAGTCTCCAGCCCACCACAAACTGGGATTTCCACCATTGCCTTAGATATATGTTCATTCGTTTTCCTTTCATGCCTATTATAGAGCGTAGTGTCATCAGCAAATATACCCATCTCAGAGACAATTTTATCAAGTGTCATTTATGAATATCAGGAATAATAAAGGCCCAAGGATCGACTATTGAGGCATACCCACATTTATATCACATTGTTTTGACATGTGACTATCGATGACAACCAGAATTCTCTTATTCAAGAAAGACTTAATTATGTTAAGTATTCGTCCAGTAATACAATATGATCTGATTTTCCTGAGAAGACCATTGTGCCATATCCTGTCAAAAACCTTAGATATATCTAGGGCTACTGCTTTACCTCCCCCTGCTTTATCCAGTGCATAGTGTATACGTTCAGAGATTACAGTTAGGATATCTGCAGTAGAACGGGTTTGCCTAAATCCATATTGTTGGTCGGACAGAAGTTTAGCAACTGAAAGAGCTTGATACATTATGGACTCAAATATTTTGGTGAAAAGAGGGAGGAGGCTAATGGGGCGATAATTTAATGGGTCAGTTCATTCACCAGAATTTTTGTAAACTGGTACCACGGAAGTAGTTTTCCAGCAGTCAAGACAGCATGATTCTTTAAGGCATTTGTTGAAAACTTTGGAGAGGACTGGAGCAACCTCATTTTTTTTTACAACCGGGATGAGATCAGGTCCACATGTTTTTAAGGTGTCTAGATTTTTTTATGATATCATGTACTTGAGAAGGGGTCATTTTCAGATCATCTAGTGTGATTTCTGTTCGCAAAGGAAAATCAGAGAGAGAGAGAGTGGTTTGCTGGGTCCAATGTAGCGTTTGAGGCAAACCGATGGGCATTTCTGACCACAGTTCCTGACGACTGTGTAACGAATGCCCATAGCCCACTTGGGAATGCTGATCACGTTGTGTAGAAATCACCCTAAACTCTAAACTGAAGTGTTAGCCTTCTTGGTTGCCATGCAAACAGCCTCATGATTGTTGGATAGTGGGGGAATTGTTGATTGCCCATTATTTACAACACTGTTGTACATTTTTCAGAAATTACAAGTTCCTAATTTCTGCACTTCAATGCGTTTTCTGGTGATTTCGGTATATTCTCTCTTAGCTGTCACTATTTCTTTCTTACAATTACTTCTAGCTTCTATAAACTTTTGTTCATTGGTACTAAATCTGCGGCATGCATGCTGCCTTTGAGCAATAGCAGCTGTGCAAGTAGAAGTAAATCATTGGGGAGAGTGGGGTTTGCTATAGAACTTCCGTGTGGGAACATGTGCTTCAATTGCCGCTTTGAACCATTCAGTGGTCTTATTTGCGCATTGTTCTGCAAGAAGATAAAAGATATTTCCTTATGGGGCATCACCGATGAGATCCCGGATGGCTTCCCAGTCAGCCTTCTTACCGTACCTTGTCGTTTTGAGCAATAGCTCTTCAGTTTAGAGTTTAGGGTGATTTCTACACAACGTGATCAGCATTCCCAAGTGGGCTATGGGCATTCGTTACACAGTCGTCGGGAACTGTGGTCAGAAATGGATCTAAAAGTGAGGCTTGTTTTTCCTGGTGATCTGGGAGACAGGTTGGAAATGTAATCATTTGTGATAGGGAACGAGATATGGTGAAACTATGTGCTATGCTACCAACTGCGCCTGTGTAAGTAGAGAAACCAAGCCAATTACTGTGGTGGACATTAAAGTCACCAAATACATGTATTCATGTGCTAGTATCAAGGAAAAGTGCTGTATCTATGTTGTTAGAGATTAAGGTACAGTCCTGGGTTAAAAGAGAGAAAATAAAAGTAGGTAACGCTATGTTGCAGGTAAAGTCTAAAGCACATGAAGGCCTGGTCGTCTGATTCTAGTTTTGATCAAGTGTCATGTAATTGATAGGATATGATTTTCATTTGAACCCTATATAAAAATTGGTTGTATATAAATCTTATTTTTACTGGACATATAATAAATGATACGAGCATTTACTATAACAATCACTCTCTCTTTCTCTCAATTGATATAACACCCTCTTTCTCATTGCCATATATCTCTCTTTACCTAAATATGTCTACTCTTAACTACTACTGAACAAAAACCTATTGTGATGCAGTTGCTGTTATGAAAACTAAAGGTAAAGGAAATAAATGGACTATACACAGATATCTAGCATATAAAGTTATCTTGTCAGATTTTCAAAATCAGGCTCCCAAGAAGCATTTAGCTGATGAATGAAACTTTGCTTCTGACTAGCCAATTTTCATTTGTTGCTGTTACTGTTGTATCATGTTATTGACAATATAACAACATCCTTTGCTGCAATCTATTTAAAATATGACTGCTAATATGAAACATTTTTAAATTATCATCTAAAAATGAAAATCAGCAAGAGAGACAACTCATTTTAAACTGAAGAATATAACAGCAATTGTCTACCTTAAGTTGTAAAATATCTGAGCAAATAACAACTAAAATAACTTCTATTTTTTTTAACTTTTTTATTTCTGGAATCCTTTGAGATGAGGCTTCATAATTTATGCGTTCATTCTTTTTGCGAACTGTTATCCTCATCTTTATAGTTGTTGTTTCACCATGTTTCGGCCAACTTATCCTCTGGCCTTCTTCAGGTGATTAACCGCGACAGAATAGGAATGCTGAGTCTTGTAATTTATTCCCAGTTATTACTACACTGCGCAACAGGCCCTGTGGCACAGTGGATAGAGGCGTTGAGTCTCTACGGTTCAAGATGAGAATTATCTGAAGATAGCGGTTTCAATCCTTCTCAAAGTCGGCCAGAGGATTAGTTGGCCAAAACGTGGTGAGACAACAACTATGGAAGGCAGTAATTATTGGGGATAAGTTACAAGATTCAGCATTCCTATGCCGTTGTGGTTAATCACCTGAAGAAGGCCATAGGATGAGTTAGCCAAAATGTGATGAAATAATAACAACTATGAAAATGAGGATAACAGGCCACAAAATAATGAATACACAAATTATGATCTCAAAAAATTCCAAAAAATAAGAATATATAATTTTTTTCATGTCAGTATTGTTAGTATTTTCAAATTACAATTCCAGTTCCTTTTCATTTTGCTATTTTCTCCCTCTCTGCCCTGTTAAGGCCAGCATCATTAGGGACGCTTACTTCAACTAGGGTTGCCACATTCTCCTTCTTGTCCCATATCACTATGTCAGGCTTAATAGCCACATTTTCTAGGTATGTAGCTGTTGGTATTTCGTAGTCATAGTGGATGGTGTATGACTTATTTCATGATGCATGTGTGTGCGCATAGTAAAGTGACTTATTACATCGTGGAGGAATCGCTAGCAGACATTTCAAATAAGTTTTTAAAAAATGTGGTTCTTTTTTTTGTGTTGTTATATATTTTTTTTTTCTGCTTTTTAATTTTTCAAAATTAAGTTTTCACGAGCGGTTTACAAAAACATATTTTTATGTTTTTTGTTCTTTTTTTGTGGCGGATTCAATTATAGAACTTGTGCAGTTTAACAAGTGCTTATGCAGCTCCACTAAACCGTTCTTCCGTAAGTAATGCGAACGCGCTGATATTTACCGAGTAGAATACCGTTTAACATTTCACAGAAATTCTGTGTTTACATTGGGGGGGGGGGGTGATGGGGAGCAGGGGGGGTGTCGGTGTGTTATTTTACCATTTAAATACTGAAACAAAATTACTAAAAAAACGTACAGGTTTATAAAATTCAAACCTTTTAAATTAAAAAATTGTAATAAAAATTATTTTCATTTTAACAACATTTTTAAAAATTTTTTATTGCCAATCTTTTCTTAACAATTACAATAGTAAATTATGTAACACTTTGATCTTCCATACAATGAAATCTTATCTTATGACAATCGGAAGAAAATAATAAACCTTGATTTTTAAATTAAACCGATAAATTACAAAGGAATTTAACAGCAACGTTTCAGCAGCACTTTTTATGCCTGCCACCAATCACAATCAAAGATTTGTCTTATGTGACTTAAATCAATGGCAATCATTTAAAATTGAATAAAAATCAGTGGTAATGCATGAGAGCATTACCAATTTGAAAGGTGAATTTGGGACGCTAAAACCTACACAATCGAAAAATTCACCGTAATTACTTCCTTCCTCAATTATATTCTTAAAAATGATTTCTAATGGAAGACGTGGATTTCAAACCATTTTTCGATTGCGTGGGTTTTAGTGTCCCAAAATTCATCTGTCAAATTTGTACTGTTCCTAGCACCGAAAAATCGTCTGCTTTGAATATTTTGAAATGAAAACCGGTGCTTATTTTTATGTCTACTAGTGCCTTGAATATTTACCGAATTTACAATATTTTTCTTTTCTTTTCAGTTCCTTTCTCCTTTTTTTTTTAATTTTAAAAATAGAATTAACGTCAATACTTTTCTGATACTACACCTCGTCTTGTCTGTCATCAATCAGTAAATGAGAAATCTTTCTAGACTAGGACAATTTTAATTTTTGCACAATTCATAATGTCCATTTTTAGAGAGATGAATTTTCCGTACATTAAAAACCCACCTTGTGTCTAAACTCTGTCCTTGTTAACGTTAATTCTATTTATTTATTTATAGTAATAATAATAATAATAATAATATATATATATATATATATATATATATATATATATATATATATATATATATAAACATCCAAGCAAGACGACTGAATGTCAAATTAGTTAACAAGAAGGAAAAGATGTGCCAGATTACAGATTTTGCCGGCCCAGCAGCCCCAGAGTGAAGATCAAAGAGACGGAAAAGCAAGGCAAATACACTGAACTAGCCAGAGAGCTCAAAAGAATATGAAAGATGAAAAAAGTCAGGATAAAGCCACTTATAGTAGGAGCGCTAGGAACAATACTGAAAAACTTTGAAAAGAGAATGGGAGAGATCGGAATCAAAGGGATGGCTGATAAGTAGGGCTAGGACAACAGCATTTTCTTTTCATTGTTTTGACTCTCGAGTGTGTATGCCTTCATATCTTATATGGTTTTATATAGAGTGGTGTGGTTCTTGGTTGATTAACTGTGTCTGTGTCGGATATATACTCGAGAGTCAAAATAATGATAAGAATATTCTGTTGTCATAGCCCTACTGATAAGATACAATGGATAACAGTAATGAAAACTGTTGAAGTATTAATTTGAATGTCGAAAATAGTAATATATCCAAAACTAACGATTACATTTATATATTGATAAACATACGCAACAATGCATGTTTAATAGGGTTGCAATACATGCAGAAGACAGGTCTGTGATGAAAAGAATATCTGGCTCAGGGCTTGACCACCTAAAATTTGATTTTTCTATTTGAAAACGTAATTGTCTCTTTCAAGTAAAGCTTCATGTTGAGAAAGTAGACCACTTTGAATTCTACAGAAGTAATGTCCACTCCACATAATAAACACTTTGAAATTAAACCGTTGATAGTCTAGTTATGTGGTCAATCCCGAATGAGAGGATGCCTATTCCATCAAAGCCGGCAAAGGGTTTCTTTTAGTGTTGGTCTGAAAGACAGGGACTGTTTGTGTTCGGTTGGAAGGGATGTGTGTTCATATAACAGGCCTGTCGGTTTGTAAAGAAACATGAAGTATGATTGTAACCTCTCAGCATGAAATATAATTACTTGCTGTAAACTTTACTTTTGATTTTGTTTAGAAGAAAAATCCTTTTATTACAGCAAACCAATACGAGTTATGCAGTGAACACACACACACACACACACACACAGATGCAAGTTCACATATTGAATAACAAAGTAACCGGGTGCAATAATCTGGGGCATTTTTTTACATCCCTTATTTCTGACTTAAAATTTTTTTTTTTTTTTTTTTTTTTTTTACATTTTTGTTCTTTCGTCTTATCAGGACTTTAATGTTAAGGTTATTTGTAAATGAAGTATTTAACTTCAAACTTTTGCTTTCCTATAGCGAATCAATAAACAAACGTTTTGTTATCTAACATATAAAGTTATTCTGTTATATTTTAAAAGTTGGACCTAAGTAGCATTTACACTGACATACCAAATATGATTTTGACTAGCTAATGTTCACATGTTTTTGTGATAGTATACATTGCTCCAGTTCTGCCTGGATAACTAATAATATTAAAGCATATTTCATTTTTGACCGATTACCTCATATTTTTAATTCAATATAAAAGAATTATGTCCCTTATAATCAAAATTTTATTTCTTTTTTCATATGTTTCAAATATTCTCTCTCTTTTTCTCTCTCTCTCTTTCTTTTTCTGGGTCCTGGATATGACCTTAAACTATATCCAGTGGTGAGGCCCCAGCTTGCGGGTTTTGGGGAGTGTGGAGCCACCCTTTAATTACCATTGCTCCCAGGTCCACTCTGACCCGGAGTGGTAGTAACTGTTAGGGTCCCAACTATGGGTTAAATAGAAACCGACTTGAAAACAACAAATATATTCTATTAAAAAATTTTTCTTCAAAATCTTTGGGTTCGGCATTGAATAACCTTAAAAGGGTTAATATGCCGTAAAACAAAAACAACCAAACCAAACCTTTCTCTCTCTCTCTCTCTCTCTCTCTCTCTCTCTCTCTCTCTTTATATATATATATATATATATATATATATATATATATATATATATACAAAATCCTAAATTAATCTCTGTCTTTTCAAGGAGGTGTTAAATAGTATTACTACCTATGGTGACATTCCCTTTTGTTTGTAATGGAGTATTTCAATCCTTTTATTCTTTCCTTTCTTTTATTACCTTCGACTGTTTATAAATGCAGAGGGATTAACAGATGACATATAAAATAAGAACAAGTGGATGGATGACACAACATATATTTAAAGAGGGTGAAAGTGATAGACAGAAATTCAGTAAGAGATGAGTCACTTGATGAGTTATTTGTGAAATAAGACAAATTAAAACAATGAAAATAGGAGGTTTTTAAACATAACTAAATCATAAAACAGAGGAATATTTTAACATTTTTTTGTGTGGTTTACAGGAAAAACGCAGAGGGGAAACAAACGTTGATTGACTCAGTTTTAGTACAATAATGGATATATAGTAAAAGTAGTATTATTAATATTATTTACTCACTTGGACTTTTCACATAACTTATTATTTATGACTGCTGACTGGCAATGAAAAATGATGTTTCTTCAGATTTCCAGCACTCTCTGCTTCTTTTGGTCACCATTGGTAAATAATTATTTTCGCAACACAGCTGTTTACTATTAATTCCTCAATGATAATGTTTGTTGATTTTCTGGACCATGACTATTAATGATTTTCTGGACCATGACTATAATGTTGATTTTCTGGACCATGACTATTAATGAGTTAATGGCAAATTACAGCTAATTAGAACAATTAAAATGGAAGGTTTTATAAACATAACTTAGTCCTAAAACTGGCTTCCACTGTCAGGCATTGTCTGGCAGTGACAGCTTTCAGGAGCTACAGAAAAAGGTTGGATTCATTATTCGAAAGATGAGAATGATAGACTGAAAAATCCAAATAAAATCAATTCAGACTTACACTTCTTGTTCGTGCCAATGTCACAGTAAATACAAGCTCAGACCCTCAAGCAAATGACCAGGTTTTTATCTCAGCCTGAAGCACTAGCTACATTGAAGAGCTGTGATACAGTGAAACAATCTATCTGGCTGATATGAACAATAAGTACTTTATAGGCGTTTTTAAACCTTATGCTGAGTGATTTTAAATTATTTTATCATGTACTAAAGCATCAATGCTTATTAAGGCTGAAAGGCCACTCAAGGATAAGGATTAATAAGTTTGTTAGGTGGATGGTGAGATAAAATCGTGAGGATTGAAATTTGATAATTTCAGAAGAAGGCTCATCAAGAATTTGTTAACATCAAACTTGAAAACGACCATGCTGCAATCAACCGTGAAGCGACCCTGTGATGTTGTATTCCACCAACAAGTAATTCTTGGACAGAAACTTTGTTCATGGAAGTTCCATTTAGTTTTAGACACACATAGGAAGAAAGGAAAATTATTTACAATGATTGTAGCTAGAATGTTTTACAGTTTTTATGTTTTTTTTTTAATTTAGTGTGAATGTAAATTTTACATTATTATTATAAAACTGAGATCAAATCAGGATTGCTATACATTTTTTTTTTTGTTATAAAACTTTTGTTTCATGAGACATGGCCAGATTAGAGATCTATGTAAGCTTTGTGGGTAAAAAGGCAACATTAAAATAATCATCAAGGTATCTATTAAAAATGCCAGAAATTATTTATGGGTCACATTTATGAATAACTGCACTTGTTGTGACAGTGTTTATACTGTAAATGCTGTTTATTGTCTACAAAGCAAATTTTAACGAGTCAGCAAAAAGTAAAAATGAATTTCTCGTTATTTTATTTGTACTTTATATACAAAAAGTACATTGCACACACACGCGTGCACACACACACACACACACACACACACACACACACACACACACACACACACACACACACACACACACACACACACACACACACACACAGAGTCTCGTAATTGTATAAATGTGCACACAGAAACTGCAGTGTTAACCAAAGAAACTTTATTTTGCAATACAAATAAATTCTAATGTACATATTGAATGAAATCTAAGTTTACCTATATAAAGGGAATTTATAGAGGGCAATACAATGTAGAGGTGTAACAGATCGACACAATCTGGAGCAAATTAATGCTGGAATAAGCTATGCAGATGCACTTTTTATTAATACGGTATGACATCTGTAATTTTTCTTATATTTTATACTTGCATAGAGTTCTTATTTGCATCAGTATGGTCAGATGAAAGTTCTGTATTGTTTGATATTTCAGGGAAATGAAAATGTGTTTGATTTTAGTTCAAACGTGCATACAGGACCTATTGTTAACGTGAGCAGTTTCGCAGAAATTTAAAGCTGATAATGGATTTTTATCCCTTTTACTTGTCTGTTTCTTTTTAAACCCCTAAAAGCACCTGGGAGGCTGTATTTTGTCCATGAGCTGTAGTTTAGTAACCCCTGATCTAGGTTAACTTTATATGGTTGATGGCACTCTCTGGGGTGAACCCTTTACATCATGATATGCCTCTTTTGCACCATATAGTGAAACCTTTCCATAAGTTGCATGTCGGATACTGAGATTGTAGTAGTAATTCTTCTAATGCACTCACCTCCAAAAGACAGAAAGTCTGTTTGGTTTGCTGTCAATACACAGGGGCTGGGAGAGAAAGAAAAAGAAGAAGAAGAAGAAGAAGAAGAAGAAGAAGAAGAAGAAGAAGAAGAAGTGGTAGGCATGGTTGGTTTTATGGGAAAGAGAGCGAAACTAACTGCGAGAATTCCTGAGATTTGAGAGGAATAAAAGACCGAACTCGGACCGATAGGTGACTGTGCTTTTGCTCAGGCAGAGAAAACAGTGAGAGGAGAGGAAAGTCCCTCCCTAAAGAAAGTTCTGGCTCAAAGTGAGAAAGAAAGTGAGGCTGAAGGACCCAGCAGAGATTCATCTATTGAATCATTACAATGGATTTTATGATGAACTCTTCAGATAGGATTAATTTGTTTTGGATCATTAAAAGTATAAAGAGTAGAAAGTGAACTAGAGATTTACTTTCAGCAGCTGTCACAATTTCCACTTTAGTTTGTCCTTTAGTCCTCAAATTCCACAATATTTCTGACAAAGGGAGAAGAATTGCTGCTTTTTGGATCGGCTGTAGTTTTGAGCAGGTGATATGTGAATTTTTAAAAATCCTCTCATGGTATTCATCATCGTTTAACTGTTAATCTATCTATCACATTCGGCGTTATCCTCAAGTGTTTTTCAGTCTTGATAAGTGGTGATTGATTAATATTTAAAAACATCCTTAGAATCATAAGATTAATTTTTTAGATTATAAGATAAACCTTTTTAATCATATAAACCTTTTTAATCATAATCTACATTGTTTAAATGTGGAAAGTAAAAAGTGAACATTGGCTTTACTTTAGGCAGCCTCGTAAATCTAGCTTTTCTTATTTTGTCCTTTAATCCACACATTCCAGGAGCGATATTTCTGACATGGGGAGAGAATTGCCATTTTATGGATCGAAATCTATTCATTTAACACTTATGGTTCACTAGTTTTTGACCTTGCAATGTGTTATAGCCATGTTAAAGGGTTATAAGCAAAACTGAACGCCGGAATAATGTAACAACATGTATTACAAAAACATACAAAAGGTGGGTTGTTCATCTAACTGATAAACAATCTAGGGTGGTTCACCGAAAATCGACTTCCAGCTCACGGCTTGGTCTTCCGGTATTTATTGAATGTGGAATAGTCTATGAGTAGGTAACTGTTGTAGTCCTGTTTAGGGGGTTACAATATTAAGATGAAAGAGTTCTAGTGTTCACTGTGAGCGGTTAAACTATGTGTGTGCTTTCTGCTCGGCGGCAGAAATGTCTGGCTTACATAGTGCCAGACAAATCCATACTATCATAGGGATGTCAACTACCCCAGAACAGTAACACAGGTTAGTTCTACCACAACACAATCGTTTTTTTTAAGCTCCTTACATCAAGTAGTGTTAAAGAGCATCTCTCCTCTCTCTCTCTCTGGCTCTTTCATACTCTCTCTATTTTCTCTCTCTGTGTCTCTATTAGATAGTAGATCGAGAGAGAGAGGGAGAGGGTGGGAGGAGGTCAGAGAGATATTTTTGTAGTTAATCCACGTTGCAGGAAGTGACGTTTCATCTAACCGGATGTCATGTGATGCTACGTGGCAAGGTTGGTGAAACATTGAGTCTCTCAGAAAAAGCCGAGCCGAGCAGAAGTCTAAAATGGTTCTCTCCTAAGTAAGGGGGGAGATGCGCGCCCCAGACGTGGGACGTGGTAGGTACCCACAGTGGAGACCATCAATGGCGACATCTGCAGATCATGCCTGGGAGAATAAAAGGTTGAAAACCCAACATCTGTCTTCATCTTGTGTATTCCGGCGAAAACAGCAAGAGAGCTCCACCCAGATGAAGACTCTCCCAGAGCAGCAAAACCAGGTATGAACTTCTATATATAAACACATAAATACACAACCAGCGTCCTAACCACTAGACAAACGGTTTAAGGGATCTTGGGTCCCGTTCTCTTGTCTCTTTACACTCGTAATATCTCTCTCTCTCATCGTCGTCAACTTCTTCTCTTCATTAGTAAAATGGACACGTCATCACCAGGGTACCAGTATCCCTCAAGTAAAGTGTCCAACTCAAATCCTCTTCTCCCTCCCTTATGTAACAGTAGCTTCATGCCTTGTCTGAAGCGATTTCCATAAAAACAGAAGTATCCATCTTTCATATCCTATAATACATCACTCTGACTATAACATGCATTGCTTGAATCATAAAATGCACTTTTTAGGCATAAGATGCATATATTGCATCACAAAATAGATTATACAATGCTTTATGATGCTCATTTTGATTTTTTAAAGCAAAAAGTTGTGTCTTATGGTTTGAAAAAATACAATATATTTTATTGCTTAAGAATGCTTTAAATATAAAATCTCATTACTTTTGGATTTTACCTCATATTTTGTGTGTTTGTCTGTCCCTAGGATGTTGATCAGTCTTTCTTGCTGGACAGTCTAAATCAAAATTTGAAATGGAAAACTGTATACGAGTAAATCTAATCTAAAATGTTCTCTCTGGATGCTTAAATGGGTCAGTAATGACAATAGGAAGGATAACACCCTTGAAATTTGAAAAAAAAAAAAAATTAAACAAAAACAATGGACACTCCCGATTGTGTTGTATTCATCAAAAGTTACTCTATCCAGGAGCACTTGAAATTCTTTTTCCATTTATCAACTCTGAGTTGGTCAATTGTTTCTTCTCCTCAAACCTCTTAATATACTACAAAAAAAAAAAAGAAGAAAAAAAAGGAAAATACATGTTCAAACTATTACACATTACATAACAGAAACATTGTAATATAGATTTTGTCTGTTCTGTCCGTGCAAATCTTTCTAGACTGAGGCAATGTTTATTTTTTGTTCCAATTCACAGTACACTATTTTAGGGAACTGGATTTTCGCATCATTAATAATCGACATTATGTCCAACTCTGTCATTGTGGCAAGGCAAGTAAATGGGAACATTGTAATATGATAAAAGTTGTCTACATGACAATGTTTATCGCCTCTCTTCTCTATCTCTATATACAATAAAATAGGAACAATTATTTCCATCTATAAAATGACACCATAGCAAAAGAAACACTGAGGCCAGACATTAAACCAAAATAGCCATGCTACCTGCCTATATCTCATGCATGTTTTCCATTAATAATCAATCGGTTTGATTACAATTCATAAAATGCTACAATTTCTCTGATCTGATTCACTCCCATTTAGAACATGTTTAGAGATTATAGCAAGGCAACTTACCCACTAATTATTTTCTACTTCCACTATCCTAGTCATCACCGGAGCTAATATTTCATAGTCTGTATTTATTGTCACTCACCATAATTATTTCGTTTTGACAGTATGTGATTCTATCACACACAAACAGACCATTACCTTGAGAACTAATGAACGCTCCCGGTTAGTTTCACTTCCACTTACGGTTAGTTTCACTTCCACTTATAGCAACACTTTCATTTCATTCTCAGTTTTGCAAGTTTTCTATTCAGATCAAATTTTTTCAAAATAGACCTAACTTTGAAACTCTTAATGTAATATGATGTAACCCTATATCATATAGTGGACAATATTTATTCATCCTACTGATCAAACCTGGTCAGTCAGTGGTCGAGTTCATGTTTGCAATAATTGTTTTCATTTATGAGAAAAGGATCACCGAGTTATCATTGATTATTGATTATTTTGATTGTGGAGAATAATCCAGTTAATTTTCAGATCTATCCTAAACCCGACACAGAGCTGCATCTGCAAGAGGCCAGTATCTGCTGATCAGTGCATCTGTAAACAAAGAGCTCAAACCTGACGGCTGACAATGAACAACCAACTAATAAAGGTATTGCCACACAGACTCAGGGTCGTGCGCATTTTGTGTGCTCTGAGCATCAGAGCGGTGATTTCTAGTGACTTGTAAGTATCTGGTTACATTTTAAAAGGTCTGTCACTAGACAAAGATAAAAGTATAGCCACTGGGACTTAGGGTTAGCCCCTATGTTAAGGGGTTGACAATGGCCTGGTTACATTAATTGATCCAATGATGCAGGATTGTGTGTCCCCTTCCCCCGATCTGGTTACATTAGCAAAACTCAACTTTAGGTAATTGTCTTCGAGAACTGTTGTCATTAATAATTACTTTTCTACATTATCGAGCATATCGAAACAACATTTTACTCAGTCTAGAATGATTTCTCTTGGGATTTGTTTACTTTCTTAAAACTAATACAACAGAATAAAAACTTAGCAGTGTCAATTTCGATTTGAATTTACCAAACAGACTATTCTTATTCAAGGTTTTTTTTTTACTTATTTGATTTTTTTGTTCATACTTCCTAATTTTTGGAATCTTACCATCCACTTTAGTCTCCAGCCCACCACAAACTGGGATTTCCACCATTGCCTTAGATATATGTTCATTCGTTTTCCTTTCATGCCTATTATAGAGCGTAGTGTCATCAGCAAATATACCCATCTCAGAGACAATTTTATCAAGTGTCATTTATGAATATCAGGAATAATAAAGGCCCAAGGATCGACTATTGAGGCATACCCACATTTATATCACATTGTTTTGACATGTGACTATCGATGACAACCAGAATTCTCTTATTCAAGAAAGACTTAATTATGTTAAGTATTCGTCCAGTAATACAATATGATCTGATTTTCCTGAGAAGACCATTGTGCCATATCCTGTCAAAAACCTTAGATATATCTAGGGCTACTGCTTTACCTCCCCCTGCTTTATCCAGTGCATAGTGTATACGTTCAGAGATTACAGTTAGGATATCTGCAGTAGAACGGGTTTGCCTAAATCCATATTGTTGGTCGGACAGAAGTTTAGCAACTGAAAGAGCTTGATACATTATGGACTCAAATATTTTGGTGAAAAGAGGGAGGAGGCTAATGGGGCGATAATTTAATGGGTCAGTTCATTCACCAGAATTTTTGTAAACTGGTACCACGGAAGTAGTTTTCCAGCAGTCAAGACAGCATGATTCTTTAAGGCATTTGTTGAAAACTTTGGAGAGGACTGGAGCAACCTCATTTTTTTTTACAACCGGGATGAGATCAGGTCCACATGTTTTTAAGGTGTCTAGATTTTTTTATGATATCATGTACTTGAGAAGGGGTCATTTTCAGATCATCTAGTGTGATTTCTGTTCGCAAAGGAAAATCAGAGAGAGAGAGAGTGGTTTGCTGGGTCCAATGTAGCGTTTGAGGCAAACCGATGGGCATTTCTGACCACAGTTCCTGACGACTGTGTAACGAATGCCCATAGCCCACTTGGGAATGCTGATCACGTTGTGTAGAAATCACCCTAAACTCTAAACTGAAGTGTTAGCCTTCTTGGTTGCCATGCAAACAGCCTCATGATTGTTGGATAGTGGGGGAATTGTTGATTGCCCATTATTTACAACACTGTTGTACATTTTTCAGAAATTACAAGTTCCTAATTTCTGCACTTCAATGCGTTTTCTGGTGATTTCGGTATATTCTCTCTTAGCTGTCACTATTTCTTTCTTACAATTACTTCTAGCTTCTATAAACTTTTGTTCATTGGTACTAAATCTGCGGCATGCATGCTGCCTTTGAGCAATAGCAGCTGTGCAAGTAGAAGTAAATCATTGGGGAGAGTGGGGTTTGCTATAGAACTTCCGTGTGGGAACATGTGCTTCAATTGCCGCTTTGAACCATTCAGTGGTCTTATTTGCGCATTGTTCTGCAAGAAGATAAAAGATATTTCCTTATGGGGCATCACCGATGAGATCCCGGATGGCTTCCCAGTCAGCCTTCTTACCGTACCTTGTCGTTTTGAGCAATAGCTCTTCAGTTTAGAGTTTAGGGTGATTTCTACACAACGTGATCAGCATTCCCAAGTGGGCTATGGGCATTCGTTACACAGTCGTCGGGAACTGTGGTCAGAAATGGATCTAAAAGTGAGGCTTGTTTTTCCTGGTGATCTGGGAGACAGGTTGGAAATGTAATCATTTGTGATAGGGAACGAGATATGGTGAAACTATGTGCTATGCTACCAACTGCGCCTGTGTAAGTAGAGAAACCAAGCCAATTACTGTGGTGGACATTAAAGTCACCAAATACATGTATTCATGTGCTAGTATCAAGGAAAAGTGCTGTATCTATGTTGTTAGAGATTAAGGTACAGTCCTGGGTTAAAAGAGAGAAAATAAAAGTAGGTAACGCTATGTTGCAGGTAAAGTCTAAAGCACATGAAGGCCTGGTCGTCTGATTCTAGTTTTGATCAAGTGTCATGTAATTGATAGGATATGATTTTCATTTGAACCCTATATAAAAATTGGTTGTATATAAATCTTATTTTTACTGGACATATAATAAATGATACGAGCATTTACTATAACAATCACTCTCTCTTTCTCTCAATTGATATAACACCCTCTTTCTCATTGCCATATATCTCTCTTTACCTAAATATGTCTACTCTTAACTACTACTGAACAAAAACCTATTGTGATGCAGTTGCTGTTATGAAAACTAAAGGTAAAGGAAATAAATGGACTATACACAGATATCTAGCATATAAAGTTATCTTGTCAGATTTTCAAAATCAGGCTCCCAAGAAGCATTTAGCTGATGAATGAAACTTTGCTTCTGACTAGCCAATTTTCATTTGTTGCTGTTACTGTTGTATCATGTTATTGACAATATAACAACATCCTTTGCTGCAATCTATTTAAAATATGACTGCTAATATGAAACATTTTTAAATTATCATCTAAAAATGAAAATCAGCAAGAGAGACAACTCATTTTAAACTGAAGAATATAACAGCAATTGTCTACCTTAAGTTGTAAAATATCTGAGCAAATAACAACTAAAATAACTTCTATTTTTTTTAACTTTTTTATTTCTGGAATCCTTTGAGATGAGGCTTCATAATTTATGCGTTCATTCTTTTTGCGAACTGTTATCCTCATCTTTATAGTTGTTGTTTCACCATGTTTCGGCCAACTTATCCTCTGGCCTTCTTCAGGTGATTAACCGCGACAGAATAGGAATGCTGAGTCTTGTAATTTATTCCCAGTTATTACTACACTGCGCAACAGGCCCTGTGGCACAGTGGATAGAGGCGTTGAGTCTCTACGGTTCAAGATGAGAATTATCTGAAGATAGCGGTTTCAATCCTTCTCAAAGTCGGCCAGAGGATTAGTTGGCCAAAACGTGGTGAGACAACAACTATGGAAGGCAGTAATTATTGGGGATAAGTTACAAGATTCAGCATTCCTATGCCGTTGTGGTTAATCACCTGAAGAAGGCCATAGGATGAGTTAGCCAAA
This sequence comes from Euprymna scolopes, assembly GCF_053919585.1. Taxonomy (NCBI): domain Eukaryota; kingdom Metazoa; phylum Mollusca; class Cephalopoda; order Sepiida; family Sepiolidae; genus Euprymna; species Euprymna scolopes. Next base: position 110,975,405 of record NC_136500.1, read on the forward strand.
ATGTGATGAAATAATAACAACTATGAAAATGAGGATAACAGGCCACAAAATAATGAATACACAAATTATGATCTCAAAAAATTCCAAAAAATAAGAATATATAATTTTTTTCATGTCAGTATTGTTAGTATTTTCAAATTACAAAAAATATTTGGGATTATTAACATGAACCCATCATATTTTGGATGGCTTTATTACACACATCGAGACAACAACTATGGAAGGTAGTATTTACTAGGGATACAGTTACAAGATTCAGCATTCCTATCCCATGGCGGTTAATCACCTGAAGAAGGCCAGAGGATGAAAAACGTGGTGAAACAACTATTAAGATGAGGATAACAGTCTACAAAAAGAATGAATGCATAAAATGACTTAACTACATCCCAGGCAACACCAGGTAGATACAGCTTTGTTATACGTGGATCGTGTACAGAAATTTTCAATTCTTTTATCATCATCATTAGCTAAAAAAAGGAAAAGAAATTTGCCATCAATAAAGTTTTACTTTATTAAAAACTAGCTTTGCTTAGGGCCTATGTACTGTTCATAACTTTGTGTGCATATATATATATATATATATATATATATATATATATATATATAATTTAAAGGAGATTAGAATAATAGTCTAAAGAGCTAAGTGTATTTTAATGTAATAGTGAAATTACTAGTTTAATTAAAATACAGGAAATGCTCGTTGTAATTTAGATATATAATAAGCTCGATAGTTAAATGTCCTAATTTGCTGATGAGGAGACCGTGCTTACCAAAAAAACTATGTATAATTGTTCTACGTGACTTCACGTATACCACAAATAAAAAGCACGGATTTCCGAAACGATCGTACAGATAATTGACTTTGTTGTTGTTCCTTCTTATGAAACTGATTTATAATTTAATTAAATTTTGATTTTTAAATTTAAAAAATTTTTTAAACTTTTAAATTATAGATCACATTACTTAATATATATATATATATATATATATATATATATTAAAAAGTTTAACTCATGTCCAGGTAATATACATCTAAAATTTCAAGTGTTTAGACCCAAAATTGGCGGAAAAGTTTGGTAGAGTTCGCAAAGGTCAACTCTTTCAACTTTAACCTCTTAGCAGCCAAATTTTCGCCCCAAAACTGACTAAAAAGCTTGCTGCATGTCTGAATACCCTTTATGTAAAATTTCAAATGTTTAGACCAAAAATTGGCTGAATAGTTTGCTAGAGACTGCAAAAGTAAAATCCTTTGAACTTTGACACCTTGGTAGCCAAATTTTCGGCCAAAAACCGATTAAAAAGCTTGCCCTATGTCTGATTACATTTTATGTAAAATTTTAAATGTTTAGACCAAAAATTGGCTGATTTATTTGGTAGCAACCACAGGTCCAATTTTTTAAAACTTTGATCCCAACATTTATTGTTTTAGGGTCAAATCAAATTAAAAAGTTTGATCCACGTTAAAGTAACCTACATCAAACATTTCAAGTGTTTAGACCTAAAATTGGCGGAGGAGTTTGGCAGAGTTTTCAAAAGTCAACTCGTGAACTTTGACCCCTTGACAGCCAAATTTCTGTCCGAAAACTGATTAAAAAGATTTTCCCAAATCTCAATACTCCTTATGTCAAATCTTGAGTGTGTAGACTGAAAATTGACAGAGTAATTTGGTAGGGAAATGTACAGACACAGACACACACATACACACACAATTTCACTTTTATAGATATATAAATTATTTTCATAATGGAGATTTCCAATCCTTTCATAGTATTCATCATCATTAACTCTTATCATGGAGTGTTCTTAGTCAGGTAATACAAGGAAGTAGAAGAGAAACCTAGGGTTTTTTTTTTGATAGTCTTGTAACCTTTGCTTTCCTTCATTTTGTTCTTCTGTCCGCACATTTCATGAACAATGTTTTTAGCAAAGGAGGAAAATCTGGTTAGGCTGTTATTTTGAGTGGATGGTATGTGGAGATTTCAAATCCTCTCATAATAATCATCATTATAAACCATTAGTCTATCCATCTCATTGATATGTATCCTTGAATGGCTTTTGGCCTTAATAGGTGGTGTCTCATTACTAAAAAAAGGAAAAGAATGTCGCCATCAATAAAATTTTTGTAGTAAAGTTTTACTTTATTAAAAATTATTTTCATAATGGGCCATGGTATTTTTTCTTCAGATTAAGTTTAGATTATAATATTTCAAAATCAAATAAATTCGAACTGAAAAGGATGATCCAAAATGATTATAAATCTATTTGAAATTAAATATGAAGAAAAGAACTGCTTTAAAATTGCACATATTGCCTTCTTACTGAAAAGTTCAGAAATCAACGATAACAGGCAATAATGCAGTATAATTAACAGCCAAGAATATATATATATATACATATATATATATATATATATATATATATATATATATATATATATATATATATATATATATATATATACATATATATATATATATATATATATATATATATATATTCAATTTGTCCAGATTTCGTATATATCATAGTTGCAATTTCAAATGTAAAAAAAAAAAAACAAGTATTTGGGTGGCATCGGATACAATTGAAACTGAAAGCAAAACTGTAGTATTCAAAGCTGGTGACGTTACCACTGTAGCAATATGACACACATATGAACTGATTAAAAATTAAAAATAAATTAAGATTAATGTACAAAATGTATAACGATTTTTGTTTTCAATTTTGACCCATTTTTGATCCCTGAAAAATTATTTTTACCACACCTTTAGACCCATAAAAGAAGGGTCCATAAAAAACCAATTCATTTGAGGCCCATAGCGCTGCCCATGCGACTTTTAATTTCGTAGAAGATATAGTTTGAAAATATGGAGACAGGCAGACATATAGCCTTTTATATATTAGATACACTAGTAGGAAGACCCGGCATTGCCCGAGATTGAATGAGGATCAATGAATGTTCCACACTTTCAATACTTTTATTGATACAACGCACGGCTCTATACAGATTCTTTCTCCAAATTTACAACATGGCAAGGAAGAAGAAAGGGGGGGGGGAGAAACAAAAGAACACACTGAAGATGGAGTGTACCTCCGAAATATATTTGTGATAAATTTCAAACAAGTAAAATATTTGTTTATTTTCCTAACATTACGTTGTGATTTAGTTTCAAGCGCGCTTGATGCATATTTTATTTTATTCAAATTAAAACAACGTTTCTATTGAATTCTCATCCTTGACTTTTATTGTCATCGAAATCTATAAAATCGTCCTTTTTTCAATTAAATCCATTTATTGCCTACTCTAGTCAGGAAGCCACTGTGCTACACCAGAGAAGCACCACATGCCCCCCCCCCACAGTGACTTAGTCCACAATATATTGTAGTTTACATTGCATTGACAAGTATCTACCATTGATTTTATAAAATTATTTTTATATAACAGACTGAATTAAAGTTTAAAATGAAAAATTTTAGTATCACAGTTTAATTGTGCTCTAAACAGAAACATTCATTTTGAACAGGCTCCTGTCTTATCAAATAACCTACTGTTGATTATATATGCCAGTTCCTTTCTGTTTATGCAATGATAAAACTTGTCGAATGCAGTTGCGATATTAGTTTGTATAAAAGTGTTAACGTTGTTCAAAATCAAAAGTTCTTTCTTTAATTAGATTTTGTTTAATTATCGATTTTCGATACTTATCTAAGGCATTTGGATACAAAACCTATCTAAGAACACTCCCAGACACATTAAGTACATCTGTGTGAAATTTCAAAGAAATCAGCCCAGCTGTTTCGAAGTCCATAGGAAACACACACACACACACACACACACACACACACACACACACACACACACACACACACACACACACACACACACACACACACACACACACACACAGTACCTGATTTGTATATTAAACGTAATAAAAAATTTCTATTCATCAGTTTTTAAAATGCATTCCAATTAAAAAATATTATGCATTCAAATATAAGATAATTTCAGATTCAGTAACAATTCAATATGATGAATGTCATTTTTCCTTCAGTCTCTTGCATTTAGCAGCTGGGAAATAAAGAAAAAAGCAAAACTAAAAATGTTCTACTGATCTATACACTTTTAACTTCTGAATCTGTTTTGAAGTTTATATATATATATATATATATATATATATATATATATATATATATAGTGAATAAATGACAAAAGAATATATTCCAGAGTTCATGATGTTGACCATCTTATAATTTATTCCTTTAATTCAGTTGATATTTACAATTCTTAACAGTATCAATCACTTAATTGTAATAATTAAGTGAATGATTTTGCGCTACGAAACAGATACTGTTAAGAATTGTAAATGTCAACTGAATTAAAGGAATAAATTATAAGATGGTCAACATCATGAACTTTGGAATATAGTCTTTTGTCATTTATTCAATATATTGCTCTGTAATTGCATTGAGCTTCTTAAATAAGGGTTGCTATTATTATAAGAAAATACATTTCCACATGAATATATATATATATATATATATATATATATATATATATATATATATATATATATATATATATATATTAGTGTTGGGACGATTAATCCGAATCTGGAATCGGAAAAATCGGAACTTTTTGAGGTATCGGAATTGGAAAAATTATAACCTAATTTCCCATTCCAAACCGATTCTTTTCTTTCTTTCTTTCTTTCTTTTTCTTTTTTCTTTGGACAATAAAAAAAAAATGAAACAAGCACAAATTGTTTTTTATTAGAAGTTGATCATAAGACTGATAACTTGACTATTCCCTTGTCAACTTTTCGCACTTATTCACTAAATGTTTAAATACCCCCCCCCCCCCCAATCGAGGGAGGGAGTTCTCTTGATTATTAAAAGGTTAAATGTTCTGGACGGGGGGGGGGGGTAAATTTCGTTGGCGCCAACGGTATCTGTCATCGGCTTCTTCTGAAATAAAGTTTTATGATGCTCATCTTTGGATACAAATGAAAAATATAGATGAAAAGCTCCATCAAAATCTAGAAGGATACATAAAGAGACGCGTCCACAGAAAACTCGTCCATGGAAAACTCCTTCATGAAAAGCTCGGCCATTTTTGCTATGCAGGAAAACTGGTCAATTATTGAATAAATATCGATTGAAAACACATTTAATGACCGTTCTTGAAAGAGATATTGTTTTTAAAAGAAACTACACCCCTCCATAATATTTTTTTTTTAAATATTTTTATTTTTTTTTTACTGTTCTTTTAAAAAAAATAAAATCGATTTACTAAGTGTTCGTTTTCTACCTAGCTGGCTAAGTTTTTAGTAGCTTAACTTATTTAAAGCGTTTATTCAAAAACAAGAGACTTCAGACCGCATAATATTTTTTTAAATATTTGTACTTATTTACTGTTGTTTTAAAAAGAGCAAAATCGATTTTTTACCTAGTTGGCTAAGTTGTTTGTGGTTTAACTTATTTTAAAGCATTTATTCAGTAAAAAAAAAAAAAAAAAACAAGTAGCATCGAGTGTTCCATGAGAGCAAGAAATAATATTCGACATGAGGGATCACATCTTAGGAGTCGTGATCATCGCTCAAAAATAGAAAATAAAAGAAAATACTGAGGGAGATATAGTTTAATTTTCGATAAGTTGAACTATTAAAATTTAATACGGTCAGTAAGTAAAACTTTGTTTCATCTGAACGTAATTTTATACATCATCATCATCATCATCTATATATTAATATGATAGCGTGCTTATTATTTTCTGTCAGGCTTACATCCGGGTTGTTTAATTTTTATGTACTTCCATTTCTTGTAATAAACAATTTTACCAAGAATTCTTCATAAGTTTTGGTTTCGATTATAGCTGAAGGCACACAAGTCATTTAATTTTTTTATAAATAATTTTACTAAGAATTCTTCATAATTTTGGTTTCGGTTTCGATTAGATCTGATGGCACACACATCCAAACACCCGGGCAATGCCGGGTTGAAATGCTAGTAGATATATAAAAGTGAAAGTGTCTGTGTGTGTATGTGTGTGTGTGTGTGTGTGTCTGTCTGTCTGTGTACATTTCCCTACGCAATAACTCTGTCAATTCTCAGTCTACAGACTCGAAATTTGATATACAGGGTATTGAGATTTGGGGAAAATATTTGTAATCCGTTTTCGGCCAGAAATTTGGCTGTTAAGGGGTCAAAATTCAACGATTTGACCTTTGAGAACTCTACCAAACTCCTCCGACAATTTTGGATATAAACAATTGAAATTTTAGATATAAGTTACTTGGACATGGATCTAACTTAATAACTTGATTTGAGCCCAAAACAATAAATGTTAAGGGGTCATAATAGGGGTCAAAATTGAAAAAAAGTTGACCTCTGCGGTCTCTACCAAATTACTCAGACAGTTTCTGGTCTAAACATTTGAAATTTTACATAAAGGGTATTCAGTGATAGGGCAAGCTTTTTAATCGGTTTGGGTTGAAAATTTGAGCTACCAATATATAAATGTATGTATGTATGTTTGCATGTCTGCCTAAAACTTTCGATAGAGGCGACGGATTTTCACAAGATCAGTATTGTTTTGAAGCTCGACCCTTCAGACAACAGATACCGAAAAATTGGCTAAAAATATTAATTTGTTCATCCTCAACTGGGCACTTTTCTACAGGGAGGGGTCACTTTTTTCACCAATATTTTCGAAAGTCATCCCCTCTTTTCGATTGTCTAGCCTTAATTTAAACCTACATCACTTCCGGTTTGGCGGTGGTCGTAACAGCAAAGGCGTCACGTTTTTTCCCGTTCCTTTCCTCCTTTGTGGTACACGTTCGAGCCTGCCTTCCTACTACCACTTTTTTTTTGCTCAACACACACCTCCAAACACCTGGGCAACGCCGGGCACCCATGCTAGTATATCTATAAAAGTGAAAGTGTCTGTCTGTCTGTTTGTATGTGTATGTCTGTGTACATTTCTCCATGCAATAACTCTGTCAATTTTCAGTCTATAGACTCGAAATTTTATATGCAGGGTATTGAGATTTGGGAAAATCTTTGTAATCCATTTTCCATAGATTAAATCATTTTAACACTCGGTTCCCTGCACTGCTATAGCCTTCTTATACTTTTGTACATTTATGCACATATATGTATATATATGAGTTTCCATTCTTCCTTAGCTAGCCTGTTTCCAAACAAGTTTATGTGATTATATATTTCTGGTCGATTTAAGTGTTTCATGTGCATGATGACACTTTCTTTAACTGAATGTTTTTAATATCATCGTTTTTTTTACTAAAAGATGGTTTCAATAAAAATAAATTGCTTGAGAGTAATTCGAAAACCCTACCGAAGCTCATGTCGCACTAAATAATTTACATGAAAGAAATAGGAATCAAACCTTAAAATGAATACATGTAAACTTTTCAGAATAGATAAATACCTATGTTAGATTTTGATCTTCAGTTAATGAAGGAGAATTTTAATTTTTGCCTCAGTTCAGAATACCTCTTCTTAAGGAGTTAGATTTTTACCACATTAAAAAACCGATCTTGATTAAATAAAGTAAACAAACAAAATATGAATTTTTATATCTCCTATATAATATTTTGATTGCAGAAATTCCCCTCTCGACCAAAGTATCATAGGTTTGCAACAACAGATGCCACATACAAATTTAATACATCTACCCTGATAGCCACTAACTTATGTAGCTTATGACCACCATTTTTGCCACATTCACTGGTGATAATAAAATGCTACATTACATCCGATGAGCAAGTTTATATTTTTATCCCTAATTATTTAATCCTAATACCGCTACCAGTTGAAAGCGGGACCAATTCTACATTTTCCAATTCTACTGTGATTACACCACCCTTAACTTGCTATCAGCCATAACATAATCTTACAAATTTCCGATCCAAAAATGATAAATTCTCCCCTGGCAAAGTCCTCATACTCTAATTAGCTGCAACCTGCCTATCCCCTTATTCCGGAATGGAGATATTCTGCATAAAGGAACATTTACCTAACATTAAAACATGGCGTCGTTATGCAACATATTTTTTTCCCCCACCAATACTTCTGATTTAAACACCACATTTGCCGTTGTTAAATACATTGGAAAAAAAAATATTACATGTACATACACATTATTAAACTGCCACTTCTCTATGTATATACATCCATATATATATACATTGAGTATATTTATGTTTTTTATTACTACTCTTTCCATTTTTCTCCCATTAGTTTGTTTACGGTCATACCAATCCAATTTTGTTACAGTTCGTGGCTGCATGTGTTTGGTTGAGCGTTCGTGTATACGGAATATATCTATTTTTTATTTATTGTATTTCTACTTATATAACAGTAAATATGTATATATATATATATATATATATATATATATATATATATATATATATATACACACACAGATTATATTTCCATTTTTTGGCTTCTTTTTTTCCCCCGTTACTTTCTTTTGCAGTTACCAGCTCTCCGATTCCTGTACATTTCGTAATTGTGTGCGTGTGTAGGCTTGCGCGTGCATGTGTGCGTATTTGCAGGTATATCTTTGATTCAGTATGTATTGTAGTTATACTTATGCTAGGGTACCAAAACCATATGTGCTGGGTTTTCATTGTACACGTCGGTCAATGAATACCGAACTTTGTTTTTTATTTACACACACAATGACAACTACTTAATTTTTATTCAGAAACATTACTATAGTTTTAACGATTCTTGTGTTATCACGAAACAAAAACAAATAACAAAAAAATATTACATTATTTTAGGTCTATGACAACAGAATATTATTTTCATTCTTTTGACTCTCGGGTCAACCGAGAACCATATCCGTCTATCTATATATAAGATATTAACAACTACGGCAAAACAATGAAAAGAATATGCTGTTGTCACAGCCCTAATACATACAACAATTTATTACATTATTATATTCGGGTTGAAGCTAAATTATTTTTATTAAAATATTTATTTCATTATTTGATATTACAAGAGGTTTTTCTTTATTTTTTAATAAGTCATTTATTGGGAGGGGTTGTGATAGCAAAAGTAGTGTTAAAACATAATTATTTATCCTGATTAAAATACTTTCTTCTTATTGGATAATCCAATAGGTGCTTCCTTTGGGGGGGGGTCGTAATAAAACAACAGTGTTAAAACTAAAGTAATTTTTTTTTGTATATATAAATATATGGTTTCGTTTTGCGTGTCTTGACTCTGTCACTCTGTTCTGTTCGATTGCGTTACATAATCAACCGTATTCACTTCCGATTATTTTTTTCGAGCGCTCTTGAACCAATAAGAAATGTTATCTACCTAATTGTCGATGATTCAACGAAGCAAATGATTACGGCTGTCATAAAGACATGTAAAATACCTAACTTTTCTAATTTCTTTGAAAACTATTTCCTTAATTTATTTTAAACCTTATCGTTTTGCGTTAGTTTTGGATATTTTCATTATTAAGACACATTTAAACACGGCTGGTTACACTTTGAACATAATATTTCTGCATTATTTTTTTTCTAAAAATAAATGTGCGAAAATAAACATATTTGTTTGATATAAAAAATAAAAAAAAACAGTTTCCTTGCTTCTTTCTATCTTCCTTAGCAAATGTCATCGATCTCCCACTTACTTGTTAGTTTATTCTTTATAAAGGTTCCTTTACATTTTTTTTAAATGAATTATTATTGATAATACAATTTGCTTACAAAAAATTAAATCGCCTAAAAAATGGTTTATACCATACTAAAATTAAACCCTTATGTTTCCACCATTGTAAACCTAAGTAGTGAGAACATAAACATATTTAAGCTTTTTTTTTCTGCGTTTGTAATTTCACTTAGACAAACTGATGAACGCGTGGCCGGGTACAGCTAGTACAAAATCAAATAGAAATTTGAAAATTAAACAATTTTTAAAAAGTGCATCGTTGTTTTATGCTTTTAATAATTTCAGATAAAAAATAGATAAATAAATATTTGAAAAAAAAAAAGGCGTGAAACTTTGCCGTGCATAATGAAAAAGCGTAAAACTTAAAATAGATTTTAAAAACATTTTAAAACTTTATCGTGATTTGATGGTGTAACATCGTGATATGACCCTTTTAGAGTTGTCGAACTTATTTTCGACGGCCGGGCGTAACTGCAAAACAGCCGGTAAATATGGACTCGTCGATAGATTCCCAAATTATTGTAAATGCGAGTGTGTTCGTGCACACACGTACGAGTGCATGCGTGCGTCTGTCTGTCTGTCTGTCTGTCTGTCTGTCTCTCTCTCTCTCTCTCTCTCTCTCTCTCTCTAATATTTCATGAATTATTTGGATTTTTTATTGCGTAACTTCGAAGGAAGTTTATAAAACTTGAAACAATTTCCCAATTATTCAAAATTAGGCAGTGAATGCTCCTCGGTAGACCAATATTCCCCGGATGATTTTCCATTTTGTTTTTCGTCTATAAGTCGACCGACTCGACCGTAGTTTGAGAAACTAAGGATTCATTTTAGATTAATTTTTCTCGCGCCTCCCCGTCAGTCCAGTCATGATAACCCAAGACCGACCACATTTCTTTTTGTGCCCCGCCGTCTTATTTCACCTCTGACACCTTTTTGCACTCTCCCAAACTCTCTTCACGACGACGACCGGCTTCTTCGCAGATCCCCCCCCCCCCTACTCCGTGCTGCCTTAGTCCGGCGGTACTTTTTACCAAGGTTGAGGAGGGGGACTGTAATCTGGCATTTTTTGTATTGATTGCGAAACTTGCGAGAGAAGGGTAGGAGAAGGAGACCTAGGCTGATTATCAGTCCTTTCTTTCTCTCCCTCATTCTATCCAGACTCTTGCGTAGCCCCCTCCTCTACATCTGCACCTACATAAAGCCACCCGGCGCCACCACACGCGAGTCTGCTACCACACCGTGATGGAGAAATTAAGCAAAAGAAAAATAATCTAGACATTCTCGAAATGCCGGTCATTCCGGTATGACTTTTATATATATACATTTTTTTGTGTTTTCAGTTTGATGCCATTTGCTTTTGAATTAAACTTCTAGACTAGATAACTGTCCAGGTGGGTTGGGGGAGGGAATTAGAAATTAAAAAAGGTTTCCTCTTCTGAAATTTGTTTACTTGCCTCACCACGAGGGCAGAGTTAGACATAAGGTCGGTTTTTAATGTGAAAGGAAACTAGCTCTCCCAAATGAGGCACTTTGGTCAGTAACAAAATTTAAAAAAAAATGTATCAGTCATGAAGGATTTCTCCTCCATTAAACGAGACCAAAAAAGTGTACTACAGCATCTGAAGAACAGATAATACACTTTCATTTTGGCCTGAAGGCCAAGAAGAAAGACTTCACATTCAATCTACACTATTTCAAATTTAAGCGTGACAGACCCAGGAAAACGCTATTTCAGATTTGAGCATGAGCATGACAGACAAAAAAACAAAACAAAAACAAACAACAACAAAAAAAAAACGCTATTTCAGATTTGAGTATGACAGACCAAGGAAAACTTTCAGATTTGAGCGTGACACACCAAGGAAAACACTATTTCAGATTTGAGCGTGACAGACCAAGGAAAACGCTATTTAAGATTTGAGCGTGATAGAGCCAGTAAAACGTTATTTCAGATTTGAGCGTGACAAACTAAGAAAACGCTATTTCAGATTTTAGCATGACAGACAAAGGAAAACACTATTTCAGATTTTAGCATGACTGACCAAGGAGAACGCGATTTCAGATTTAAGCGTAACAGGCCAAGGAAAATGCTTTTTCAGATTTAAGCGTGAGAGACGAAGGAAACGTTATTTCAGATTTAAGCATAACAGACCCAGAAAATGCTATTTTAGATTTAAGCGTAACAGACCTAGAAAATGTTATTTCAGATTTAAGCGTTACAGGCCGAGGAAAACGTTTAATTTCAGATTTAAGCATGACAGACTAAGGAAAATGTTATTTCAGATTTGAGTGTCACAGACCAAGAAAATGCTATTTCAGATTTAAGCGTGACAGACCAAGGAAAACGCTATTTCAGATTTACCTCGGGGGGGGGGGATGTGAGTTTACAAAGACAATTAAATTAAAAACAAAATAAAGACAAGATCCTAAATTAGAGAGAGAGAGAGAGAGAGAGAGAGAGAGAGAGAGAGAGAGAGAGATGGAAGTTAAAGTGATATACACTGTATAAATCACATAGAACGATTAGAACAATTACACGGCTGATATTGTTAAAACATAACTCACTCTCTAAGCTAAGGAACATCTTAACATGTATTTTGCATGATTAAATAGAAATAACGTCTGGGAAACGTTGATTGATTCAACTTTAGTATAATAACAGAAAGAGTATATGTAAAGGTGTGTGAAAAATATACAATTGAAGTTATTGATGCAAATGTTATTTCAAACTTAAGCCTGGTAGATGAATAAATGTGCTATTTCAAGTGATTGACAATGTTACGAAGCGTGACAGATCAACGAACGAACGGAATCTCTTATAGATATGTGAAGATATAGCAGTGTCAGAAGTCGCCATTAAAAAAGCGTGATAAAAACTTCAACAATTAGACTTACTATCTTTCGAAGTTTATAACTACCTGAAAAATGTAATTTAAACCCTATTTTTTTTTCAATAATAAATGGATCCAAGACCAAATTTTAAAATAATAACAGGTTTAATAGCAAAATATGCAATTTTTTAAATTTTTTTTATCGGTTTTCTTTAAAAAAGATTTCAAGAAAATCAACAAATTTTACTAACTTCGAATATAATAAACATATAAAAATTCCAAAAATCACTTACCTATAAAAAATACTAATAAATGAGTACTTCCATTCTTCATTGTTAAGAATTTATCCATATTCATATTTTATATTCCATGTACTTTCTAAATAAAAGAATTTTTTAAGCAAAGATTCAAAAATACAGTGATTTCAAATTGTCACATCAGATGGTCACAGAGTGGGTTTGTTTCCCTACCTTCCAATTGAGAACAAGGGTGCCTAAAAGCGCTATAATTAATCTCCCCTTTCTATTTCTGACATGTGTTTACTGTCAACAAAAGTTAGGCAATATGGGTCACCGTATTTGAAAAATGATCAAATTTCACTCATCAATTTTGGCCGTTTAAAAAAAATTTGCTCTACCAATTCTCCATTTTTTTATTCTCTTAAAGAAATACATGAGTTTTGATATAATATATTTTATTTCTTCTTTATGGAGTGAAATTTCTTTTTAATATCTAAAAAAAAAAAAATCATTGAATGAAATAGAAAAGATTGTCGTCAGCATCCGATATTTACTTGACAATCGAACCAGAACATGAGGTTTCACTTACAAATAAATAAATAAATAAATAAATAAACGTGGTTTAAAAAAAAAAGGTTTTAAACTTTGGACTTTACAGGTAAATGTGCAAAATAACCATTCTTTTTTTTTTGTGTTAAATGAGATTATTTTATCTATTGATCTTTTATCTTCAATTTGTGATATATAAAACGTAGGTGAGAAAATTAATTATTTTCATTTGAATAGACATTTGAAAATGGGGGGGGGGTAAAAAAAAACTTTTCTAGAATATTATATTCAGTTTATTGGAAAGAGTATAAAATTTCACATTGAACCTGAAAATATCGTAAACATTGAACCAATAGAAAAATTTTGATAGATTTTTAAAGTGAAAAAATTAAAAAAAAAATAACTCATAAAATTCAATACATTTCATTACGTAAAAAAATGGCTTCATGAGCACGCACATGCACTTTGTAAACACTGTTTTTAAAAAATAATATTTCTATTATTTTTTAAACAATTTTAATAGTTTATTTTGGAAGTATATTCCATAAAGAAATCAAACAACCCACTTTAAAAAGAGAAATTACGAGTTTTTTTTATATTTTATTCACAGTTTTGTGTTAAGGGTGTCAAAAATTTCCCTAAATTCTGACACACCTAATGAAGACATGCCTAAAGATAGAGAAATGAAATAAGTATACGATTATATAAAATGCAGACATGAAACCAAAAAAGTCTCTTTAGGAAATGATCAACCAATCAGCGATCGATATTTCAGTTGTTACAGATCGCTGATTGGTTGGCCATTTTATGTAAATTTTATCTCGAATTCTTGGCGGGAATCTTTGTTATATTGTTTTTAGTTTTTTATTCTAAGCTGATAAGGAAAATATTTCTGGCATAGTCTATTCATAAGTATGTATCATGTTTAGGTATCTGTAAATGTGGTACTTTTGTCTTTCTGTCGGCTGGAAACACTTGAAAAACAATATATACCAATATGGGCAATGTATAAAGATCGCGACCAAGGAAAAATCTGTTTAGGAATTAAAAATAGTTTTATGATGTTGTTTTTGATATATATATTACTAAATGAGGAAATATTTCCACTAAAAATCCAGTTAGTATTACGAATCTAAAATTGAGAAAAACACGCTTGAAAAGTGTTAGCATTATGTGAATAAGCAAAATCACAGGACATCAGGTCAAATTCAATCATCAACTATTTTTGATTAATAGTGATCGACGTTCACCCGATGCTCTATCAACGATCCACAAAACCTTCTCTTGAGGGAAATGCATTGCTCTTATAGATGTTAGCATTTATTATTATTATTATTATTATTATTATTATTATTATTATTCACTAGGAGCTTTCATACAGGCCATCATCAAAGAATTCTCTTTGAAAACAGCCTGTGGTGTTCCCTGGAGTCTGAGTGACAACAAGCCTCCTCAGATTTTCAGTACTCTCCACCTCTTTCGACAACCTTTGCAAATTAATTTATGTTACCACAACAATCGTCTGCCATTGATTTCTCATTGGTAGCAACCATTGATCTTCACTGGGATATGGGTGGTAATAAGGCCCCCAAGATCCAAGTCACCCTCGCACTCATCCAATGAAGGTCTGGTTAGTGCTTTCTCTCCTCGGCTTTTCCATCCTCCTTGAACCCCCCCCCCCTCCGTTGTATTTGGTGCGACACCAGTTTTTATGTTGACAAAAAAAAAAAAAAAAAAAGAAACGGAAAAAAGGGAGGGGGTAACTTACAGTTATGTAATTATCCAGTTTCCAAGTAGTGTTTTTTTGTGTTTTACCTCCATAGTAGTTTCTGTATGCTCGGCTAGCACCCACATATATATTAGTCTTTGCACTCAAGGGTTTTCCTTAATATTTCAACAGCCTTCATTATTGTTATCCGTTGTATCTTCTTAGCCATCCCTCTGATTCCAATCTCACCAATTACTTTTTCAAAGTTTTTTGGTATTGTTCCTAGTGCATCTACTATTAGTGGTGTTATCTTAACTTTCTTCCTCTTCCATATCCTTTTGAATTCCCTGGCCAGTTCTGTGTATTTTCTCCGCTTCTTTGTTTCCTTGGTCTTCACTCTGTAGTCTGTTGGGATGGAAAAATCTACAATCTGGGAGGACTTTTCCTTCTTGATAATTTTCAAGCACTGCTCCAGGTTTGTGCTTGTACGATTTGTCAGTGTTTTACAGATGCAGTTGTCTGCATAATTTCCAACTTACAACTTTCCTAACTTGATGTGTCTATTCTCATATTCTTTTTGGGCTAGTTTGCTACATTCGCTGATTATGTGGTTTATTGTTTCATCTCTTTGTTCACAGAGTCTGCATTTACTGGTTTCTTGTGCCTTGTCAAGCCTTACTTTGATGTGGTCTGTTCTGATAGCGTCGTCATATGCGGCTGTTATAAGGGATTCAGTTTCTCTGTTTAGGTTTCCTTTTTGTAGCTATGTCCACGTGTTTTCATTAGTCTTGCCTTTGTCATCTTCACGGATCATCTGTGTAGCTGTTTCTCTTCCCGTTTTTTTTTTCTCGTCTTATCTCTTCTTTTTCTGTCTTGTTCTTTCTTTGAGTGTGTCTTGCTGAGGTAATTATTCTTTTAGTGTTCTGCATTATGTATTCTTCTAATTCTTTTTTCGTCTCATTCATACAGTCTTCTGTACAAACTAGTCCTCTTCTGTCGTCTTTCCTTTTCACGTAAAGTCAGTCAGTATCATCCTTTGGGTGTAGTGCATAGTGCGTAGTCATGATTTTCCTGGTTTTCTGGGCGTTTCCTCAGTTCGTCTTTGGTTCACCCAATAAAGGTGGTGACACTGCCCATGTGTTTATATCTTTAGTTAGGTTTCTACTACATAGTTTTTTTATTTAATTTTTTTATAACATGGAGGTCACCACTTATCAAAGCCCGGAAGCCACTCGGGGATAAGGGTTATTGCGTGTACAGTAATCACTGGGATAGTATGGTAGTAATTGGAGATTTGATAAAGTGTCTTACTTAAGGGGGCGATTCATCAGGAATTTGTTTATGTTGGATTTGAAGACATCCAAGTTGTAGTCAGGTGGGAAACAGGCAAACAGAAGAGAGTTCCACAGTCGTGCACTTCTAAGAAAGAAGCTCTGCTCATGGAATCTACATTTGGATTTAGGCACAGATAAAGAGTGGGGAAAATTAATGACAGTAGTTTCAGCTAGACGGGTGTTTTTCGTGAAAGATTGGTGAGGGGGGACCAGAGATTGGAGCTCAGAGGAGCATGGAAATAACGATAAAACAAAGACAGGCTCGCAACGTCTCTTCTGTGGGAGAGAGGCTGCAGGGAAGAGAAAAGAGCATCCCCCACTAAGCCATGAAGTCTATTTTGTACTCTGTCAAGGCAGGAAAGGCTGCTTTTAGCAGCTCCTGCCCAGATGTGGCAGCAGTACTCCATCCTTGGACATACTTGGCTTTTATACAAATAGAGAATTGCATCAGTAGTGAGATATCTTCTAGAGCGGTAGAAGGATCACATCATTTTCCCAGCGTCCTTGGCAACAGACCTGATGTACGCGTTTCATTTCAGATTTCCAGAAGTTTTCTTGTCCTTCTTAGGCATTCTTTTCCAATTTTCTATTTCATTTCAGTTGTGTGTGTGTACATGCAAATCAAGTACACAATCCTCCAACAAATTGTGGGCAATGATATGGGGTTGTTGGTCAGGCTTTGTCCGTCCTACTTTTAATTAGACGCACTTTAACCCATTCATCCAAGCATTACATACTTTGATCCTTGCTAAATATTTATGTATTGCCTCTAAAATTTGAATGTTCGTCGTAGTAATTATTATTATTCCTTTTTGTAATATCTCTATATCTATCTTTTTTTTTTCACATAGGAGTCACCACTTATCAAGGCCCAGAGGCCACTCGAAGATAAGGGTTAAAGAGTGTACAGTAGTTAATGGGACAATATCATAGGAATCGTTAATAGTGTAAATTTGGTAAATTGGATTACTTAAGGGGAACGGCTCATCAAGAACTTGTTTATGTTGGACGACCATATTGTAATCGACTGGAAAGCAGGCAAATGGAAAACAGTTCCACAGGTGTGCAGTTCTTAAGAAAGAAGCTTTGTTCATGGAATCTACGATTAGGTTTAGGCACGGGTAAAGAGTAGGGAAAATTATATATATATATATATATATATATATATATATATATTATTCATGCAAACATGTGTATAAATATTTCAGTTGTGATTTCTAAGGCCTGAGGATGCCGGATTTCAAAATAAATCTCAACTGAAACATGCATGAAGGCAATAATGCTTGCATAAATCAATCCATACCATATATATATATATATATATATATATATATATATATATATATATATATATATATATACAGAGAGAGAGAGAGAGAGAGAGAGAGAGATAGATAGATAGATATGTACTAGGAGGGAGACTCGATATTGCCTGGGATTGAATGATAATCAACGAATATTTCACACTCCCACATTCTTATTGTCATCGAAATCGGTGAAATCGCCAATTTTTCAATCAAATCAATTGATTGCCTGCTCTAATTGGGGATTGGGGACCTTTCACAGTGCACTGGGTAAAAGCCTTAAATGCCTCCCCACAGTGACTTAGTCCACAATACATTGTATCTACATTGCATTGTAAAGAATTTACTGCTGATTTTATAAAATTATTTTTATATATAATAGCTTGAATTAAAGTTTAAAATGCAAAAGTCAAGAATCATGCTTCAATTGCGCACTGAACAGAAACATTCATTTCGAACGCACCCCTGTCATATAAAAGAACATACCGTTGATTTTATATGACTGGCCTTACTGCTAGTGCGGCGATAATGGCTTGACTTTAAGTTTAAAATGGAAAAGTCAAGTATCATGCTTTAATTGCACTCTAAACAGAAACATTCATTTCGAACACACTCCTGTCATATCAAAGAACCTACTGTTGATTTCATTTGTCGAGCCTTTCGGCTTGTGTGGTAATAAAACTTCACTTGCGATATTAGGCTGTGTATTTGGTTCAACTCGTCTGTTCCTTCTTTCATCGGATTATTTCAATTATCGATTATTAAAAGTTGTCGAAGATGTTCCAATACAAAACCTATCTAAAAACACTGCCAGGTACATAAAGTACATTCCTGTGAAATTTCATAGAAATCAGCCTAGCCGAATTCGAGTCTACATGGAACGAACACACACACACACACACACACACACACACACACACACACACACACACACACCTCACTTATTTTATATAATAATAATAATAATAATAATAATAATAATAATAATGATAATAATATATGATTACATCCTAAACTAATGAACCGATCATTATGAAAAAAAGTAAGTTGGAAATAATTAATAAAGCTTTGGATTCTAAAATATCTGTCGTTTCGTGGGTAATGGCTAACGAGAGTAAGAAAGGTGCCCCCCCCCCAATACGTTTTAGAAATTTGAACTTGAAACCTAAGGTACGGCATGTCTAATCCCTCAATAAATGTACATAATATTGAAACACTCACACACACACACACACACACACACACACACACACAGTGTGAATTACGACCATATTGTAAAATCCTGTAAACTATTTCCATTGTTCGTTCATGCCATCATTACATTCTCTCGCCATATTTTCGTCAGCAAAAAAAAAAAAAAAAAAAAAAAAACATTGAATGGGCAAATTCCACGAAGAAAGAAATTCCATTTCAGAATTTAAGACAATGAAGAATTTTATTTACGCAATTATGTCGACAAATAATAACTATTCGCATGAGAATTGCGTTTCTCTGTTCGGTTGTTTATTCAAACAGAATTTGTAAAATGTTAAAAATAAATAAATAAAAATAATAATTAATTAAAATTCCTTTTTCACAACGAGGTAAGCAAAAACAAAGCAAAAAAAATTCTGTGTAAGTGTAAAAATATTTTGTCGGTATGATTGCTACGTAAGAAGAATTTCCTTTTTTTTAAGTGCGTGTGTGCGTATGTAACACGTACGTTCTTCTACAGAAATCGTTTTCACACACTTTTTGAAACTTAACGCATCAAAGAATTAGATTCTTCGTTATTGTAGCGAAATTTGAAAAATAAAATATTGAATTTCAAGTGAAACTAATGGTATCTACTGAATTGTCATGTCGCAGTAATGAAAGAATCCAGAAATTACAGAAAACGATAAGGTAGAAAATTAATTATTAAAAAAAATACTTTTTGAAGAAACCAATTTTAGCTTACAAAATAAGTTCTTCTTTGCTTGCATTGTGTTTACGTTACATATCACACATGAAAAAACAAACATAGCCGAAATCATTTTTTCGTTGAATCATGGAAATACGTGTTTTACGTAATATCGCAGAAATATTTAACTAATTGTGACATGATAATTAGGTTGATAACATAGCTTATTGTTGAAATTGATAAATTGATAAAAACAGTAAGTAGTTATTCCCTTGCCCTTCGGGCCTAGATTACAGTGTAGTATATGTTCTGATGGTATACTCCACCTTTTCTGTCCTTGGTCAGTGGAGTAGAAATCCTTCTAGACTGAAGCCATTTTTATTTTTTGTTTTTGTTCCTATCCTGAGTGCCCCTTTTGGAGGAACTGGATTTTTCCCACATTAAAAACCGACCGTGTGTCTAACTCTGCCCACGTGAGGAGGCAAGTAAACAGGAAGAGCAAGCAGTTATCAGTGTTGCTTAATGAAAACTCATTTTTCCGCTGTCGGATTTCGCTACAATAACGAAGAAGAACCGAAAATTATTGGTAAAAGTCATCGACATTTACAAGTTTTTGCCGAAGTCGAAAAATAAACGAAAGTTTTGTGTCAAGTAAAAGAACCACTGAAAATCGATAACTGATCAAATTCCATCGTTTTATAATTTCGCGTATCATTCTTCGAATAACAAGTCCCCATCAACTAGCCTTCCCACGAGGGCAGACTAAAACACAATGTCGATTTTTAATGTGGGGAAATTTCAACTCTCCCGAAAAGGGAAACTCTGGATTCGATTATAAAGGGGCACTCTGGAGTTGATTATATAAATTGATTGTCTAGAAGATTTTTTCTTTCACTGACCGAGGATAAAAAGGATGAAATGTATCAGAACATATACTACACGTTAATCCTAGCCAAACTAGTCACTCATCTCTCTCTCCTCTGAAATAACAAATAACGAAACCATAATCTTTTTATCATTTGTTTCAAGGTTTAGCTTCATCTTAGTTTATACGACGACTGTGGTTAAATGGCCAAAAAGAAATCTTCATGCTTGGATCAAATTCTAGTATCTGGTGTATGTGAAGTGATGATATTGACCTGCTGTGGGCTAAGGAAAAACAAATGTTGTGTGGACGATGTGTCTTAGGGGATTGTATAGAGTATAAAGTTAAATCTTTTTTTCTAATCAGGATCTGATTTCAGTTTTCAAGTATAAGCTTAAAGTTAAAATAAGATGTAATAAAAACAGAGTACATTCTATAGAATTTTTAAAAAGGTGTGTACAAATTGTAAGCTTGTGCCTATGAAAGAGAATCAACTATGAAAACGTGTTCCTTGCTTAACCATGTTCTAACATATGGAGCCCAACCACAGTCAGCATTGTTCCCCTTTTTTGTAATTAAATTCCCCCAAGTTACCTACTTCCCATTTTTATTTTGACCTTGGCTTCCACAAATAATTCTTATGTTGAAAGAAAATCATCCATTTCCAATATTCATCTCATTTGATTTTCTCCCACTTAAGTTCCACTCCTATTTAAAGATCGACTTGCTTGTTTTCAATTCGTTCTAAATTAACCAGAGAATGGTGAGTCGTCTAGTTTTAAAAAGAGTTAGAAGGGTCTTACTAACTTGTTTGTATTTTGTTTCCTAGTTTTTTCTTTTATTTTTGGGTGGGTTTTTTTTTTTTTGGCATGAAATTATATATATACTAGAAGAATACATGTATAATAAAGCATGGATACATGTATGACGGCTATATGCACATACTGAGTCATGTGCGAATTGACGTCACGGTAAGGAAAAAGAAAAAAACTATAAAAAAAAAAAGAGAGGAGAGAGAGCATGTTAAAGAAGAGGAGCATGTTAAAGCCATGAGCGACGTCACAGCCATAATGAAAAATCACATGTGGCGGGAGAATGAGGAAATAAATGTTGTTGTTACAAAAAAGGAGTCGAGTTATTACTTGTCCTATGTTCCTTGTGACATACTCTGCTACAACGTGTTGGGTCTACATGTTAACGATTGCGTAAACGTGTGTACTACATTACACATGTCTCAGGACAAGTAAAAGTAATTCCAAAAAACGAACAATTTTGCCCCACTTTTATGTCTCCTTATGAAGAGTAAAATCAGCGTATAATGATACTAAACATTATCTCTAGAAATCTTATTCCAATTTTGATCAATATCAATTAATTGATTTTGATTCTAGAAAATGTCTCAAATTGAATAAGCTTAACGGGTCTTAAAAAGAAATTGAAATTCAAGGAGTCTTGCTTTATTAGTACTAAATGAATATGGAAAAAACTGACTGCAAATCTGATGTATTTTAATTTTCAAATGAGAGATTGTGCCCATATTATATTATAAAAACTTTCAAAATACTAGAAATAAATTTAGCGAATCAATATCTAATATCTATTGTTAAAATTTCACAAAAATCGGACGTATCTGAAGTTTTTACAAAAGATTTCCAGCTTCCTCTACGATTTTCATGAAACTAAATCAACTAAATAAAGTCCACATTTGGACCCCTTACACACACACACACACACACACACACACACACACACACACACACACATATATATACATATATATATATATATATATATATATATATATATATATATATATATATACTAACAAAAAACTAAATAAATAAACTATAAAATAAGAAAATCGAAATTAAAAATAATTCGCCTCTAACCACTCATCACCCACATTTAATCAATAAAAAAAAAACTATAAATACACTAAGCCTCAAAGGAAAAGAAAATGAAAACAACAACAACAACAACAACAACAACAATCGCTCCTGATGATAATCGAACGCACCAATAGAAAGCGCTTGAGTAGAATATAGCTGAACAACAACTTTTGGGCGCCATTTTGTAAAATATGCCGACTGAAATAAAAAAAGACCGCTCGGCGAATCGAAAAGATATGAAAAAAAAAATCGGAAAAAAGAATAACTCTGTCATGTTCAATCATATGTGCTTGACTTGCTGCCAAAATATACATACACGTATATATACCCGTATATATATATATATATATATATATATATATATATATATATATATATATACACGTATATATATATATATGTATATATATACATGTATATATACACGTATATATACACGTATATATATATGTATATACACGTATATATATATATGTATATACACGTATATATATATATGTATATACACGTATATATGTATATATATACACGTATATACACACGTATATATACACGTATATATATACATATATATATATATGTATATATATACACGTATATATACACGTATATATATACACATATATATATATGTATATATATATACACGTATATAAACACGTATATATATACATATATGTATATATAAACACGTATATATATATACATGTATATATATGCACGTATATACACTTGTGCCCGATATTATTCATACCCTCCCTTGAAAATTGAAATTATTAGGTGTAACTTTGTAAGAATTTATTGTTTACGTCCATATTAATACATATTCTTAATAAACCTCTTCTGATCATTTTCGTCATTTTAAAATCTCGGGATACTTGTAATAAAAGAAATATACAGCTATTTATAAAATCTGCAATGTTCAAAAATAATCATACCCCCTTATTTTTTCAGTATTAATCGAGTTTCTGGCTGTTTGTTTCCTGTTTGATTCTTATTTTGAATGCTTTTATACAACCTTTGATTAATTTCATTTCGCTTTTTGCATTTTTCAGAAATTAAAATGATATCAACTGAAAACCAATAAAAGAATAAAAATTATTAGAATGGGGAAGAAAAAAAGAGCTTAGTAATGATCTTAGGACTAAAATTGTGAATTCACATAAGGATGGTTTAGGTTACAAGTCAATTTCCAAGAAATTTGAGGTCCCTACAGCAACAGTACAGAGCATCATCAAAAAATTCCAGAGCCACCACACAACAAACAACTTGATTGATAGAGAAAGGAAAAGGAAACTGTCTGCTAGAGCCACCAGGAATATTGTAAGAAGTGTTAATGCAAATCCAACCACCACTACTAAGGACATTTTAGAAAATCTGGAATCTTCTGGCATAAAAATATCAAGGCAAACATTGCAAAGGACTCTGCATGAAAATGGTCTGAAAGGAAGAAGGCCAAGAAGGACTCACTTGCACACCGGAAAACACCTTGCAGCACGTCTAAAGTTTGCTAGGACCCATGTGAATTCTCCAGAGTCCGTTTTCTCAAGTATTTTGTGGACTGACGAAACAAAAATTGAATTGTTTGGCCATATCGATGCTTCTTACGTTTGGAGGAAGAAAGGAGAAGCTTACAACCCAAAGAACACCATACCCACGGTGAAACATGGTGGTGGTAGCCTAAAGTTTTGGGGCTCCTTTTCGGCTAGTGGTCCAGGTAGTTTGGTCAAGATAGATAGAACCATGAAGAAGGAGCAATATTTGGAGATACTCCAGAAAAACATTAGACAGGATACGGAGAAGCTCCATTTAGGACCAAACTGGGTCCTTCAACAGGATAATGATCCAAAACATACTGCCAAAATAGTCAAGAAATGGTTTGAGGATAATCAAATTAATGTTTTGGAATGGCCTAGCCAGAGTCCCAACCTGAACCCTATCGAAAACCTCTGGCACATATTGAAAACTGAGGTTAAAAAGCGAAAACCTAGAAATTTGAGGGATTTGGAGAACTACTGCATTGAAGAATGGTCAAAATCAGTGTTGATGCTTGTAAAAACCTTGTTGATAAATATCCAAAACGGTTACAGGCAGTTATTAAGAATAAAGGGCATGCTATTGACTATAAGTAAGAGAGGTATGAATAATTTTGAACTAGTGCCATTATTGTTTTTCTTTGTATAATGTTTCAAACTTGCATAATTTATTTATTTGTTGAGTTTAATTTAAATGCTTATGCTTGATTTATTGTTTGAAATCCCTTTAATATTGTCTACCTTTTGGTTTGAGCAATATTCTTATAGAAATCTCAAAGATCCGAGGGGTATGAATAATATCGGGCACAAGTGTATATATGTGTATATATATATATATATATATATATATATATATATATATATATATATATATAGAGAGAGAGAGAGAGAGAGAGAGAGAGAGAGAGAGTAAATGCGGTATTGTGGTGAAATGGAATTGATGACAAATGATGGGCCAGACAGAGGATGTGCAACTATCCCACTTACCACACTTTTGAGGGGTTTGTGTCTAATTTGTAATAATCTTCATGTGGTCTGCTTTTTGAAAATCATTTTATCAAGCCTTAATCAAGAGGAGAAATCCTCATAGAATGAGGTACTTTTTATTTTTTTTCCAATTCAATGGTGTTCATTTTTGTGGGGAGCTAGATTACTCCCATATTAAGAACCTTGCATCTAACTTTGACCTCCTGAGGAAATAATTAGGAGTATTTATACTGCATTAATTTGAAAATCTGAACGATAGATTTATACATCATAGTAAATTTTCCCACGCCTATAGATTTTTGTCATTGCCAAAATCGGATTTAAAAAGGATTTTGAATACATCACTCCAGCCGTTAAGCCGTGTCTTTATTGAAAAATGTATCTTGACCCTAATCTCCACCTCCCTGGTTTAAGCCCCATCATCTAATCTATTTCTACTGGACTAACAGCGGTCGATTCATTAAAAGTTCTCATAAAATCCGGTTCATCGGAAGTGGGTAACAATCTTGCAGACGTTTTCATATGCTGAAATATTTGAAAAATGTGGATTATTTATTGATGTTGTCCATTGTCAGTGACTTTTATTGGTTTGCCGACTTAATTGTAGTTAATTGTTATAGGTTGTAGAAAAGGATCCCGCGGGTCAACTGACAACGGATATAAACTGCAAATAGCAGGCGACAGCTTCACTCATTTTTGTTGACAGGCATTATTTTGACGATCCCGGCCAATTGGACAGGTCATTTGCGATTTAAAAAAAATCTCACTTTGAAAATCTACGCAGAGATTTACATGCAAACACGTCAGCTTCTTTGATGTTTCTACATACCAATAAGCGAATTCACGTTCACACAATGAAATAAAACTGAATCCGTTCTTAAAGTGTGCTCATTAAATATGCCTATATAGTGATGAAAATACGATTTAAAACTTTAAAAAAAAGACGAAAACTTGGGAAACTTGACAAACAGACGAAAATCCTTATATCATTTCAAACTCAAGCGTGACAGATTGACAAAAATACTATTTAAAACTTAAGCATGACAGACCAATGAAAATGATAGAAAAATTGGATTTTCAAGATATCTCAAAAGAAAGTGTAGGAGGAAAATTTAAGAAGAGGAAAATTTTTTATATATATTTTTATATTTAATCGTTAAGAAATAAAAGAAAGGGTCGGAACAAATGAGTGCACAAAGGAAATAAAATGCGTTTGGACATGATTAAAAAATCTGAAAACTGGAAGAGAAGCTGCAAATACCTTATAGTTTGCTTACGTTACGCCATTTTGAATTTAGAAATAAAGTCACTAAAACCCACATATTCGTATTAACAAAGTCCATTAATTTCGGTATATTCTGCCAGAAATGTTCTATTTATTAATTGGTAAATTTATTATTTATAATTAATATACCCATATTGACTTAAATAACATCAATGGTTATAATCTATTACACATGTTTACATATACGAAAACTAAAAAAAAAAATTTGTTGATACGAATATGTGGCTTTAGTAACTTTATTTCCAAATACAAAATGGCGTAATGTAAGAAAACTATAAGGTATTTGCAGTATCTCTTCCAATTTTCGGATTTTTGAATCATGTCCAAACGCATTTTATTTCCTTTTGGTGGATTGATTGTTGCTATTTCTTCTGATGAGTTTAAGGGCAAAATAAATCCACTGATTGATATAATAATTAAGTGATTGATTTTGTGTAACGAAACAGATACTGTCAAGAATTGTAAATGTCAAATGAATTAAAGGAATAAATTGCAAGATCATGAAATTTGGAATATACACTTTTGTCATTATATATATATATATATATATATATATATATAATATAAAGCTGAATGTGTGTGTGTGTGTGTGTGTACGTGTGTGTATGTATGTGTGTGTGTGTGTGTCTGGTCACGAATAGGCTCTATGGTTGACTATTTTAAAAAACTGATTGCATATAATGATAGAAGATGTATCGAGACACAGGAATGGGTATGTTTGATCTGGCAGAACGGTGGTTCATTAAAATTGTGGGGTCTGCATTCGCGCCTGGTCCACAAAGCATGGAAATAAAAAATTTAAAAAATACGTTTACAAGTGTTTTTGATATAGATGTACATAAGAATACTTTGATAAGTATGTTTTAACTTAAATAGGGATGGTATAATAAAATTGTGGGGTCTGCATTCGCGCCTGGCCTCCATAGAATGGAAATAGGCACAAACTTTAATAAAGACTTTTCATATCTATCTGCGTAAGTATACTTTGATAATTATGTTTCAGTTTGAAGAAATATGGTATAATAAATATATGGGGTGTTCGTTCGCACCTGACCTCCATAGAATGGAAATATGTCACAAAGTTTAACAAGGTTTTTTAATATAGATCCACAGAATATTGTGATAAGTATTTCAGTGTGAACATGTATGGTATAATAAATTATGGGGTTTATCTATTTTATTTTTACTTTCATCATATTTTGCTTTGGTTTTGATACCCCCAAATTCGAAGCTATCTCTTTACAACCCTTCCTTTTCATAACCTATCATACTTTCATAAATCAGAGTCCATTTTCTGTAGGCTGTTTTTGAACCCAGTCAATGACGGGTACTTTTGCTAGTATATATATAATATTGATTCCGTCACACAAAATGTAACGAATAAAAAAACACTGGGTGGGTCTCTCTCAAGTATTTAGGGAAATTAAGAAAGCAAATCTATTTCCACTTTTGTCTTTCTGCCTTCTATACCGATTTATGTTTTTATTTCCATTATTAAAAAAAAAAAAAAACTTTCCAAAGCATTTTGCAGTCAAGACAGCAAAATGAAAAAGTGGTCAAAAATCAGATGTGTAACTTTTCTCCGTGTCTGGATAAGTGTTTTTTTTTATGTGTTTTAACTTATTTTAAAGCGTTTATTTACTTAATGAAACACATTTAGTATCGAGTTTTAATTAAAAAAAATACTTATAGAACATTACATTTTCATGCAATTGGTAACATTTATTGAATGAGTTTCTGCCAGTATTCTGTTTAATTTTTGGTTTTTGAGCCATTATCGAGGTTTCCCAGATAAATATCCAATGTCAGCAATTTTTCTTGTTCTGACTTAAGACTCGGCATTACAAAATGCCCATTTTTTCCCCTCTTTTTATATCACAGATTTTTATGTTATTTTATATGATTATTCGTTTGAACAATACCTATGGAGAGTTAAAATAAATATTAAGAATTATTTTTATACATATAAACACTAGTGTTTCATGCTTACGCAATCATAGGCGTAGAAAATGATAATTACTCAGTCACAAAGTCACTCATGACTTCGTAGGCCACCGCGATTAACACAAGAATTGAAGGACATTATATATTTCGGAACAAAGAATGAGAAACCCAACAAAAATAAATTCTAGCATTTTCAAAGATTTCATTTTAGTTTAATACTTAGACTGCATGTCTTTATGAAAAAAAAAAAAAAATCAAAACTTTTTATTCAAATGTTTCTGAAAATATTAATGAGAAAAATTCGAAAAAAAATAATTTCGAAACAGACATTTTAAAATCTGTTTTATTTATTATTATTTGTTTATATTTTTATCCGAATTTTCACACATAAAAAAATACTGGGTAGGTCAGAATGAAGAGATTTCTTTTTCTTGTTTTTTGAATTTTATTAAACTTCTTCAAAAGTAATAACTCATAAATTTATACGATCAAAGTACCGCATCTTGCGTGCGTGCGTGCGTGAGAGAGAGAGAGAGAGAGAGAGAGAGAGAGAGAGAGAGAGAGAGAGAGAGAGAGAGAGAGGCGAGAAGGGGGGGCACAAAAAAGTGCAATATCTCAGATATGCGAATAATCAGACATTCATGTCATCCACTAAAAGTATTTCAACTATTCAAAGAACGCATTCCCGCCTTTTCTCCCGATTGGCCGCGTTGTGTGTGAGCTTCTGCGCGTGCGCAAATTCTTTTAAAAACTGTCTTTGTTTTGGCATTGTTCTTTCTATACCGAATAATCACACAATTCTTGCAAACAAACAAACAAATAAAATATAACTCTCACCAAAAATGCCTTCCGTAGTTTAGACAGAAAAAAAAACAAAAACATAAAAAAAACATTCTATCATATAAATTCATCACAAAGTTTCAGGTATCACAGATTATCAATCGTAAATGATTTTTTGTTCCCGATTAATTTATCAACACCCTCCACTGACACCCCCCCCATCAAGGAGATCCTACCTTTTTAGACGAATACGTATAAACACCCTAAAAATCTTGGCGAAAAGAAGAAAAAGGAAAAAAAAAAAAAGAAAAAATATATTTTAGATTTAAGAGTGTGGCGGATCAGTTTCCTATTTAATTTTAACAGAAAATGGTCCGCCATCTAACTTTTTAGGACAATTGAGCATTTTTTTTTTTTTTTTTTTTTTTTTTGCCATTAACCTACTAAGTCTGATTGGCAAGGTTGAAAAACCACACGTAATCGTCTAAAAATATGACCCCCCATCCCCCCCCCCAAAAAAAAACCGCACAGGATTTATTTCTCATCACAAAAAATCGTTAGCTGCCCTAAAACTCTAAACTTGCCAGGAAATGTGTCATCATTTCACGTGAAATTTATATACAAAACTGATCCTCTAATCTAAATTCTAAAATAATTACGTTTTATTCTTATTTGTCAAGTTTTCAGGGTATTCATGCACAATCGTCTAAAAAGTAGAATCTCATGAGGGAGTGGGGGTAACGAGGGGTGTTAATCTACAACAATACCGAAATAACAGTAGTATTCAAGCACTTTGCATGGCTAGATAAAAGAAGAACAACAAAAATAATGGTTAGGGGTAATTAGTTCTCTCCCACTGCAAGAACTATGACACCAGGGTCAGAAAATGAGATTGAGAAGTCAACGACCCAGAGAAGAGGCACTCTGACCTACAAAAAGTGCCTAGACAGCCCCGTCGGCATTCCTCAATAAGGGCACCTCAATAAATTAGCATATTAGTAATAAACTACTTCTCAAAGAGAGAAGGCAAAGGACCTCCTAGAACTGCACAGGAACAACATTACACCACAATCAACATGAATCAGGTCATTTACAGGAATGGTCTAATCTCTGTTGATTTGGGGAGAGGGCGAGGTTAATAATCCCTAGCTGAGATTTTATAAAGAAGTATTCATTTACTTCTATTCATACATGAAGATGTCAGGTAGATCAGATATATTTGATCGTAACAGTGTTTTCCCCTATTATTTAGTGAGTATTCTATATGCACAAAAAAATAAATAATCCTAAAACTGGCAAAATGCAAGTGAGAAATTTTAATCAAATGAAGAATTGAGATCATACAAAGCACTGCACTGAAGAATACAACTGAAACATGATAAAAATAAAAAAACAACACCCTTTGAGTGCAGAAAATAACTCACATACCAGGAAACACCAATTTTACCACAAGTAAACTGAAATAAAATAACACTGCATCAACATAACTAGAATCACCAAAAGAACATTCCAAACATATTCAGAAAATTAACATTTATGCTGATGACCTGGTATTGCTCCTCGCCCATCTTTCTCGGGTCAGTTGAAATATGCAGTTGATCTGGGTTCAGTTATGGATTGGAGTAAGAAATGGCTTGTTTCCTTTAATCCTGTTAAGACTCAGCTATTGTCTTTCAATCGCAGACATGTCCGTTTTTCTTCCTGAGATTCTTATGGAGGGTTCTGCTCTCAATGAGAAATCGACTCTAAAACTTTTTGATTTTTCTTTCTCATCAAATCTTTCTTGGAGTCCACATATTCAATCCACTCCTATTTCTGCTTTTCGTGAAATAAGTTCTTGCTATCGTTCTAAATACTTTCTCACATCCGAGGTTATTCTTTATCTTTACACATCTACTATCAGACCATGTATGGAGTACTGTTGTCATATTTGGTTGGTGAATCTGTGTCCCATTTGAAGATTCTTAATAAATTGAAGAAACGTATCTGTAATTTGATTGGCCTCATCCTTTCTTTTTTACTACAATCTCTCTCACAGACGTGATGTTGCTAGTCTCAGTCTTTTCTACAAATACTATAATGACATGTGTTCCTCAGAATTGTCTAATCTATTCCCCGCTTCCTTTGTTCCAGCTCGTTTGACTCATTGGTCTACTAGTCGCCATCAAGTCGTTGTTTTAATACCTCATTGTAATACAGCTTCCTATTCTAGTAGCTTCTTTCCAAGGTTGTGGAACTCTCTTACTACTCACAGTTTTCCTACTACCTACAGCCTGGATCTTTAAGACTATTTCCTGTCTTTCCTGTCTTTGCAATAATCATCTTTTGCTCTTGTTAGCTCCTTACATTAAGTGGCTTCATGCCTTGTCTTGACGATTTCCATAAAGAAAAATCAAACCCAGGGTTTCTTGATAGCCATGTGGATCAGTTTGTGTTCTTATGAGGTCCCCATACAACTAATTGCAGTTGTTCTATAAAAAAGAAAGAATCCAGAATATTTTTTGCTACTTAAAGTTAGACGCATACAATAGACGCACATATGATTTAGCTAGATTACAAAGTGATTTAATAAAATAAAAATATAAGAGAATTTTAAACAAAGACTTGTATGCAAAATTTGTATGCAAAATTTGTATGCAAAATTTGTATGTAAAATTTGTATGCAAAATTTGTATGTAAAATTTGTATGCAAAATTTGTATGTAAAATTTGTATTTAAAATTTGTATGTAAAATTTGTATGTAAAATTTGTATGCAAAATTTGTATGTAAAATTTGTATGCAAAATTTGTATGCAAAATTTGTATGCAAAATTTGTATGTAAAATTTGTATGCAAAATTTGTATGCAAAATTTGTATGTAAAATTTGTATGCATATGCATGTGGAAATATAAAAAAGGTGATATATCGTTTTTTTAAGTGTTTTTATTTTAAGTTCTAAATTAAGAAAAGTCCACCACCTTTCAGTCAACGATGTACTTTTTTCTTGTTTAAATAATAAAAACTGCAAGATGGACAGTTAAGTTACAAAATACAGTATTTTTTTTTTTTTTGATGTTGGTCGAAAGTGGGTTTGCCTGAGGGCTGCACGTTTAACATGCCCACATTACATGAAATCAAGAAACTGGAACTAGCAGAGTAAATAAGAAAAATCACATGATTTGACCTCATTCCAAGAAAATGTGGTGGCATAAATATCAGTCGGTACCACAGGAAATGTTTGTGAAGAATCTAGGATGATGGAACGACTAAGAAGTGAAAGTACTATTCAGACTTCCACTGGAAAGTGACGGATAGTAATAAAATCATGAGAATGCTTATTGTCACTCAAATCTCAGGAAGAAAATAACGGACGTTATCAGTAAGAAATCAATGGTAAACGGCTGTTGCGAAAATACAAGGTTATTTGCATAATGATAAAAAAAAGCAGAAAATACTGGGAACTTGAGGAGATTTCAGGGGACACCATCTGTTTTTGCAAACTATCGATCACTGGTAAAGATGTGTGGGAGAACTAGTAATAAATGATAATAATTAAATACAAATTCAAGCAAAAAGCCTGGACGTAATAAGAATGAACAGAAAGAGGGGAAAAAACAACTGCCAAATCGTAGATTTTACCGTCCTAAAACAAAACAAAATAAACATATTATATAATTCAACATTATTTCACGCGGTTAATGGTAGCCAAATGGATACGGTCTCCGCTAATCGAGCCAGAGATGTCTCGTGGTGCGGGGTTCGAATCGTTCGGCTGGTGTTAATTGTGACACTCTGCACTGAAGAATCCCGAAAGGATGAAACACTAGTGTCTGTAGGTATTTAATTATTATGGCAAAAAAAATAATTATGACAGCCCCTTTAAGAAATTCATTTCTTATCGTTGAGCACTTTCAGTTGAATTAAAGTTGGTCAATTTAGCTCTTATGCATAGATCATCGTATAACGATTAGATCACTCTCTGACTGACGTAAATGAACATTTTAAAAAATTAAAAATGTTTAAATTCAACGCTATTTCACGCGGTTAATGGTAGCCAAATGGATACGGTCTCCGCTAATCGAGCCAGAGATGTCTCATGGTGCGGGGTTCGAATCGTTCGGCTGGTGTTAATCGTGACACCCTGCACTGAAGAATCCCGAAAGGATGAAACACTAGTGTGTAGGTATTCAATTATTATAGCAAAAAAAAATAATTATATATATATATATATATATATATATATATACAATAGTAAAGATACTTGCACTCCCCTGGGACTTTGCTGTATGCCCGAGCATACAGCAAAGTCCCAGGGGAGTGCGGCAAAGTTTCTACAGTAACCTTTGACCTTGACTTTGAAACATAGTGTGCACCATCCCTAAGTTGCAGACCATCATAATGTCAGGTTTAGTCATGATCGGTCCAGTGATGTGAGCTGTTGGAGAGTATATATACATAGACT
This sequence comes from Euprymna scolopes, assembly GCF_053919585.1. Taxonomy (NCBI): domain Eukaryota; kingdom Metazoa; phylum Mollusca; class Cephalopoda; order Sepiida; family Sepiolidae; genus Euprymna; species Euprymna scolopes. The sequence goes on from NC_136500.1 coordinate 111,008,699, forward strand.
GACTTTTATCTTTATCTCGGAAAATGGTGTGCACCATCCCTAGGTGCGGGACCATCATCATGCCAGGTTTGGTCATTATTGGTCAAGTGTTGTGAACTGTAGGAAAGCATATATTCATAGGCTATGATCTTGACCTTTGACCTTAACCGTGAAAAATGGTGTGTACCATCCATAGTTGGGCGACTATCATCATGCCAGGTTTGGTCATGATCAGTCCACTGGTGTCGGCTGTAGAAGAGTTGTTCACACACATGATCGCTACTACTTATATATATCTATATAATATAAAGCTGAACGTCTGTGTGTGTGTCTGGTCACGAATAGGCTCCTATATGTTTGACCATTATAGAAAACTGATCACATATAATGATAGAAGATGTATTGAGACACAGGAATGGGTATGTTTGATCTGGCATAATGATGATTCATTAAAATTGTGGGGTCTGCGTACGCGCCTGGTTCACAAAGTATGGAAATAAAAAATTAAAAAATTAAAAAAATACGTTTACAAGTGTTTTTGATACAGATGTACATAAGAATACTTTGATAAGTATGTTTTAACTTAAATAGGGATGATATAATAAAATTGTGGGGTCTGCGTTCGCGCCTTGCCTCCATAGAATGGAAATAGGCACAAACTTTAATAAAGACTTTTCATATCTATCTGTGTAAAGTTATGAAAAGGAAGGGTTGTAAAGAGATAGCTTCGAATTTGGGGGTATCAAAATCAAAGCAAAATATGATGAAAGTAAAAATAAAATAGATAAACCTCATAATTTATTATACCATACCTGTTCACACTGAAACACTTATCACAATATTCTGTGGATCTATATTAAAAAACCTTGTGAAACTTTGTGACATATTTCCATTCTATGGAAGTTAGGTGTGAACGAACACCCCATAATTTTATTATACCATATTTCTTCAAACTGAATCAAAGTATACTTACGCAGAAGTTTTTTTATAAGAAAAGATGTATGCTTTTTATGAAAACCATAAATTGTACAGTGAAAGTACAGAAAAGTTTTTTCAAGAAAAGTTACAAATTATTTTTTGTCAACAGATGCTAAAAAATAAACAGAAAAAATACCCCCCCAATCACCCAAGTAATAATTAAAAAATTACATTTTTTATACAAAAAAAACAAAAAACAAAAAAAAAACAATGTTGATTTAGTGTTTCAACGTTTGAATAATGCTACGCTTAATCCGGTGATTGCCGGTCGAACCCTAACCATAATTGACAGAAAATTAAATATGAAAGATTTTTAAGGGTCACTCAGTTTCTAATACAACGTAAGTAGATGTAGAAGTTTGTGGTGGTTTCACGATGAAACTTGTTTAAACTTAGTGTATTAATGTTATTTTTTAAGTAAAAATAATATTTATGTTTGGATATAAATTCCAAAACTCATTACACTCTAAATAATTTAGGTGACTGAAATAGAGATATCATTAGTTACTGAACAAATATACGTCAAATTACATTTGAATTATATTTGCTTTGCTGATAATATCCACTTTTGAAAAAAAATAATTAACAGGAAAGCGACCACATGTAGTTAATTAAAATTAAATTTTAATCACATAGTTACATTTTCAATAATCACGTGATTAAATTTTAACCATTTAAAATTCGTGAAACATTTCCAAGATACCCATATTGAAAATTAGAAACTTTAAATAAATGAATGTTAGGGAGAAAGGAGGGAGAAAAAGAGAGAGAACTTATTAACAGGAGAAAGGGGCGAGAGGATAGAGAAAGCTTACAGAGAAAGTGAGAGTCGGCAGAGAAGCAGCAGCAGTAGCAGCTACATTGTCAAAGAGATAGTGGCAGAGGTTGATAAAGAGTCGAGACGACAGGGTGGACAGTGTGATGAGCGACGCTTGTGCGCAACAGACGACAACATTGTGATGATGACGAAATGGAATAGACTATGTTATTGAGTTGTTGAGAAGAAAACGACGAAAGAACAAATCTATTTGCGGTGGAAAAAAAGAAAAATGAATCAAGTAAAGAAACTGCACACATGTTTTTCGACAAATAACGAGGAACTAAAGTTTAAAAGATGAAGAAGGGATTCTATATCTCGATGTTGAAGCAGACGATAATTTGAAATGAATATATTAAACTGAGAATCCTGCATTGTAAATCACTGCGAAATACAACGAGAATGAAATAAATTATCGTCACAAATTGTGCATGATATTGAAGAAAGCATGAACATGCAAACAAACAAAAAAGAAAGACAAAAAGACATATAAAAAATAAAAGAAATGTGAGTTCCCATCATATTTTATTTATCTTTCTTTTATATACCTCTCTCTCTCTCTCTCTCTCTCTCTCTCTCTCTCTCTCTCTCTCTCTCTCTCTTGTTGTCAGACTGATACTTTTTTTTATGAATATTCACTTTGTTGGATGTTGAATATTTTTCACTCAGTAAACATAACTGATATAAGATTGTTTTATTTATATATTATATTTTTCTTTCTCTTTTCCTTTTACTAAATTTTATATATAAATAAAATTTCATTAGTTTTCCATCTGTTTTCATCTTGTTATTTCTATATGTGTTCCATTGTAATATATTTACTTTACTAGTGTCTCGAGAATCGGATATCCCAATTTTTCCCTATGTTAGCGCTCTGGTAAGAACTCCAGGAACTTTGTTTTCTTTTTTTATATCTTGTTACGGCATCATCTCTCACCATTCCCAGCAAATTTCAAGGTCATGACAATATATATATATCTATATATATATAAAAGCGAAAATGTGTGTTTGTATGTGTGTATGTATGTATGTGTGTTTGTATGTCTCGCAAAAACTTTCCGCACAGGTCACGGATTTTCGCCAGATCGGCATCATTTTAAACTTCCAACCTTCGCTCAACAAATATAAAAAAATTGGCCAAAAACGTTAATTCCTTCACCCTGAAATCAGCAGTTTTCTATAGGACAAGGGGGGGGGTCAGCAAAAACCGTCCTTTCATGACGAGTTCGCTTCTACGCATACGTCTTACGACGTCGTAACCTGATTTACTTGAAATATTTGAAAAAGCAACAGAATTTTGTCAACGTCATCTTAGCCCAGTTGCTTAGAGCGCGGCCTCATTATCTAAACGTTTTGGGTTCGAATCGTGGTGTGAGATGGTTTGTTTTTTTTCGATTTTTTAAATTTTGATGTTGAAGCAGGGTTATTTAAGCCATTTTTCACATGTTTTTTTTTTGGGGGGGGGGTTTATTTTCCGTTTTTTTGTTTTTTTTACTTCGCTTATTCTTAGGTTTCCATTAACACCCCCCACTCCGTCTGACCACACACACCTACAAACACCTGGGCAACGCCGGGTACCTCCGCTAGTATATATATAAAAGGCAAATGCGCGCGCGCATTTTTTGTATGTCTTGAAAAGGCTTTTTTCACTGACACTCCCGGGGGGGGGGGAATACTATCGCTTAGAACTGTTTATATAGCCCCTAGATCATAATATGTACGATTTGCGAATGCGCGTTGCGTCTAGAGTTATTTACGTCGATTTTTACAAAATTATTGCTATTTCAGCCCGTTGTGTGTTCGTTCAGCTTTTTGTATAAAACCGAAACTAATTCAAAGCTAAGAATTCTTCCCAGCACCGAACCGGGGAACGTCCAGAAGCAATCAGCTTTGATCAATGTGGGGCCAAACTCCTTATATCAGACAATTGCTATTCAATCTGGACAATGGGGAGCTGGTTTCCCCCTCCCCAACATCTTGAGGAAACGACCAGCCAAAGTTGGGTAAATAAACCCAAAAGCTGTCCCGCAGCAAAAGTTAACTCCACTACTTCTATTTGACCCCATTAATGAATAAATTCAAATGTGTTTCAGTTACTCTTTGTTGGCCGAGCGCGTAACAGGTAACTTGTCAGGTTTTTTGCACACTTTCTTTTCTACCTTCGCCTCAAGGCTTCGGGTTCGATCCTAACTACTTACCAAAACTGTTTTTTTTTTAAAGCCCCCCCCCAAAAAAAACACAAACACCCGGGCAACGTTTTAAAAGAAGTTTTAACATTTTTTTTTTTTTTTATATTTAAACAGGGTTCTTACTTCGCTTATTCTTTTGATTTGATTCCCTCCCCCGCTCAACATGCACACCTCTAAAACACCCAGGCAACGCTGGTCCCCCCCCCCCCGCTAGTATATATATAAATATAAAAATAATTTATTAACCAATAAAAATTAAGCATCCTTAAATATAAATAGTAAAAATCCAACCAGTTCAATTAATCCCTGGAGATGAATCTAGAAGGATTTGAAAGTATGTGGACAAATCAAAGTCATGGTTATTACATCAGCCAGTTCCCACCTGATGTAAAGACTACAATATGAAAAATGGAAAGGATCCAATGCAAAATTAATAGACTAAAAACGCCTATTCAATATATATATATATATATATATATATATATATATATATATATATATATATATATATATATATATAGTTAGTTATAAGAGAGAGAGGGAGAGAGAGAGGGAGAGAGAGAGAGAGAGAGAGAGAGGTAGAGCAGGAGATATAGTCGATGTGATAAGAGATGATCCAATACACTCACTGTGTTTATATAACGCTGCTCCAAAACATGTGGAGCTATATTTCAGTATGCACTTCTAGTTATATAAATATTTTGTTATATAAATTTAGTTATATAAATATTTTGGTAACATATGCACATAGATATTTCGGCTATTGCCTTACTCAAACTTAGTTCATCACCAATTTTATCCTAATTAGCCAATATAGCGATCACACCTATTTTTTTCTCTCTTCGTTCTGAATTTATTATGCATTTTGATGTAGAATTGCGTTTTTAATAGGTGATAATGATTAAGGTAAATTAAGTAGAAAACCTTCCTTTTGGTGAACTTTGAACTTTTTGGGACATATATATTGAATGTGCTTTGTCTTGTATGGCACTAAAGATATTTCTGATTTGAAAAGAGATTGTTTTATTCTGAGAATAATGAAAATTTACAATAGTATAATTCATTGTATGACTCAAAATAAATTCTGATTTGAGACAAATGTACACAACTATACAGAGTGGAATGATAAAATTGTCACCATAGAAAAGCCGACATGATTCCATTTCCATTTGATGAAAACCGTTTTTTTTTGTTCAGACCATCTATTAGTTGACCAGTTGTGTACAAATCCCAAGAGCAATAGGAGCCTCTGAAAGTTACACAATGTTCAACAAGCGAAATGGGAGATGCACCGCTGTACAACTCATGCTCTTTACTGAACCAAGTTATGACAACAGGACTATTGCCAGCATTTTTAAAATGCATTGTTGGATTGTTATGAATAACAGGAACGTGCCCTAGGTGATGAAAACAAAGTTTACCCGCTACAATTATGGTTTTTGGTGTAGTTTCAAGTGAGGGCCACATCATACCACCTTACATCTTCAAAGGCGGCTTTAAAAGTCAACACTAAAGTGTACCTGGATGTGTTGAAGAGTGTGGTGATCCCCTGGTGCAATCAGATGGTTGCTGGCAGACCCTGGATGTGGCAGCAGAACTCGGCGCCGGCCCACAATTCCAAAGAGACCCAGGCTTGGCTTCAGGAGTGCTGTGACTTTGTACCCTTCTCTCACTGGCCTTCCCCTCCTCCTCGGACCTGAACCTACTGGACTGCTTCATTTGGTAATACGCTAAGAACATCACCAACATAACCTCCCACAACATCAAAGCCAGCTTGATCGCCGCCATCCGCCAAGTAATTGCCAAGCTCCTGCTGACCCTTGCAGAAAAGGCATGCTCCCAGTTCCGGACCTGTATCGAGGCGGTGATTGAGGGTGAAGTTGGCTACATTGAATAGATGTCAGCTCTACAACATAATCAAGTGACCTGAATTGATTTTTCAATAAATGTGTAATAATAAAGCTGTAGTGTTGTTTTATTTAGTACGACAAATTTATTATCCCTGTATATGGTTTGGTGTATGCAATTTATTTTAAACTTGGTTTGCAAACTTTTTAAATTGCTAAAATCTCTCTCTTTCTCTCTCTCTCTATATATATATATATATATGAATATATATATATATATATATATATATGTATATTGTGTGTGTGTGTGTGTGTGTGTGCCTTTAGGCAAACATTGTTAAAAATAACAATTTCACTGCTTAATTATATCCTTTTTATTTAAAATTTTTTTCTAATGGTCTTTCTTGCATTAAAATAATAAAAGAATTTATGTTCCATATGTATCACAAACGCTTTCGATTCTTCATCGAATCATCATCAGGTAACAAAAGAAAATGAACAAAAAATCTGAAGAAAAGAAAGGAATCCATAAGATAGGGAAGAAATGCACATGTGAAGTCGATAAGACACCCCCTCCCCAAGAAACAAACGACTTTTTAGTGTTCCAGGAAAGACGTTGACATCACCTCATATATATATATATATATATATATATATATATATATATAAATAAATATAATTATTTTTTTACTATAATAATTAAATACCTACAGACACTAGTGCCTCATCCTTTCGGGAATCTTCAGTGCAGGGTGTCACGATTAACACCAGCCGAACGATTCGAACTCGGCAACACAAGACATCTCTGGCTCGATTAGCGAAGACCGTATCCATTCGGCAACCATTAACCACATGAAATAACGTTGAATTTAAACATTATGATTTTAAATGTTTTTTACGTCAGCGGGCCAGTGATCTAATCGTTATACGATGATCTATGCATAAGAGCTAAATTGACCGACTTTAATTCAACTGAAAGTGCTCAACGATAAGAAATGAATTTCTTAAAGGGGCTTTTTTTTTTTTTTTTTTCACAAGGTGGTCACCACTTATCAAGGCCCGGAAGCCACTCAGGGATAAGGGTTATTGTAAGTACAGTACATTAGTGTGGATATTTAAAGTGTCTACTTAAGGGGGGGCGGTTTATCAGGAATTTGTTTGTGTTGGACTTGAAGACATCCAAGTTGTAGTCGGGAGGGAAGCAGGCAGACGGAACAGAGTTCCACAGACGTGCAGTTCTAAGAAAGAAGCTTTGTTCATGGAATCTACGTTTTGATTTAGGCATAGATAAAGAATGGGGAAATTTTTTGACAGTGGATTCAGCTAGACGGGTGTTTTTTGTAAAAGATTGGCGAGGGGGGGACGAGGGATTGGAGTTCAGACGAGCACCTGCCATGGAAATAACGATAAAACAAAGATAGGCTTGCAACATCTCTTCTGTCGGAGAGAGGTTGCAGGAAAGAGAAAAGGGCATCCCCCACTAAGCCACAAAGTCTACTTTGTACTCTGTCAAGGCAGGATAGACTGTTTTTAGTAGCTCCTGCCCAGATGTGGCAGCAGTACTCCATCCTTGGACGTACTTGGCTTTCATATAGATAGAGAATTGCATCAGTAGTGAGATATCTTCTGGAGTGGTAGAAGGATCCTACCATTTTTCCAGCGACCTTGGCAATAGACTTGATGTAAGTGTTCCATTTCAGGTCAGGAGTAAAGGTCAATCACAGAAGCTTATCAAAACATGGAACCTCCCCTAGATGAGAGCCATCAATTTCAATTGATGCCAGATGGGGATCAGAGCGTTGATGATGTAAAGATAGGAGTTTGGTTTTAGATGCATTAAAGGTAACCAGCCACGTCTTCCCCCACTGAACCACTCGTTCGAGATCAGAGGAGAGAGAATCAGAGAGAGCTTTGTCATTTACAGCCTTTGATGTGTTGCTGTAGATGGTCGTGTCATCAGCATAGATGTCAACGAATGATTTAAGTATGTGTTTAGGGAGGTCATTGATACAGATCAGGAAGAGAGTTGGGCCCAGGATGGACCCTTGAGGGACTCCAGCATTAATAATGCAGGCCTCTGATTGTTGTCCATCAACCACTACTCTTATGAGCCTATCAGAGAGAAATGATTTAATGATAGAGAGAATATTTCCAGTTATACCGTAGCTGGAGATCTTGTGAAGTAGGCCTTTATGCCATACCTTGTCGAAGGCCTTTGATATGTCAAGAGCAATTGCCCTGGAAAGGAAGCCTTTATCAAGA